>NW_026294562.1:132069326-132669326 GCF_007827085.1 Peromyscus californicus insignis | reverse complement strand
TATTATATTTTATTTTTAACAGTTTTGTAGTTGCACATGATGTACTATGATGATATTTTCCCACTGTTACTTTATCTTATAACTCTCACACTTCCTAGTTTCATGCCTTGTTTTGTCTAGGTCCTATACAGATGTTCACATCAGCTGTGTGTTTATGATTGCAATTTTCATGCCACATCTAAAAGACAGTGTTTTCTAGTACTACTCAATTTTTTTGGCCCTTACAGTCTTTCTACACCCTCTTCTGTGGTGTTCTCCAGGACTGTATCATAGATATTCCATTTAGGGCTGAGCATTGAGCAATATATTACTCCCAGCATTTTACCCAATTATGGATCTCAGTTTTGGCTATGACCCACTGTCAAAAGAAGCTTCCTTAACTGTTGGCAAATGGTCTTTAACAAGTGCTTTACTCTATGTTGTAGCACAGTTAAGACACTGAATACACAGAACAAGCATTTCTCTGTGTTATAGCACAGTTAAAACACTGAATATATAGAACAAACAGAGCATGTTGAAAGCTGCAAGAAAGCTATTCATTTTTCAATGAATTTCTTAAAAGCCAGAAGAGCCTGGAAAGATTTATTTCAAATCCTGATGGATCACAAATGCCAACTCCATACTATGATACCCAGCAAGATAGTGATCATAATCTAAGTAGGAAAAAAAAACTTTTCAAGGTAAAATCAGACTGATGGAATTCATGTTTATCAGCCTGTTTTACAGAGACTATTAAAATAATTTCTTCAGAAAGATGAGAAAGCTAAACATACCCGGTTATTATGTGGAAAAATAAATAAGGTTAGACAGTTGTTAAACCAAAGAGGACTAAAATGTTCCAACATTACAAAAATGAAAGACATCAATACACATCTTCCAATAATCACTGTGAATATTAATTGTCTCAATTCTGTCAAAAGACACCGGGTGGAGATATGGATTGACTAAGAAAGCAAGCTGCTCCTCCAGAAGACTCAGATTTGGTTCCCAGCACCCACATTTAGTTCACTTCTTGTATCTCCAACTCCAGGGGACCCTATACTTCCTGGCCTTCATGGGTATCTGCATATATGTGATACATACTCATACAGGCAGACATATACACATAAATAAAACAAATACATTTAAAAATAAAAGACAGAGAAATTCTAGGATTAATTTGTAATCACAGATCAAATGAACAGACATCTACAGAACAGTCAACCAAAACACTGCAGAATACTCACGCTCGACCTGCAGTATGGCGGGAATGAGGCCTCTGCAAGTGGCACATTAAGCTACATTGTGGATTTAGCCTTTGCTAGTACAAAACAAAAAAAGAGTTTTCTGGGCGACACGCTGTTTGGATAAAAGCATAGACCCTCGATAGCTCCCAGAGCTGGTGGTAAAGTACCACGCCATGTTGGGAAGCTGAGGTGGGCGGAGCCAGCAGCCACAGCTGCTGCAGCTTAAAACAATAGATTCACAATAAGACAGATTCAGATGTAATAGTTTAAAATGTGTGTAAAATATACGTAGGCTTAAAAGAGACAAAAAAAGGTGATATATACAGTATAGAAACAAATACATGGTTTTAAAAAATAAAGTCTTTAAAGAGACAGTAAAATTAATATAAAAAATAAGCCACGTAGAGATGACTATTACACAGAGAGTCTGTCCCACACCAGAGGGCATTTAAATAACTTAGAATTCTGTTGATGTGAGACATAATTGCTCCTGGCTGCACCAATTTGATCCCGAGAGAATGTTGGGCTTCTAAGACATTTCCATTTGGAAGTTTGTCTTCTTGGCACAAAATGGCCTACTGGGCAAAGAACTGCCCTTGCCTCGACGGCTGACAGTACTAATGCAATGCTATCCTTTCTGGACAAGTGGGACACAAGGAAAGCGACCACTGTACTCTGCCAAGACAGGTTAAGATGGTCTTTCAGAATTCCTGCTTCTGAAAATGGTCTGTCAGATACTTTAGGCCTGTAGCCAATTTGAATGCACCAACAATACTGAGAAACATTAGGTGACTGTCCAGGTTGCCAGCTGTCTCCGTCTACTCTCGCAAGATTCCCGAAAGTTGCTTGCATCCATCTACCATTTCTCAGGTACCATTATATTCCTTCTCAGGTCTTTAATGGGATTGAAGACTAGCAGTTATAGTTACAACTTAGTAGATAGAACATATTAAGTATTAGATTCAGGTTCTTTAGGATAGGACACCTTTTGGAATGATCTTTGTAACATGCCATTTACCTATGCTCTATACTTCTCTGGACTTTAGTATGTGTTTCTTGCTTGATATTGTTTGCATTGGTTGTACTTCCATCTTATCTAGGTCATTATCCCTCATTATTCCTGGACAATATTTGATAACCATTCCTTTGTATATAGTCTTGTATTAGGTTAGAACTTTCTTATTTAGACAAAAAGGGGGAGATATAGTGGGTAGCCATTCCAGCTTTGATCTGGAAGTTCCAACCCCCATTGAGACTTCGGCAACTGTCACGCCTACAAGGCGGGGCCAAGGGAGGCGCCGGGGGACCCGAGATCTGGATCGGCGGGCGCGCTCTCTGTTGCGGGACCCTGGACTGGAGAGGTGGACCGAGCAGAGCTCCAGAGAACACCGCTGGACTGTGATACACCTTCCCCAGACTCCGCAACCTACCTATTCCTTAATTTGTAAGTTACGCCATTAAATAAATCTCCTTTTAACTACGTGGAGTGGCCTTAATAATTTCACCAATAGCAAGTGATGGTACTTTCTCTAAAACTGATCAGATATTAGGATATAAAGCAAGTCTCAACAAATACAGAAACATTGAAATAATTCGTTTGTTTTTTCTGTCTGATCACAATGGAATAAGACTACAAATCAATAACGAGAAATTACAAATATAAAGTCATACAGATTAAAGAGTGCATTATTGAATAATGAATGAGTCATTGGAGAAAACAAACATTCCTCTAATTGAATGAAAATAAAGACACAACACACCAAATCCTATGGGATACAATGAATGCAATCCTAAGAGGAAATGGTATAGTTCCAAGTTCCTGCCTGAAAAATGAGTCAGAGAAATCACAAATAAACACACAAGTTATGCTCCTTATGACATTGCGAAAGAAGAACAAACCTAATCCCATATCAGCAGATATAACTCAGACCATAGAAGAAACTAATGAAATAGTAACAAATACAAACTTGATACAAAGAATCAATAAAAAGAGTAGTTTCTTTTAAAACATAAACTATGTTGATAATTGAGTAGCCAAATTAACCAAAAAAAGAAATAAGATCTGCATTAATAAACTTAAAGATAAAAAGTAAGGAATCACAAAATACAATTAAAATCTAGAAGATAATGAGGACTTACGTTAAAAATTAATTTTCTATTACAATGGAATATCCAAAAGAAATGTATGAATTTCTAGATGCATATGACCCATCAAAGTTAAACCAAATGAAATAAGTGATTTACATAATTTATAACAAGCAATGAAATTGAAGCAGTAATTAAAATTCTTTTGATTAACAAAATTTATGTCCAGATGAATTTAGCACAGAGTTCTACTAACTCTTTAGAAACAAGACAATACTTCTAAGATTATTCCAGAAAATAGAAAGGAAGGAATACTTCTAAAACCTTTCAACAAACCCAGTATTATCCAGACTCCAAGAGCAGACAAGGACACAATTAGAAAAGACTACTTTGGAAAAATTACCTTGATGAACTTAGATGTAAAAAGTCTCAGTAAAATACTTGCAAACCAAAATCAAGAGCACATAAAAAGAGATTTACCATGATCAAGATTGCTTCATTTCAGAGATGCAGGGACAATTCAACATATGTAAATCAATAAACGTCATTCAGCTAATAAATAATCTGTAGGACATAAATAGTACGATCATCTCAATAGATGCATAAATAGGCTTTGACAAAATTTAACATACTTTCATGATACAATTTCAGAAGAATCTAGGGATATGGGTGATACATCTCAGGATAATGAAGGCAACACAGAGCAATTCCACAACCAATAGCATGCTAACTGGAGAAAGATTCAAAGCATTTCCACTAACATCAGGAGAAGTCAAAGAAATTCAACCTCTTCATTTCTGTTCTATACAATTGTTTAAATGCTTACCTAGAGCAGCAAGTGAAGGAGATTCGAGGATACAAACAGAAAGGAAAGTATATCTTTATTTGCAGATATAAAGCATCCACCAGAAAACTGCTGTAGCTGATAGATTAAAAACATTCAACAAAGTATCAGGATATGAAATTAACAAACAAAACAATCAACACTTTTTCCATATTATATATATGCATATAAATGCATATAGATGTGTGTGTATAAAAGCAGCAGCTTTCCCATATTATATATGTACATATATATATATATATATATATATATATATATACACACACATATATATATATATGGAGAGAGAGCATAAATTAGAGAGGGAGTCAGGGTCATATAAACAACCATAATCGGACTCTGTGTGTGTGTGTGTGTGTGTGTGTGTGTGTGTGTGTGTGTGTGTGTGTAAAAATAATAATTGAAGAGGTCATGAATTTAGGAACAAGTGGGTGGTGGACTGTAGGGACTGGAAGGAAAAGTGACATTCATGTAGGGCTCATATATGGAATTCTCAAACATTATTTTCCCTTTTATTAAATATAGATTCTTTTCTCATACAATATAATCTAAACACAGTTTCCCTTTGCTCTACTCCTCCCAGTTTCTGTCCACCTCCTCTCTCATCTAGGTCCACTCCCTTTCTGCCTGTCATTGGAAAAGAAGTGGCTTTTAAGAGATAATACCAAAATAGGACAAAATAAAGTATGATAAGATAAAACATAATTCATCATATCTAAATTGTATATGGCAAGCCAACAGAGAAATACAAGACCTCTAAGAAATTCACAAGAATCAGAGACTCACCTGTTTACACACTCAGTAATCTTGTAAAAGTACTAAACTAAAAGCTGCAGTATATACACAGAGGACCTAGTGCAGACCCTTGGACCCTTGTGGGTCCTGTGATTGCTGCTGCAGTCTCTGTGAATTCAAATGAGCTTTGCTTGGTTGTTTTAGAGGGCCTTCTTCTGGTGTCCTCTCTTCCCTCTATCTCTCCCCACTCCTTCTGCCTCCCCTTCTGTGCATTTTCCTGAGCTGTGAAGAGAGGGATTTGATGGAGGTATGTTGTTTAGAGCCATATTTTCCAAGGTCTCTCTCTCTCTCTCTCTCTCTCTCTCTCTCTCTCTCTCTCTCTCTCTCTCACTCTTTCTCTGTATGATGTTTTGCTGTGGGTCTCTGTATTTGTTCCCATCTTCTTCAGAAGGAAGCCTCTCTGATGATGGCTGAATAAGGCACCGATCTATGAGTATAGCAGAATATCATTAGTAGTCTTTTTATTGTTAAACTTTTAAGACCAGTGATATTTTGTTGTACCCTCAGTCTCTGGTCTATCTAGCCTCTGGTTCTTGATCACCCAAGCAGTGTTAGGTATGGGTCTTTGTCAAATCACTCATTGGCTATTCCCACAAGGTTTATGCTACTATTGTTGTAACATAGTTTGCAAGCAGGACAGAGTATAGATCAAAGGTTTTGTAGTTGGGTTGGCGTTTAGTTTTCTCTTTTGGTAGCCTGCAGAGTATCTTTCTGTGTCAAAGACACTAGAACATGGGGCATGAAGGGTCTAAGTAACCAGCTCGACCTCTCATTGTTCAATGTGTGGTAGGGGTGTTGTCTTCAGCAGTGGAGCCTTGCTGTCAGTTTATGGAGAGCAATCTGTTGTCTTGGCAGCAGTCTGGGTTGTTGAAGATTTCCATGGAACCCTCTTGGCCAACAATTCAATTGGATGAAACTCATCCTGGTAATGGAAGCTTCATTTGGTGACAAGAGATGGCCAGCTGGGCTTCCATCTCCCTCACTATTTGGAGATTTCCTTAGGATCACTTTCATATATCACCTTCATACAGTGCAGAAGATTCCAGGGCACTGAGTTTCATTACTGCCCCTCAAATGCTCCTCAATTCTAGCTGTCTCTTCCTTTAGTCCCCTCGCTATCGCTTCTCCCCTCCCCTCCCCACCTGATCTCCCATTTTTGTCTGGCCCCCACCCCCACAACTGCCTCTAGTCCACTCAAAATCTATTATATTTCCCACCCCCAGGGTGATCTATGTGCCCTGCCCCCAGTTAGCATTTAGGCATCTGTACTGGCCTGCACTTAGGGTCCTGACAGAATACTTCCTCAGCTGTATTCACTAAGAGCTCCCCTTGTGCACATTTGCTACTTTCCCTTATAAAGGCAGTCCCTGCCCACCTCACTTTCTCCAGGGATGGGTCTCTTCCCCCTTCTCTGCCCTTTGCCCAATAAACCTCCTGTGTGAGCCTTGTTATATGGCATGACTCCTTGCCACTTTCAAATTACAACACTCAAAGTCGCTTCCTCTATGCCCATTCTCTCTAGCTCTACAGATTGCAGCTTGGTTATCATTTATCTAATGGATAATATCTAGATATAAGCAAATTCATATCATATTTATCTTTCTGGGTCTGCATTACCTCTGTCAGGATGACTCTAACTCCATCCATTTGCCTACAAATTTCATGGTGTCATTTTTTAAGAGCTGAGTAAGACTCCATTGTGTAAATGTGCCACATTTTCTTTATCTATTTTCAACTGAGGAATATCTAGGTTGTTTCCAATTCTTGTTATTATGAATAGAGCAGCAATAAGCATGGTTGAACAAGTGTCATTATGGTAGGATAAAGCATCCTTTGGGTATATGTCCAAGAGTAGTATAGCTGGGCCTTGAGGTGGATAGACTCCCATCTTTCTGAGGAACCATTACACTGATTTCCATAGTGGCTATAAGAGTTTGCACTCCCACCAGCAATGGAAGACTGACTGATCCTCTTGCTCCACATCCATGCCATCATGAGCTGTCACATGTTTTTTATCTTAACCGTCTGAGAGGTATATGAAGAAATATCAAATTAGTTTTGATTTGCATTTCCCTGGTGGCTAAGGATGTTGAACACTTCTTTAAGTGTTTCTCAGCCATTTGAGTTTCCTCTATTGAGAATTGTCAGTTTAGATCTGTACCTCATTTTCAATTGAGCTATTTTGTATTCTGATATCAAGTTTTTTGAGTTCTTTTTATATTTTTGGTATTAGCCTTCTATCACATGTGGAGTTAGCAAAAATCTTTTCTCATTCTGTAGGCTGCCACTTGCCTGAACTATGGTGTCCTTTGCCTTACAGAAGCTTTTCATTCCATGAGGTCCCATTAATAAATTAATTAATTAATGTTTTTATCTTAGTGCCTGCTTTAGCAGTGCTGTTCTGGAAGCTGTCTCCTGTGCCAATGAGTTCAAGACTATTTCCTACTTTCTTTTCTATCGGACTCAGTATACTTGGATTTGTGTTGAGGTCTTTGATCCATTTGGAGTTGAGTTTTTTCCCATGGTGATGGGTATGGCTCTATTTGCATTGTCTACATGAAGACATCCCATTTGACCAGCATCACTTGTTGACGATGATGTCATTTTCCAGTGTATATTTATAAAAAAATCTGATGTTCATAGGTGCGTAAGTTTATGTCTGGGTCTCCAATTCTATTTTTAATGTGAGTATTAAAAAACAAAAGCCCAGGTTTAAGTTTTGAACATAACTATTCAAATATATCCAAGTAAATTGTATGTTATATGAGGAGTTTTGTTCGTAACTAACCTGTCTATCTTTTGCATTGGGACTTAATCTGACTCAGTAATTTTGACCATAAATTATAATCTATTTTACAGGCACTTGACTTAGTAAGTTGTAGAACATAGCACATATTTAAGAAAACAAAACTACTCTCATGTTCAGGGAAAAAATACAGATTTAATGATTATATGGATATTGTGATAAGTTTTTTGTCTTAGAATTATATTGAATAATTCTCCATCAGAGTAAATCGTTCATTATGACAGAATTAGTGGTGTCATATATGATGTATGTTTGTGTGTATATGCTTAGAAATTTAACATTAAATTTTAACATTAAATTTTCTTTTTTGGTTTTTTGAGACAGGATCTCTCTATGTAGTTTTGGAGCCTGTCCTAGAACTCACTTTGTAGAACAAAGTGGCCTTGAACTCACAGAGATTCACCTGCCTCTGCCTCCTGAGTACTGGGATTAAAAGCATGTGCCACCACTGCCTGGCTAATATTAATTTTTTTAAATTTAATATTATGTATGTGTGTGTGTGTGTACACATATATCCTGACAACAATGTAGTCATCAAAAATCAATTTGCAGAAGAAGGTTATCTCTCTTTCTTTCTGGTAAACAAGTCCTATTTTATTTTATTATGTTTTAAATTGAAATAGATCTAATAGCTTTCCTTCTTCCCTTTCTTTCCTTTAGCCCCTCCCAACTACCTTCTCTTAAGGCCCTACCGTTTCTGCCCCCACATTCAAGTTGATAGCTCTGGGGTGTGTGTGTGTGTGTGTGTGTGTGTGTGTGTGTGTGTGTGTGTGTGTGTGCTTGTACATGTATGCACATCTCTCTCTACATTTTGCTTAGTCTGGTTTTGTTGCTGGTGTGCATATAATTTCAAGGCTGACCACTCTGCATTAGACAACTAATAATGGAGTTTATCCCTGGGAGAAGTTTATTTTTTTTCTCGCAGCAGTCATTAGCTGCCTGTGGTTCTTTGTCTAGGAGTGGGAGTCCACAAAATATTGCCCCTTTAAAATTAGCATGCCTATTGATATTGCCATTGTTCTGGTCTTGTTTATGCTGCCATTCCTATGATAGACTGTTTCACAGTGGGCTTATGGCTTTCTGGCTCTTACAACCTTCTTGCCCCTCTTTTGTGGTGTTCCCTGGACCGTAGATGCAGGGGCTGTGATAGAGATGTATCTACGGGGCCTGGGATTCCCATAACCTATTGATCTCAGCATTGTGCCTAGTGTTTTGCTTTTGTTTTCTTTCTCTTATGGTCTCCATCTGCTGTAAGGAGGGGCTTCTTTGATGAAGTATGGTAGCTATACTTACCTAAGGTTATAAGGTCAAGATTTAGAATGTGTTGATGAATTATGCTTGTCTGTCAAAGTGAAAGCAATAGAGTCTTTCTTAAGGTCCATGATTTCAGTAATCCCAAGAAGCTGACAGTTTCCAGTATCAGGCAAGATTTCCCTCCACTGATTGGGTCTTAAGGCCAATTAAATCACTATTAGCTGCCACTGACACGGGAGTGCAACTTTCTGTACCCTTATTCATATCTTTCCATGTTTATAATTCTAGTATTTCATAAATGTTGCAGCTGGCCTGGACTATTTAGTCACTCCCCATACTTGGTGCCTTACTTGGTGTTTTCTTGTACAATTGAAGCTAGACCACGGGAAATAGGCTTTCAGGTTAGGTTCAGCTCAAATCATCCAAGCCTGTGTCCTTGGTGTATAATGTCTTCAGCAATAGGGGCTCACCCTCAACTCCTGAGAGGCAACTAAGAGATGTATTGATAATCTATATCATTTGAGAAGTCGTTTGGATTACCCTGACCAACTATTCAAAAGAAGGTTCCTCATGCCTGGTACTGATTTTGTTTTCTGAGTCTGTCATTTTTGTGGGGAGCTGTTTTTTTTCTTTCCGTTTGTGAGTTCTGAGAATTGAACACACGTCATAAGTCTTGATGGCAAGCACATTTTCCAGCTGAGTTCTGTCATTACCCCCTTGATGTTAACATTTTTTAATAATAGTGCATACTTTATGCTCTTTCATGTTAGCATACACAATTATATCCCGGTATTTTATGCATTTATGATATCTAATTCTTAGTCTTTTATATATTTCTCAGTGTCTTAGTCACTATTCTATTATGGAGGCAGACACAGTGCTAGAGAAGTAGCTGAGAGCTTTATATCCAGATCTACAGGCAGCAGGAAGATGCCACAGGGTCTGGTGTGGGCTTTTGAAATCTTAAATCCCACCCCTAGGGACACATTTCCTCCAATAAAGCCATACCTCCTAAACTTTTTCAAATAGTGCCACATACATACACATGTACATCTCTTTCTCTCTTTACATGTATGTATGCATGTAAGTAAATGTATATACAGTCCTATTTCCTCACTGCCTAAGCAAATTATTAACTTCCATGATGTCAGATTGGCTTATATTTAAAGCACAGATGATGTGGGACTAGTATGGAGTGTCTGAACATCAAGTGTTGCAGTCAGGTTCCAGTCCTTCCCACAGTACTTGGGGTGAATGCTTACGAGATAAACATTCACTGCATGCTAATTACTCATTTCCCTGCTATTCCTTGTGGGCTTAGATTATTTTCTATTTAAATCTCCTCCAGCTTTATAAAACACACAATAATTGAATTTGAATCTTCCAGAATAATGTTTGTACTCATTTTTTTCTCATAAGTGCTACAAATTTACCTGAGATGTGACAGATGTATAAATTTGGTAACACAACCCTCCAAACAGAATAAATGAAAGGAAATGGAATAAACTACAGAAATCCTTATGCATCCATTTATGGTTGGAATATTTTATTAGATTTTTATAATAAAGTCTAAAAACAATAATGAAGAGTAGGCATGTGTGCTCTCCAGTCAGTAACCAGGTGAACATTCCCTACAGCAAATCACATTCTGCCTTTTGGATATTGTCATAGTGCAGCCTTGAAGGTGGACACTGGAGGAGAGAAGGGCTTTGACAGGCAGAGCATGAGTTGTGGTCTGTGAGGCAAGCCAGATACAAGACAGAGGTGAACTTGATTCCATGACTTACAGTGAACAATCATGAAATTCTTTACATTTAGCACTTTTCCTCAAAATAGTTGTGTTCCCCCTCTGATTTCACTTCCTAAAAGCTTCAGTTGTATTTAATAATATCCCCAGTGGTAGGGAAGAAATGAAAATAATTTCCTATTCTCTTCTCCCGGAAATGAGCAAAACAGTCCTCAGCGCTTTCCTAGGTGGACGTCCTCACAAGGAAAAGAAAATAGAAACCTGCAGGGACCTTCGGGGTGCTGGCACTTCTAGATACAGATGCTAAAGCTTTTGTGCCATAGCATTATGAACCTTATAAACTGAAACATTGCTCAAGCTTTATCTGAACAATAAAAATCCTGTATAGACCAGCTAGGCTGAGAGAAATGCTTTTTTTGGGGTGGGGGGTTCAAGACAGGGTTTTTCCGTGTAGTTTTGGTGCCTCTCATGGACCTTGCTCTGTAGACCAGACTGGCCTTGAACTCATAGAGATCCACCTGGCTCTGCCTCTTAAGTGCTGGGATTAAAGGCATGTACCACTGCCTCCCAATGTGAGAAAAACTTTTTTGAAGAGGTTTTCTCTTCATGTTCCTAGGAATTCAGGGAATTATTGTAATTGCTGCTCTCTTACGTTTTTATGGATCTTTGCATCTATATGGCTCCGTTTCCCTTCACATTACTACAATAAAACAAACAGGAGGAGAGAGAGAAGGAGAAGAAAACAGAGGAGGAAAAAGATGAAAAGAATATTCTAGAAGTATTTAACAAGCCCTAAAATGCACATTGGAAGTTGCTAACACAATTGTGTCATTCATTAGCTAACTACAACCTCAATTAGTCTTTCACTCTAAAAAGGTCAGTTTGGTTTCTAGAGTAATTCTTGTTTAAAAGATTGAGTGTGCTGAATTCATCACCCTAGCCATGACACAGTCTTGCACTTGTGTAGACACTGGATTATTTCCCAGAAGAGGAATTTCGTTAGAGCTACAGGATAGTAGATATCTCAGGTGACGTCATCTGCAGAGGCTCCCAAACTGTCCTTGTCCTGCTCTGTTGTGGGTTCCCTGATATGTTTATTTCTGTAATTGTCTGAAATGTGTGCTGGTTAACATTTCTGTCAACTAGTCACAGGTTAGGGTCATCTGGGAAGAAGAAACCTCAATTGAGAAACTGTCTCCATTGGAATGGCCTGTAGTCAAGTCTGTGGTGGCATTTTCTTGATTGATGATTGCTGTGGGGGAGCTCAGCCCACTGTGGGGCTTCCCCTTGGCAGGAGGTCCTGGGAGGTATAAGAATGGATCAAGCCAATAAATAACACCCCTCCATGGCCTCTGGTTCAGCTTCTGTCTCCAGGCTACTGCCTTGCATTCCTGCCTTGGCTGCCCTCAGTGATGGATTGTGACCTGCAGTAGGAAATAAACCTTTTCCTTCCCACGTCGCTGGTCATGGTGTTTATCACAGTGGTAGGAAGCCAATCCAAGACAAGGTGTCAGCTGGAACAAATGCTTCTATGGGAAAAGAGTTGTGTGCATTTACTAGGAGTCTGAATGGGTCCTTCATAAATAACTGCAGACACATATAAACCACAGAGGGTAACACTGTGCTTAAAGATACGTTCCAATATTCTCTAGGAAATGGAGCATCTAGACAAGGCAAGGGCTTGTGTATATTAACCATACTTAAGGGAAGGCCCTACACAAAGAAGTAAATGGCCAACAGAAACAAGCTCATTTGTAGGCTTTCTGTCTCCTGCTTCATTTGGACTTTTTTTATTGCTTTTTTTTTGTTCATACATTATATTTTCTGAATTTCTGTTTTTATAATTTTGTGTATGTGTATTTCTTGTTTTTTTTCTTCGTTTTTTCTTTTTATTGTGTTGTTGTTTGCCTATTTGTTTCTAAAGAGATAGAGAAAGAAAGGGTATGGAGTTGAATGGGTGTGGTGATATGGAGGATATAGAAGGCATTTGGGAAGGAGAACCTTGATCAGATTCTATTGTATAAATCTTTTTTCAGTGAAAAAATATAGGAAATAGTTAAATACCTACAAACTTGTCGGTAAATATGTGATTTACAAACTGAGATAGCATTTTGTCATTTTGTGAATATAATTTTAATAAATTAAGGCTCTGTGGTAACGACTTTCTTATAGTGGTCACTCATGTAAAAACCACGCAAAAGGTATACATAATATAATTGAGCTATCTGAAATTCACAATAAACTACACATAATCACTTCTGTGTAGTAAAACAAAACAAATATCATAAGGTATTAGAACCCCTAACACACACACACACACACACACACACACACACACACACACAGAGAGAGAGAGAGAGAGAGAGAGAGAGACAGAGAGAGAGAGAGAGAGAGAGAGAGAGAGAGAGAGAGAGAGAGAGAGAGAGAGAGAGAGGGCACTGTCTGTAGCTCTATTTTTTCTTATAGCCTTAAGAAAAATCAAAATCAGGAAGATGAGAGGCTGATGCAGGCCCTGGCACACAGACGCACCTACCTCTATCTAGGTGATTTTATTAATGTTTTTCTGGCCTTCCTCTCCCCTTCACTTTCCCACTCCCTTGCCTGGTGTTTGTTTGTTTTCAATGCTAAGAACTGAATTTGTGATTTCACAAATGACAAGTGCCCTATGACAGAGCCATGTCCCCAACCCTGTGGCTTATTTAAATTCAGGGACATGTGGCAATTATTTATTATTTGATTTTCCTTAGAAGAGAGATACCTATCAAACTATTTAATTTTCTTTTGCTCTTCAAACTGAGAAAAAGAGCTCATTGAAGATTTTAGTATAGGAAGCCTAGAGATGGCTTACAGGTAAGAGTACATGCTGCTCTACCAGAGGATATGAGTTTGGTTCCCAGCACAAAAGTCAATGGTTCATAACTGCTTATCACCCCAGATCCTGGCGATCGAAAGCCTCTGGCTTCCTTGGGCATCTTCACTGTGTACCCCACCTACTCATACACAGACAGACACACAAACACACAATTTAAAACAAAATAAATCTTTACAAAGTTTTATGCAGAAGCTTATATGTAATGTGATTTATCTTTTCATGCAGACAATCTCTTTAATGGCTGATCCTGGACTCAGTAATGGGGCCACACTGTGGCTTATACTTTGCTATTTTCTAAAAGCAGTCCAAAGAACAAATTAAGGAAGAAACTACAACAGAAAGTTACCAAAAATGTGTCCAAATCTATTCAGATATATTGATATTCTCAGTCTGATACTACTAAAAAAATGCATTACATGCTTAGTTCCAGAAATGCTCCATTTCCATTATTGCAAGAAAAGCCATCTAAAAATCACTTGAAGTTGATGATGTATGTTGTTTACTCTCCTGAAAAAAACATCCTCTCCAAATAGGGGGAAAGGTTAGAAATGATTTCTTCTGCATTGATCAATTTATCTGAGTTGTCTTTCGACAGATTGTATTAATGGAACTTCATTTTCTTTTATTCAGTTGACGGCCAATTTTTTTGTTGTCTCTTAAAAAGATCAATGATCACGTCTCGCCATCTTTTCACAAAACAAGACGATTTTCCCCTTAAACTTTAAGAAAAGACTTTATTATTTTGTTGTAATAGATTTTTGTCCACCTCTTGCTTTCAACACCCGGCACTGAGTTTTCTAATGCCAGCGTAGTCTTTCATATTTCTTTGTAGTTTGGGCTTCAATATCTTGAATTTTGCAGTTTTTTTTCCATCGTGATGATTCTGGGAGTCACAGATGTATCCAGGGACAGCAGTTTCTCCACTCTGGGCTACACAGGACAGGTGGGCTGAGGGTGTTCATGATTGTAATAAATAAACACAATCAAAACAAAGACCCTCAACAAGAATGTGTTTGACTGGGACATTACGTACTACATCTTTCCTATTTTTTTTAAATGAAAGCTTGCAGCTTCCCTCAAGGCTAGGTAGAAACAGTTGATATGTTTCCCATACAAGGAGGATCAGAAAAGTAGAGCCCTCATTTGGTCTTTGTTGACATTCAGAGGGTTTCTTGGGAACGGAACTGTTGGTGCCTTTTCAGGTAATGGAGGATTTGGCTATTGTCTGTATGTTTTGTGTTTTTAATTACATTGAGAAACGTGAAAAGAAGTGGACAGGAAGAAAATCATTTAATCTACTCACTTTTCTTCTGTGTGTGATCCTTGGTTCTTTCTCTCCCTCCAGTGCCCAACCCTGTCATTATTCCCACGCTCCTAGACTACTGCTGTTTGTTAAGGACAGCCCCTCCTGGGAAGCTGATTCATTCATTAGATAGCAGAGTTTTTCCTCTGACATCTAGTAGAGGTGGAAACAATACAATACATAGTAATGTCTCTCAACCACCTGCAGAACCAAAGGCAGACAGCAAGAGGCAACTGTCAGCTCTTTACAATACAAGTACAGATATTGTATATGTGTGTGTGTGTGTGTACACACACACACACACACACACACATATATATTAAACCATTTTAAGAATTTTTAAGATTATGTGTACATATGTTCATATGTGGCGGGGGGGGGGGGGGGGGGGGGGGGGGGGGGGGGGGGGGGGGGGGGGGGGGGGGGCAGGTACACAAGTGCAGTTGTTTAGAGAGTCCAGAAACGGGCACTGGATTCCCTGGAACTGGTGTGGCAGAAGGCTGTGAGCTACCTGACATGAGTGCCGGGAACTGAACTCAGGTCCTCTGTAAGAACAGTAAGCAAGATCTCCTAACTGCTCAGGCCGAGCCCTTTCTCCAGCTCCAACACCTATGACTATTTGTTTTTTGAGGTAGGGTCTCTCTACATAGCACTGACTGTCCTAGAACTCACTATGTAGATTCTGAGTTCACAGAGCTCTGCTTGCCTTTGCATTCTGAGTGCTAGGATTAAAGGGGTAAACCACCATACCCAGTGAACATCTATGTCCCGAACACAGTATTGCCATTTATTTCTTTAGGACAGACTCCAGATATCCTTTAAAGATATTGCAGGAGACAGAATAAAAGTCAATCAGTATCGGTCACATTCATATATCCACTTGTACACAGAATCCTGATAAGTAACCAACACTAAATTCTGATAACACAAATTAGGGCCCACTCCTAAATCACTTGTCTAATGGAGAAAGGTCTACCCAAGACTGTTTCATTATTTATCACAAATTCTGAGGATTCCTTAGTATGTGGAGGAGACAAAGGGGTTTATCTGGACCCTTAGGGTTGCTATAGAAAGGCAGAAGGGTGAGGTTTTTTTCCCTCATCTTAGAAATTGTCATCATTGTCATCTACATCCCAATATCTTTCAGCATTCCTTTCTCTTCCTCCTCAATCCACACTTAGACCAGTAACCAAGTCTTAGAGATTCTCTCTTACTGTTACATAAGCATCACTCTGTTCCTTTAGCAGTGTGTGTGTGTGTGTGTGTGTGTGTGTGTGTGTGTGTGTGTGTGTGTGTTTACCGGCTAGATTTTTGTCAGCTTCACCCAAGCTAGAGTTATCTAGGAGAAGAATCTCAATTGAAACAATGTCTCTATCTAGCTTGCCTGTAGGCAACACTGTAGGACGTTGTGTTGTCTTGATTAATGATTGAGGTGGGCTGGCCCAGGCCAGGGGGAATGTGTCACCCTGGGCAGATGATCATAAGTTCTAAAAGAAGCAGGCTGAGCGAACCATAAAAAACAAGCCAATAAGCAGCATTCCTTCATGATGTCTGCTTGAGTTCTGGCCTTCAGGTTCTTGCCCTGACTTCACTCAGTAAGGGACTGCTATCTGTAAGTGTAAAAGGAACGAAACCTGTTCTTCCCCAAGATGTGTTTGGTTATGGTGTTTTATCACATCAATAGAAACTAAGAAGATATATAAAAGGGAAACAGGAAAACAGACACACACACACACACACACACACACACACACACACACACACACATATTAATATAGGTTCAAGCTGGAATCATTTCCCACCTGGCTGACTGGGTCAGCCTCCCAACTTGTCTCATTTCCTCCAGCATGGCCCTTGAAATGAACCTCCACTCTAGAAAAACAAACTCCCTACACTACAAATCTGATCACAGCGTTGTGCTCCTGTTGCTACCAGAGAGCCCTTCTTCAGGACAGAGTTCACTTCAAAAACATTTATTCCTCCCACTCTCCTCCACCCATTCTTTCCTATGCACAGTCTCTATAGTAATAGAGATATGCTATTTTTTAGAGATATGCTATTTTCCTTCCTTTATTCTGAGATTTTATTCCTTTGAAATTTCTCTTTGCCAAGAACACCCTTCTCTTCTGTTACACTAAGAAGCTTTCTACTTGATTCTTTCTCTCTGTCTCTCTATCTCTGTCTCTCTCTGTCTCTCCATCTCTGTCTCTCTGTCTCTGTCTTTCTCTCTTTCTCTGTCTCTGTGGTGTATATGGGTGTGTGCACAGATGCTAGGGATTGATGCTGGTATCTTCATTTTGTGTTCTACATCTTACTTTTTGAGGCTCAGGCTCTCATTTAACGAGGAGATCAACAGAAGCCCCCAGGATCCCACTGATTCTACCACTGAGAATCCACTGGGATTATAGGCATATGTTATCATTCATAAATTTTTCTTTGGGGGCTGGCAGGTCTGGAAAACTCATGTCCACATGCTTGTACACTTTAACTACCAAGCCTTTGCTTCCTCTCTTCTATGTTTTTAAATGTATAGGACAACAATATATAGTCATTTACTAAAGGCATTCCTTAGATGTACTACCACAACCATTGAATGTAATAAATAGCTCATTTCCTCTCCACTCATGGCAGCCTTTACTATGCCTTGATAAAACGGCTCATTGCAATCTCTTATACTGGAGGTTACTAAGTACTTCTTTAGCTAGTACATGCTGTTTGAAATGTAGTAGACACTGAGAATTTTTGAGGCATTAAATTAAGGATTTAGTCCAAACATCTGTGTTCCATGACCTTTTTTGAGTTGGAGATCACTGAAACATTTCTAAATTAAAGAAGTGGAAACTGAAGACAAGTTTCAAAATCTTTTCCCCTACATGCCTGTCATCTTCAAAAAACTTTGAAAAATTGTGAGATTCTACAATGAAGTTTGCTGAAGCTCTGGAAGATTAAATCACTTGGACCACAGAAAAAGTGAGTGACAGAAATAAAACTTTAGGAAGCTTACTTGTAAAATAATGAATAATGTGTGAAGATAAAAATGACGATACATGTAAAAACATGCTAGAGCACCTAGTACTTAGAAGGGTACTTGGTGAGGCATTCTCTGTACATGAGCTCCATGGAAACTTGTAGTATTAGTAGACATGAGGTAGATATGATAGATCGATTTTAAGAACTTGTTTTGATAACTGCAAGGGATAAATACACAAGTGTGAAATCTATCACACAGGATATCAGGAATAGTCCATGCATATACTAAAAACTATAAGGAAGTTCAATAGTCTAGGTCTCCCATCCATATTCTTCCTTTCATTCATTTAGTCAAGCTGATACATCAAATGTCCTCCCATGTTTAAAAAACAAATCATCTGGTAGAAGAAACTGCTTCTCCTTTTTAACTTCTCTTCTGATAATGAGTGTTCTGGAATGAATGAAGCAATTTTCTTGATGTTGGCTCAGCGTCAGCTTCCAGAAGTCTTATCCTGTGAAGGAATTCTGCTTATGCTATCTCCATCAACATATGCAAACTTTCCTTTACATCAAGATAATATATGAAACCATGTAAACAGTAAATTGTGCATAAAACCCCCACCATGTAAAGCAACTGAACAAGAGAAAGAGGATGATGGAAAGACAAAAGTATCACACACACATATGTATGTGTGTATATGTACATGTACATATATGATTATATATATATATGTATATATCAACAGTGATTTCTATTTATTGTGTCTTAAAAATCTACTCAATGAAGATGCTTAGAAAGACTATCCAGTTGTTTTGAATGCAATATTCTTGATAAGCAGGGTTTTACTCAGCACTTTGAATATATTGTACTACTCTCTCTTAACTGACCTTCAGAAATGAAGAATTCTTAGTCAAAAGCTAAGAGAAGACATTATCTTCAGACTCTTTGAAGAAATGCAAAATGGAAAGAAATTTGCTAATAAAGTATACCTGCAAATATAAAAGTATGATAAATGTAAGCGAATTTAGAGCACTCTGATGACTGTATTTAAATTGATACTTTCAGTATACATATTAGTAAAAAAATAAATACAATAATTTTCAGGAGATTGTGATGACACACTACAGATTGTGTGTGAACGGGAGAGGATTTTTTTTTATATTAAAGTTGTCATCTTAGTTTTTATCTTGACTTCCCTCAGGGATGGACTATGATGGAGACTTGTAAGCTGAAGAAATCCTTTCCTTGCCAAATAGCTATTCTTCATGTTTTTTTTTTTTTATCACAACAATAGAAAGCAAACTGCTAAGTATACAGCAAACCAAATGACAAGACTAAATATCACGTGGCAGATGATAGAAAGCAAAACATCATCAAGACAGGTGCACAAAACTTCCAAGAGAAGCTGACTGGGAGGTCCTTTGAGGCAGCAAAATGGAGTTCCCATTGGATTCTCTATGCAGAGTAGAGTGGTCCTTCAGGGGAGGCTTCCAAGTAAAAGACAAATAGCAGAGAGATACAAATCAGATGCAAGAATATTCTGTAGAAGTGGACTGGGAAAGCTGGGGCAGTTGCTGGAGTTTCTGGCGGAGTGTTCTCTCCACCCATGACTAACTGCTTGTGGATCAACTTCCTGTAACTGAACTTCTGAGTTCTCTTTCTCACTGTAGACATTTTTGTATTATGCAATAAATAATAGTAGTGGCTGTTGGGATTTGTCTAGTTTAAAATAAGAAGGGCTATCCACACATGTTAACTAGATTGGTGAATCTTAGTCTAATTAGCTGCCTGACAGTTTTATGCATGGGTCAACAAAATTGGAACTTAGTTATTATTTTATAGGGAGAAGTTAGAATATGATATCGAATGCAGAAACATGAAGATATTGATCTGTAAAAAATAACAGTTTTAGACAGATGAATGCATAAAACTTTAAAGAACACAAGGAGTGGGTATGGAAAATCAGATGCATAGATATAAATTCACCTTCTCTTTTATGTAAAACAAGATCTTCTATATTAAGGAGGTCTTTTGCAATTGCTCATCTCCAGTCCGAAGTACCAGGTTTGGGTAAAACAGAAATGAGTCTGACTATGGCCTTAACGTTTGTCCATGTCACTTCAAAGTTTTCTGTTTTAAAAGGACCACAGATAGACAAACCAATACCAAGTATAAAAACACTGCTGCAGATATCAAAATACCTGGCCTCAAGTGATACTTTATAGTCATGGTGATAAACATGATACTGGTCCAAAACAGACACGTACACTAAAGGAGCATACTGGAGGACCTGGGAATAAAACCACACAGCTGAAGCCACATAAATTTTGAAAAATGTCTTGAAAACAGACACTGAAAAAAAAAAGCCTGTGGGACAGTTGATTAGCTTTTTGGAGGCTGGGGCCTATGCTGGGACACTTTGCTCAGCCTTGGTGTAGGGAGGAGGGCCTGGACCTGCCTCAGCTGAGTCTACCAAACTGGGCTGACTCCCCAGGGGAGACTTTGCCTTGCAGGAGGTGGGAATAGGGGCTGAATTGGGGGAGAGTGCTGGGGGGTGGGAGGAGGGAGGACGGGGGAATCTGTAGCTGATATGTGAAATTAATTTAATTATAAAATAAAAATGTATATTTAAAAAAAGCCCATTCAACAAACAGTGTGGGAAAAATTGGATGTCCATATGTACAAGAATTAAATTAGTTCCATACCTTTTATCCTGCATGTGCACTTGTGACACACACACACAATTCAAAATGAATTAAAGACCATAATTTAAAATATGAAACATTGCAACTGTTCAGTGTCTTTTAAAATCATAATAGCTAGGAAATATGATCAACTTAGCTGGCTATCAGCTGGCAAATGGAAAATGAAGTCTTGGGCTACATACACAATAGAATAATAACTGGCTGTAAAGAAATATGAAATTTAAAGGTAAATAAATGGAAGAGGAAAATGTGACACTGGGAAGGTCACCCAGGCACAAAGTGACTCAATATTCCTTATCCTCAAAGCTGTAAGTTTAGGGACAATCCTATTCAACGTTTCAAAGTTACTTGCTGGGCTTGTCAAGGTGATTCCAGAGTTCACTTAGAAATCCAGAAGACGTGGAAGTCAAACAATATGAAGCAGACAAAGTTGCAGAATAAATACTACTTGATCTCAAATTTGGAAGGTCCTGGTCTGTGAACATACAGATAAAACAATTTAAGAGAATAGAGTTCAGAAATAATCATCCAAGCATGTGTACAATGAGTTTAACAAAGCTGCCATGGGCAACATAGTGTAGAAAAGTTAATACTTTTAACACATGAGTTTAGAACCTTGGATATCCATAAGCAAAAGATGTAATACTATCCATATCAAAAATTAATTCATGTTAGCACCAGCATTGAATTACTGGGCCAAGGTTACCCACAGGTTGGTGAGAAAGAAAAGTCAGGCATGGGTTGGAGAGACCATAGTAAGACTGAGGCTGTGATAAGTTTATTGCAAGCAATCAGAGCATTTTTTCTTTTCTTTTTGTTTTTATGAGACTGGATTTCTCTGTAGACCAGGCTGGCCTTGAACTCACAGACACCTGCCTGCTTCTACCTCCTGAGTGCTGGGATTAAAGGCATGCACCACCACTGCTCTGCACAATCAGACCTTTTATAGCTTTACCAGAAATAGACTATAATGGCAATTGTTACGATCTATAGTTCCCAGGATACAATGGTGTTTACAAGCTGTATAGAGTACACAAGATTAATGCCCAAGACCAATTGTCCTGTCAAATTTCTATATGCTTCCTTGACTTTTGAAGAAACACAATGCAGCCTGGATGTTTCACTGCCTGAGGGAGTACCTTGGTTTCTCAGGAACTGAAAGGCACACAGTGCCTCAGGGGCCATGGACTCTTACCTGAAAAACCTAGGATGCATGACTCTCAAGGCAGTTAGACCAGACCAACTCCATGATTCCCTACAAATTCAAGCAGGTTGTAGACTTAAATGTACAACCCCAAGCAATGAAACTACTAAAAGAAAACAGAGTATAAATATTTATGGCCTTGAGGTAAGCAAAGATCTGTTAGCTATGACAACAAAAGCATGATTCATGAAAAATGAATGGATTGATTGGATTTTGTTAGAATATAAAGCTCTGTTTCTCAAAATTTCTAAAAGAATTTGAAAAGACTGACTACAAACAGGAAGAAACTGAGCAACAATGATACATTTCATAAGGGACTTGTATCCAGAATGTATGTGGAACTCTTAAAATTCAAACAGAAGTAAAAATGCAACAGGATTATGGAACATTTTAACAGAAAGCTTACCAAGTTTTGTCTGGCAAGAGACACATGAAAAGTATCACTGAATCAGTCTTTGGAAATGAAAATTAAACCTATAAGGATGTACCACTCCAAAACCTTTAGAATATGTGAAATATAAAAGTAACTGGTCTAAGTCTTGGAGGGGTTGTGAGAGAACTGGAATGTCCATTCATTGCTTTTGGGAATACAAAGTGGAACAGAGCTTTGAGAAATGCATTGGCATTGAAAACTAAACAACCCCCTGACTCACACACACACCTGCTGTATAAAGACCATATGACTCAACTGTTATTTACTTGGATATAACCCATGAGGCATGAAAGCAAATATGCATTCAGAAACTTGTACATGGATGCTCATACAACTGGAAACATCCCAACTCTTACCATGTGAATTAATAAACATGACATTAATTACCCATGCAATGGAAAACCATGCAGCAAAAAGAGAACTACTAATACTCACCAAGCATGAATGAATAGCAATATTTTTTTTCTAAATGAATGAAATTGATCAAATTAGCACTTATTACACAATTTTATTTGTATAAGAATTTGAAAACCTGCAAACAAATATATATTGGCAAAATGCATATCCATGGTTTCCTAGAAGGGTCAGGTTTTAGGGGCCTAGCAGGGCAGTAGAGAACACTGGCTGATAAATATGCTAATTTTCTTGAGCCTGGCAATCATTTTAATATATATATGTATATATATATTTCAAAATATATAAAGTAATATACTTTCAATCAAATGTAACTTGTTGCATGTCAAGTATGACTTTTAATAAAGTATATAAAACAGTAAAACAAGTAATTCAGCAGTAAATCAACAAACATGGGAGCTTTGAACCACAATTATTTTATATAATTCTGTCCCTTTGTTTGTACTGATATTTGAGCCTAGGTTCTCGATGCATGTCTGGCAAGGGCTCTGCCTTGAGAAACAATCCTGGCTGTCCTTTTAAATTTTATTTAGAAATAGAATCTCATGAAGTTGCCAAGGCTGCCATTGAGTTGATTCTATAGGGGACAGAGGGCTTGAACTTGTGATCCTCCTGTCTCAGCCTTCTGAGGAGCATAGACCACAAGCCTGTATCACCATGCCCAGCTTTGTAGTTTGTTAGTAGACAAAAGTAATTAAAAGTTACAGCTGTCAGAACGGTGGCTCCTCTGGTAAAGTTGACTGGAAAGGGCAATAGGAAATGTCTCAGAGCAGGATGTACAGGATTATGGTCTGTACTATGGTTTGTACATGAAAATATTGACAAAGTGCTGTGCTAGTCAGCTCCTGTTATTATAACCAATATCTGAGATGAGACGCAGAGTTACTGCAGCATGGGACATTTTAGTCCACAGTCCATCTTTCTCACTGTCCCAGGAACTGTGGTGACACTTCGTAGTCAGAGTACAGAGTGGAGTAAAACAGCTCAACTCATCAGAGGGATGATAAAAGTGAAAGAGCAAGGGCCTTGAGGTTTAATGTCTCTTTCAACAGCACACATGGAAGGGCCAGAAGACTGCCAGTGCCCCATGTCTTAAAGTTCCCATCATGAACTGATGTTACCGCACTGGTGACTAAAGCCTCAACACATAGCTGCTGTAGATGATTGATTGATAAATAAAATGCTGATTGGCCAGTAGCCAGGCAGGAAGTATAGGCGGGACAAAGAGAGAGGAGAAGTCTGGGAAGTGGAAGGCTGAGGGAAGGAGAGGTCAGCCTGCTGTCCAGGCAGCAGCATGTAAAGGCAGCAGGTAAAGCCACGGAACACATAGCGACACACAGATTAACAGAAATGGTCTGAGTTTAAGTGTAAGAGCCAGTCAGTGGTAGGCCTGAGCTAGTGGCCGAGCAGTTTAATTAATATGAACTTCTGAGTGAGTGATTATTTTATAAGCAGTTGTGGGGTCCATGGGGCTGGGCAGGACTGGAGAAAACTCTAGCTACACATAGCCTTTGGGAGTCATTGAATATCCAGACTAAAGCAATGAGGGGTGGATGGGTTGGTTTATAGAAACATTGAGAGAAAACACACCACTACAATGCAGTAAGCAGAACTCCACTCACTTTCTCATGAAACTGCTTCCCACTTGCTTCTTAGTCCCCTGGAGATTTTTGATACAATTAACATTTTAGAGATTCTGAAGGTTTGGAAATAGAGGATTGGCTTAACTCTGTTTTTTTGTTTGTTTGTTTTGTTTTGTTTGTTTCTTTAAACGGGGTTTCATGGTGTAACCCTGGCTGTCCTGGATCTCACTCTGTAGACCAGGTTGGCAGTGAACTCACAGAGATCCGCCAGTCTCTGCCTCTCAAGTTCTGGGATTAAAGGCATGTGCCGCCACCACCCTCTGGCTTAACTTTAAGTCAGTATTTTCCAGACTTATTGGACCAGTTGAGATACCCAATAAAACAAGTGTATCAAGGGGGATCTACTTTCAGGAAATGCCCAATGGGTCAATTAAAAATATATCATTTAGAGTCTATGGAGGATGAGAGAGCTTAATTATTTCTGTCAGAATGTATACTACCTGTAAAGGGCGGAATCTAGATTGAAAACTCAGGCCTATCTGGCTTAGTGACTGTTGTTCATTCCTACCATCCTTGCTGAGCTGCTCAGGGTCTTGGTTTTCCCACCTGGAGTATGAGGGGATGGACGCAACTACAGAGGGTGAGATGGCTCTAAGTCTGCAATCTTCTCTATCTGTGGTTTGGGACAACTCTGCTGGGGACTTAGTTTTATTTTTAATCTTTTTTTAATTTTTACTTTATGTGCATTAGTGTTTTGTCTGCATGTATGTCTGTGTGAGGGTGTCAGAGCCCCTGGAAGTGGAGTCACAGACAGTTGTGAGTTGCCATATGGGTGCTGGAAATTGAACTCAGGTCCCCTAGAAGAACAGCCAGTGTTCTTTTTTATTTTTCAAGTTAACTCTTTATTAGACTAAAAATGTTCTTTGACATGATTCTGTGAATTGAGTTTCATCATAAACAATCTGTTTTTTCCCCTGTTTGAATATTAGTCCAGTTATTAAAGTGGAAATCCCAGCTAGCAGCCAGTGTTCTTAACCACTGAGATGAGCCATCTCTCCAGAATTTTTTAAAGAGACACTCCTCCTTAAAAATGTTTATTTATTTATTCATTTGCTGTGTGTGCACACACTTGTTCATGTGTGCGAGTGTGGCATGCCATTGTGAAGGTCAGTGGACAACTTTCAGGAGTTGGTTCTTGCCTTCCACTTTCATTCTTCCAGCTGTTTTATTCTTGGTCTCCTATTTTTCAGTAGAAATGTTCAGATTAATTCACCCCACCACGTTTTATTTTTTTTAAATGAATTTATTTGTTTTTATTTTATGTGTATTGGTGTTTTACCTGTAAGTATGTTAATATGAAGGTGTCAGATCCCCTGGAGCTGGAGTTGCAGACAGATGTGAGTTGCCATGTGGGTGCTGGGAATTGAACCCAGGTGCCCTGAAGAGGAGCCAGTGCTCTTAACCACTGAGTCACCTCTTCAGGCCTTGGGACTCAGTTTTTTAGGTGAGAGTTTTGATAAACCTAAGTTTGAACTCTGCTCCATCTAATAATTTCATTTAGAAAACAGCCATCTATAATAAAAGATGCTTTTACATGAATGTCCTCTGTTGACGTTCATCTATCCTCTGTCATATATCAGCACCCCTCACTCTGTTTCAAGTTTGAGTGAATAGGTTTGGCACACAATGTTTGAGTGTGTCTTATTCATTGAATGTCATAGATGGCTGATATTTTAAAAGTACTATTTTAATTTTAATATTTGGTTAGTTTATCAGTAAAAACAGGTATCATTTGTAACGAGATTTGCTAAGTGATTACAACATTAACTAATTAAAAATATTATTTATATATAGAATCATAACTTTTGTAACTAAAGATACTTTGATATCTTCATTTCCTATTTATACTACCCTTTCACACCTCCACTTGTTGTATTGCCATAGCTAAGACTTCAAGTACTATGCTGAACAGTAGTGGGGGAAGTGGACATCCTTGTCTTGTTCCTGGTTTTAGTGGGCATTCTTGAGTTTTTCTCTGTTTATGATGATGCAAGCTGTGTGCTTCTTAATGGAGGAAATTAAATCATGAAATCATCAGAGTTACCCAGCTGTGAACCCTGGAAGCTATAAGAATAACTGGACTGGCAAGTCATGCCCACTGGTGCAATCATGGTAAAAATATGAGAGTAACCAACTACTTTATGATTGGACTTAAATCCTGCTCCACAAGATGGAGCCCATACATGGCTCCATTACTGGGCTAACATCCTATGAATAGGTATGTTATAGGCCCTATACAAAGGTCCTACTATTATTCTTTTGTAAATGAACGTAGTATTAAACTGATTCCTAATGACTTTTCATTATATCCACAGATTAATGCATCTCTCAACTCTCATCAGAGAAGCTTTTATTTTTAGTAGATGGTAATTAACAACTGACCAAGGTACAGATATTAAGAAACTTTGGATTGCTCAGCCATATATGGAATATCTATATCACACCCCTCCTTCCCAAGGCACTGGGATTATGCAGAAGAATATAAAAGCCAGAGGCAGTGGATGATTATAAAGGAAAAAAATGTCTTATTGACACAGCAGGGCAGCTTTGCATATGAACTCAGAGTGGCTGTGACAGCATGCACAAGACCTGTGTAAGTCAAGGCCAGACCAAATCCAGGCATGGAGAGATGAGTTGGATATGAAGTACTGTGGTGATATTTTAATTGTGCTGAAATGTGATTTTATTTGTATGTTAATAAATAAAGTTTGCCTGGAGATCAGAGGTCACATAGTGAGGTCACATAGCCATAAGAAGAAGTCTGGTGTTGATAGCACACGCCCTTAATCAGATCACATGGCAGGCAGAGTCTCTGTGTGGTCAAGGATACAGCCAAGCATGGTGACACGAGCCTTTAATCCTAGTATCAACCATAGAGACCTGGAGGTCTGTATAGACAGGCAGTGACGAGGAAGTCATATGGCTGGGCTTAGAGCCAATGAGAAAGCAGAACATAAAGGCAATAAAAACATAAATCAGACAGGAAGAATATCTCTCTGGGGAAGCAAAATCGGTGAGGTGGTAAGATAAGGTAGTCAAGGCTCCCTGATCTCTTTGGCTATTACCTCTGTATTTGGCTCTGTGTTTCTTATTTACTAAGACTGTTTAGAATTTTGTCTACAAAGTCCTACTCCTAGCTGTGGAGGTATTAGTAGCTACGAGAGAGGGAGAGTCAGTTTTCTCTAAAAGTGTTCCCCATGATAACTGACCACACTACCGTACAAGGCCACTTTTCCAGGAATATATGGCCAGCACAAATTGGACTTGATAGGTTTTTTGTTTAAGGACACAAAGTTGAGTGTGTAGGTAAGTGGAGGTGGTGGATCTGGGAATAACTGAAGGAAGGGACAGTAAATATGACCAAAACACCTTGTGCGAAATTATCTAAGAATTAATAATGTTTATTATTTAATTAAAAGTCTAACAGAAAAAAATATGTCTAATTACTTAATGAAAGAATAACTTTTAGGACATGCCATTGAGAACCTAAACCATGAGATGTTAAGGAACCATTCATTAAATCAGATCTGCCTGTCTCTTGAGTCTCTGCATCCTTCTAGTTGTCTGTAGCTGTGTGGAGTGACATCTATGTTTTCAATTCTATTCCTGGCCAAGTTCTTTAGTGTTGTTTAAAGGTACAGATGGGTCAGGGGTCTGTCTGAAACATAATACTATGTTTTGCTTTTGTCTGACAAGTCAGAACAGGAATTGTGCTTAAGATAGTAAAAATGAGATACTTATCATCACACTCTCCACTGATCAGGTGGGTAAGTTCTTTCCAGAAGCCTCTTTGTGGAAAACAAGAGCATCCTCAAATGTAATACAGAAATGTAATAAAATAAAAGAACATAAATATAGCTCTCATAAAATCAAGTCTTATAGCCTTTTCCTTCAACAATGTGAAAAAAAACCTTATTTTTACATTTCTTTCTGCATTATCAGGGAATAGAGAGAGGTATGCTCATATTGAACCAATTCTTATTGCAAAATCCGTTTATAATGATAAAGCAACATGTGTCATGTACATCAGCTTAACCATGCAAATAACTAGATGTTATCCATTGAGATATTCTCTAAGGAATGCTCTGCAAACACCAACTCTTATACAAATTAGCCAATAATATTTACCAGTCATTTATTCAGAAACGACCTCATGTTTTTGAGTGACTACTATATGTCATATCCTGTGGGAGATGTGTAGAGATAGATAAAGTTATACTTGATCCCTCTCATAGAACATATTAATAATTTAAAGGAAATTAAAAGACAAACATGAAAAGATACAGTATTATTAAACAAAATGACTCAGAAGAAGGAGCTAAAATAATAAAATGCCATCAAATTCAGGCAACCATAATATAACGCACATAATATAATGAACCGTCTTGTTTTCACAGGCTCATCACTTCTCTTCTAATGCTTCTCTCATAGTCATCTACGTATGCATTGGTGACCATCTGTGATGGCAGAATGCCACTTCTTACCCACATTTAGTGTCTTTCAAAAATATTCATATGTTGTACATTTTAACATTTCTTCTGCTTTATTTCTACCATATCTTTTATTTTCATGGTGGGTGATATATATACTTGAAAAGCAGTAGACCTGGGGCCTAGAGCTTAGAACTATCATCTAACATGCACAGCATCCTGGGATTGATCTCCAACACAGGAAGAAAATAACAAAGAAATAAAGAACAGTAGGTAGGAAATATAAAGTAAATGAAGGCAGTTGTGAAGACACTCTGGGTGAAGCCACCAGATTAAGTGTTCAGTTAGGGAGATGACCTCTCCAATTGACCAAACCTGAGGCATCTCTCAAAGGTGAACTCATAAAATGCCCTTATGTTTTAAAGACATCAAGCCACTCATACCCCTGAGCCACCATTAATACAAGTAGAATCCTGAGCCACCACTGACTCTACAATAGACAGTCTACTATTGGTAAGTTGTGTACTGATTCATGATGTATGCATTCATGCAAATCCATTTGCACATACACATGAAGCACATAAATATTTGACTTTACTTGAGTTTTAACTTTCTACATACAATTTCCTTCTATGTATCTTCTCTATTTTCTTTCATCTCTCCCTTTCCATTAATCTTCTTTCTTTTTGTTTTTTGTTTTTGTTTTTTGCTTCCTCTTCACCACTGCCTATGGTATACTTGAAAATCAAGTAGCTTACAATCTAGACTGGCATACAGATAACAATACCAACACGGATATTATGAAGATGTTCATCCCAGAGGTACATGAAATCATGAAAATGCATCATTATAATAAAACTTGAATCAAAGTCGAATTCTATAGATTTGATAGCTTATATTTGTCAGAGTATTATAGACAATGCTTTTATGACTCTCAGGTTTTTATTTAACCACAATCCACAGCGTTCAGTGAGAATTAAGCTTCTCAGAAGGGTGTCCTTAAGTACGGAACATATCTTAATGGGTCATCTGCATCTCCAAGCAGAATGGATGAGATACTGGGTTGGACTATGTTAAGGAAGCAATTGATTCAAAGTCATGATTCCTCAGACGCCTTAGGGAGGGCATGACAGACATGCAATAGAGTCCAAAACTAAGAGAAGATTGGCTAATGAGGAACAAATAATTCAATCAGCATTGATTGCTAATCGGCTTAAAAAAACTACACATAAATCTACTCTATACTCAAAGGAAAATTGATTTGTGCCAGGAAAATGTCTGTTTCTGTGAGGTGTTCCACAGGAAGGAATGATTTGGTTAGGAGGGATCAAACCTTCGGCATGAAGGAATTTTCATGCAGATTTGAGATAGGAGAAACACAAAATAGTATAGGTATAGAGATGTGCACATTATTAATTGTGAAAATATACTCATTTCAAGATCTACACCAAACAGTATAGTTTATTGACTATTTCTGAAAAATAATCGGGTGTAAGTACCAAATCCACACTATGTTTTGAGAATGAGAAATCTATCTGGACAATGCCATATGGAACTAAAGAGGACCTCTTTGATATTGAGGTGCAGTGGGCTCAGCCATAAGTCAAGACTAGAATGAGGGCCCCACACTGCTGCATGTTCCCAAGGTGAGTGAGGTGAGAGGTATTTGCATTATGAGAAAAATGTTCAAGTCAACATTCTCTTAGTCTTTGGTATGTAAAGGAACATAAAGAAACATATGATCTTAGTCTTGCCAGGGGACTCAATGTATAAGTTGTGGAAGACTAAATTAAAAAAGACAAATGTCATTTGCTTTTAGGAGAAAATACCATTTTTTCTAAAGATGGTAGTGGAACACCCAGTAACTGATGGAAGCAGAGGCAGTGATCCACAATCAAGCACTGGTGTGAACTCCTAGACTTCAGATGAAGAAAGTTAGGAGGGATTACAGGAGCAAGTGAGGTCAAGATCATGATGGGGCAGCTTATGGACTCTGGCCTGTCAGCTGGGGAACATGCATGGGACTGAACTAGGCCCTCTGAATGTAGGTGACAGTTATGTGGCTAGATCTGTTTGGGACGCCTCCAGCAATGGCACCAGGACTTATCTCGGGTGCATGAAATGGCCTTTTGGAACACATTCTCTAGGGTGGGATACCTTGCTCAGCCTTGACACAGTGGGGAGGGGCTTGGTCCTGCCTCAACTTAGTATGCCAGACTTCATTGACTCCCCATGGGAAGCTTTACCCTCTCAGAGGAGTGGATGTCAGGGTGGGATTGGGAGAGGTGGAGGGGGTGGGAGAATGGGAGGGAGGGGGAACTAGGATTGGTATATAAAATGAAAAGAAAGTTTTTTCCAAAATAAATAAATTTTAAAAAGATGGTAGTGGAAATAATAAAAGTGACTCAAATGCTCAATAAAATATAGTGAAATAAATTGAAGAGACAGAATATAAAGAATAAGATATTTCTATTATTCATATTTGTTTATTTTACATTCTTGCCACAGTTTCCCCTCCCTCCTCTCTTCCCAGTCCCTCCCCCACAATCCCCCTCTGTTCTCATCCCCTAATCTACTTGTCTTCAGTTTCTGTTTAGGAAAGGGAAGGTCTCCCATGGTTATCAACAAAACATGGCATAACAAGTTGCAGTAACACTAAGCACCTCTCCATGTAGCAAGGCTGGGCAAGGCGACCCAGTATGCAGAGTAGGGTCCCAAAAGCCAGTAAAGAGTCAGAGACAGCCCCTACTCCCACTGTTAGGAGTCCTATAAGAGGACCGAGTTACACAGCTGTAACATATATGCAGAATGCCTATCATTCTTGATATGAGAACCTAATTGATAAAACTGCAAGAGTGGAAACTAAGTGTGGTATCTTGTTTTGAAGAAAACACATGGAGATGTGTGTGTGTGTGTGTCCTTTGGAGAACATTAAAGGCAATGCTTTTGCATTTCTAGTGGTTAACTCAGATTACTGAATTCACTCATTGCCTTATGTAGTTATTATTATTATTATTATTATTATTATTATTATTATTATTATTTTTCGAGACAGGGTTTCTCTGTGCAGCTTTGCGTCTTTCCTGGAACTCACTTGGTAGCCCAGGCTGGCCTCGAACTCACAGAGATGCGCCTGGCTCTGCCTCCCGAGTGCTGGGATTAAAGGTGTGCGCCACCACCGCCCAGCGAGTTATTATTTTTATGTGAAGCACAACAGCTGTATAGTTTTCAAAAATGCAATGTATCACCATCAACTAGAGAACTATTGCTTTGTATTAGAATTACTGAATTATATTACTCCTCTCTGACTGTAAGGGTGTGTGCTTTGAGTGACAGACATCCCTCTAACAACAAATAACCCTATTCTAGTCTCATATTAGGTCAGCTTTTAGGCTGCACATACAAGTGAGTACATGTCATGTTTGTCTTTGTGCCTGGCTTATGCCATCCAACCAGTTGTCTTCCAGTTCACTCATGTTATCCCAAATGATGGGAGTTCATTCATTTTTAAGACAAAATTGTATTTCATTTATATATATATATATCTCACGTTTCCACTCACTTGCTGATGATACTTACAAGGTATCTATACCTTGGATGTTGAAATTAATGCTACTAAAAACACGAGAATGAATGTATCTCCTGGGCACACTGATGTCAACTCTTCTAAAACTGAAAGCAAAAAGAGTTTCAGATAAATCATGTTAGCTAGGTCTCACTGAGATCAGAATATCTTCTTTCTTACTCTTTGCTCTTGTGCTAGTTTGCCATTGTTAGCTTTCTGTACAATATAAAGGGTCTAATATTATTCACATAACTCATAATACTGTTTCCCAATCTCTGAACAGTGGTACAAATTCTGAATGCCCATCACACCATATCTCTCCACAATTTAACCATGTGACTTTATTTTTAACTCAAATACTCCTACCCTGCCCGTATACTTTAGGTAACGTGTATGATAGATAAATTCATGTACTGAACCTACAGAAAACCATAGCATATACGATGCTCAAGGCCTAATGATAGGGGATATATGGCAGAGACCGAAACCGAGACTTCAGAATTGTTTCTCTGTTTTGGTGCAAGGTTGACCACAGAGAAATGGGTGCCTCACTGGAAAGATGAGATAAAATAGCAGTTACTATGGTCAGAAAGTTGGAGAAGGGCTATAAACTCCATTGAACAGCACTCACGCTATCATTCACACTCTGGCTCTCTTTGTTGCTCCTGAGGAATATCACTTAGTCCCTCTCTTTGTGTTTGCATTGATTTTCTTCCTTTAGCATCTTGAAGTCTTAAACATGTTCACATCAGCTTCCTCTGCAGATCACCTGACAGGCAGAAAAGGAGATCAATTTGTACTCATGGGCTCCTTGGTCATCATGGATATCAACTTGTTGTTTCTCTCCCCTCACTCTTGTCCTTCTCAACCAACAGTCCTGACACCCACAGTCTTACTACAAGATTCTATAATTGCAGTAATTACAGTCCCTATAATGATTTAATTCCATATGTTATACCCTCAGATTATCTCTATTTCCCTGTCCGAAGCATCAACACTACAATGATAAACAGATCTTTTTAGTATATTAAGAAGGCCTTGGGGTCAGGATAGATGTTGATGTTCATTCAATCTACCTTAGGATTTTTTTTCCAAGACAAGGCTTCTCTGTGTAACAGTCCTGGCTGTCCTGGAACTCACTCTGTAGACCAGGCTGGCCTTGAACTCACAGAGAAACACCTGCCTCTGCCTCTGGAGTGCTGGGATTAAAGGTGTGTGCCACCACCACCTGGCTTCAATCCACCCTTTTATCCTTCCTCCCTCTCTCCTTTCTTCTTTCTCTCTCTCTCTCTCTTTTTCTTTCTCTGTATGTCTTTATTTCTCTCTCTCTCTCTTTCTCTGTATGTCTTTATTTATGTATGCTCTGCATACACACATGAGGAGGTCTTGATTGTCCTCCACCTTATTCTTTGAAGCAGAGTCTCTCACTCACCAGGAACTCGCTGATTGGTGAGACTGAGTAGGTAGGAAGTTATAAGGCTCTTTCATTGTCTGCCTCCCTAGTGCAGGGATCATAGCACCAGGCTTTTTCTGCAGATCTTCATGCTTGTCAGCAAGCACTTTACTGACTAAATCATCTCCCCAGTCCACTATTCACTCTTTGCTTAACTCAGTCACACCTTGTGTAAGAGCATTTGACTCAGCTGGAGCAGCAACTCAGAATTCTTGTTGGAGATGATTATAATTCAAAATGCTTACAACCAGACCTTAGGATTTAAGAAAAAGAATCTTCAAATGTTTGCTTTGCCAAGCAAAAGTTTTGTTTCACTCCACACCACCACACTGGAAAAGAAAAGTGGGAAGAGCATTATGCCCGTGCTACCCACATCCTAACGGTCTTACCTAAAAATGTGTCTCATTTCCACACTTGCTGTCTTCTGTTGTGCCTGGAGAGGAACAGGTTGAAACTTCCACTCTGAAATCTAATGAATGCCACAAAGTGGAAACAAACTGTAGATACTTGAAAAAGAAACAGAAAAGGAAAGAAAACGCATTTCAAGAAACTGAAGCTTGCCGTTTCCCCCTCTCTGCCAGTCACTTGGAGCCAGTGAAGCTTTGCACACATTCTCCTGTCTCCTGCGTGCACGCAGGGTGTCTGTGGTGGTGACAACTGATTCATGTGTTCATTTGCATATCCCTGGTGCCAGCAGCAGAATACAGAACAGGGCCTCCTGCTCTGGCAGCAGACACGACACTGGCAAATCAGGAGAGCTGTCAGAAACAGCTGTCCATTAACGGAGTTTGTGGAAACAACCGGGAGCTGTTTGAGCATGCTAGGTGGTAGAATTTAATTGGAGTAGCAAGTGTTCAAAATTAAGATCAAAAGGACCAGTCATTCAATGTGGATTTCATGACACTTTAAAAATAATGGTTCAGGTTTGATTAATGCTGCACAGAGTTTGCCCATTTCTCTCCATTGGCAAAAAAGGCCCATTTGCTGGTCTTGGATTCAGGGAACATATCCAACAGCAAGCTCAAGGCTCCCAGGGTCAGCCTACTGGTTTTTCTGTTCAGAAGCCCTTCTTGGTTGAAGAAAAGAGGAGCTTAATAGGAATCATAAGCTGGTGGGAAAGGCACAGCCATGTGGTAGGGAAGAAGCAAAGTCAGCCCTTGCAGGTTTTCGGTTATCACCTTGTGTGGCTGAGGCTCCACTATCAGTAGCTCTCATTTTAGCCCCTAAGCCTGTAAAGCCCGACGTGAGACTTTACAAGTCACATTGCCTCTGGCTGGCAATTTGGAGGAGAGAAAACAGTTTGGTCTCATGACCCATTTTCCCACTGCCCACCCTGCCACGGCACCTTGCCACAAATGGTATGAGATGTGCTGCCACCAAAGTGAAGGACAGAGTGAATGTGTAAAGGAGTGTGGACATGAGGGCCCGTGATGACTTCCTAGGAGGGATAGGGAGATGAGGACCAGTAATGGGTTCCTAAAAGGACTATTTTTTCCTCCTGAAAAACCTCAAATTCAACATTGCATTAAGATTACAAAATATTTCTCCATGCCAGAAATAGCTACTTATAACTCAAAACGGATCGGGTAGCCCCAAGTCCTGAATTTTAACCATTTTCAATTCCAGACCTAGTGAGTCTTGAAGTGAATGCTCTTCATTGTGCATATGATTCTGTTCTGAGCTAGGCTACAAACAGAACAATTTATTTACTTATTTATTTTTACTTTTATTGTAGAGTAGATTCACAATTCTACCAATCATAAACCTTAAAAATCATTTAATACTTAATTAATAAAGACAACACGTGTGTAGTGTATTTAGACACTATCAAAAAAAATCAGAGCAGGTATAGCATAGACTTGGGACAATAGGTGCCGGATGGCAGTTCCAATAGGTAGTGTGTGGCAGCCAGGAAAAGTGACAGCTGGTGGTTTCATAAACAGATTTCATTTTAGGATTTTCTGAACATTTTAATATGCTTCTTCACTGTATCTTTTGTTCCTGGTTCAATAACAAAGACATGTCTTATTTGTTGCCTTATAATATCAGATTGGTTTAGAAAACATACAGAAAAAATATTGGCATTATTAAAGCATTTTAAACTATCCAATGTAATGTGATAATAGTGTGGGAAAGGGTATTCTACAAAAGGAGAAAGCATAAAAATGTTTGTAACGAGAGTAGTTGGGATTTCTTTTCCTGGCTTTTGCCTTAAATTATGATTTATATTCCCAAGAATTATGTATCCCCTGACTTTTAGCAAATGAAGCAAGAGGCCCAGTACATCGGGAAGTCTGGAAGGAAAAAGAAAACAACAGTGTGAAGAGTAGAACTCACTGGATAACAGGAGCAGCCTTGCTCATGTCAAAGATGTCACAGACCAAAGGCACTCAAGGGGACAGCTCTCTTTGAATACCAGGGTATGCATGCCATGCTTTGTCTACCTCTGTGAAAGGCGTCCATTTGTGTTTTTTGTAAAGATCTACAAATTCTGGCAGCTAGTTTTTAATTGTTACTGGCTGTGGGGGAAAGTGTGATTGAGTTCTCTTGTCCACAGCATTTGCAAAAGGTTCAACGCTACATAGGAAGAGTGGCAAGTCCCCCTTCAGCTTGAAGGCAGGGGACCATGCTTCAAAATTCTGCTCTTTTATTGATGTTTTTAGTTAAATTAAGCTCACACTTGTTCACCACACAGTGCTGTCTGTGCATTGTGCCAGGAAGTGACCGAAGGAAGCGGTTAACGCTCCACAATGCACAGCTCTTCTTGATGAAGCCGTCACTGGGAAATCCCAGTTTAGAGAAAAGACATAACTGAAATCAAGGATGAATTGAGTGCATCTCGGAATGCACCATTCCACTTCACTACATTTTACTTTACTGAGGAGACAATGGGAAAAACTCACATTTCAAAGTGCCTTGGTGTCAGGTGTGTGTGTGTGCGTGTGTGTATGTGTGTGTGTGTTTAGGGAGAGAATGTGTCTCAGTATATGTGAATATGTGTGAGTGTATGCATATTATTTTTAAAATTCTAATTTGAGCCTTCTGGAAGTGTGCAGATTTCATTAACAGACTTAGCATAGGTATAGCTGAGGCCTGCTCATGCCAGCTCAGTTACAGGCTGGTACACAGGCCGTGAAAAGAGCTGTGAGGATGGTGGGGAGAGAAGGTGGAAAGCGTCTTTTCTATCTTTTACATCTTACTTCAACCTATGCTTTCTTCTTCCCAATGCAACCCAGCCATCTTTTCATATCTCCTTAAAATTCTGGCCAGCAGGCGACTCTCAGCATGTTTTCACAGCACATCATGAAAATGGTGTTGGTCTGGTCCTTTAAACACAGGCAGCTCCAATAATTTCTTAATATCCCTTGTGATTATGGTGGCTGTCCTGATCTGCTTTCTACAGCTGTGGTTAATGCAATGATCAAGACCAACTTGAGGAGGAAAAGGTTTGTTTCATATTACAGCTTACTGTATCATAAAGGGAAATAAAGGCAGGAACTTAAGGCAGGAGCCTTGAGGCAGGAACTGAAGCAGAGACCATGGTCTGCGGTTTACTCAGCCTACTTTCTCATACAATCCAGAACTGCCTGTCCTTGGGTGGCTTTTCCTAAAGTAGGCTTGGTCCTCCTGTATCCATCATTAATCAAGAAAATACCCAGACCTGCCTACATATCAATCTGATGGAAGCATTTTCTCAGTTGAAGATTCCTCTTCCCAGGTAACGCTCAGTCTTGTCAAGTTGACCGAACAACAAACAAAACAAAGCAGTGGTCATATGGCTTGTTCTCCCCAGTGGAATCTAAAGAGAAGCAACAGCTTTCCTTAAGGAGTTCTCACATTCTCTTGCATACCCTGTTGCTTGCTCGGGAATCGCTAGACTGTAGACACCAACAGTGAATCACCGCTGAAGGAACACCACCACTCAAACACCTAGTAGAGTGTTGCCTAAGTGTTTATGAACTTCCTTTGTGTTTGAGGAACATTTCCGTGAGTCGGTTACATGGCTTGTGCAAAGTGTCTTAACACATATGGTCTTACCATTCAAACAATGCTTTCTCTTTCTCTCACTACCAGTGTGATCCGGCCCATCTATTTGTTCTTTTCCTAATTTAACTGACCAGTTTTGAGTGTTTGCTTGGACATGGTCCACACTTCGTAGAGTTAGCTGCAGTCATTGATTCTGGGCTCTACCTGACATAGGATGACATAAAGCCTAAGACTAAGGGGATGGCTTCTCGGGAGAGGAGCAGTGGAGTGAATGTGGGGTACTTCATTCTACTCCTTTTCTGAGTGTCCCATCTTTTAGGGTACCAAAATGTGAAGCCTAAGCAGTGGCTGCATGCTTACAGGAATTCGTCTTTCTAGTGAACCCTGATTCTAAGTTAAAGTTGTAATTGCCAAAAGTACAAATGGACCATCACTGCTGTTGTTACCCTGAGGTCCCGTTTCCTTCTTAATAACAACATTCCTTTGTCTCCAAATGAGGGTTTTGGGCAAACATAACAAATGTAATCTTTATCCTTCAGAAGTTTCCAGTGAGGTGAGGCCAAACACAATACTAGGCACTGAAGGAACAAAGTTGAATGACATTTCATTTCATAATTTGTTACATATGACAGTTGTATACCGATCACATGCATTCAGCATTCTATGAAAGCTGTTGTGGATTTCAAACACTTGGTTAGAATCCATCATTAAAACACGTTCCCCTGATTCATTTTGCCATACCACTGAGAGCAGAGAAGAGAAGAGAGAGGCCAGAGAAATGTCAGGGAGTAAGTAAAGCAGCCTGCTACCAAACCTAATGACCAGAGTGTGAGCCTTGGAATACACAGGCTGTGGCACATGTGCCTTCCCTCTCCACCCAATAAATACATATAGTCATTCTTTTTATAAAGAAGAGAAATATAACTCAAACGATATGTAGACAGAGGGGTTATATCTTTTATGATTATGAGAGTTTCAATTTTTCTTAATAGCCTGAATTGTTAGCTCTATCAGGAAGAGAATGCATCTCCAAGGAATAACTGATTTTCTTAAATGATTTCTTCCTTTATAATCCTTGAAATTCAGGCTCAATTTTGCAAATCAGTTTTTATTTGCTTTTAAAATGGTTACCACTTGAAGACATTTTTTTCACTGAATCACTTCTACAGAAGTAGAAATAAGGAAATCACGTGTTCTTAACACGAATAGGTTGAGACCCACATGTAGAGTAAGGCCACAGGGTGTTGACCCTGGCACTGTTGGGAGGACCTTGACTTATGACTGTCAACAGCTAGTCCTGCAGATATATTAAGACACTTCCGTATATCATATATAGGTAGTTGTTGAGATTTTGATGTTTGGCTTATATGTTTATCAACTCAAGTACAGTGCAGGTAAAAATCACAAATCTTGGTTTTTAACTAAGTCATATTAGAAGCTCATGTTATTTGTCCCTGTGCTTTTTCCAATCATGGTCTTGATATCTCTTGTTCATACAATCCCTCCTCTCTCTCACCGGTTGGACTCCTGGAGCTCCACCTGGGGTTTGGCCATGGATCTCTGCATCTGCTTCCACCATTCACTGGATGAGAGTTCTATCATGACAGTTAGGGTATTCGGCCATCCGATCACCAGAGTAGGTCAGCTCAGGCACCCTCTCGACCATTGCCAGTAGTCTATAGTGGAGGTATCTTTGTGGATTTCTGGGGACCTCTCTAGCACTCTGCTTCTTCCTATTCTCATGTGGTCTTCATTTATCATGGTCTCTCTTTCCTTGTTCTCCCACTCTGTTCCTGATCCAGCTGGGACCTTCTACTCCCCTAAGCTCGATTTCCCCCGACCCTTGCCCTCCATTAACCCCACCCCAACCCCCAGTTTGCTCAAGTAGATCTCATCTATTCTCTGTCACTGGGTGATCCCTGTGTCTTTCTTAGGTTCCTCTTTACTAGGTAGCCTCCCTGGAGTTGTGAGCTGCAGTCTGGTTATCCTTTGCTTTACATCTAGTATCCACTTATGAGTGAGAACATACCATGTTTGTCTTTCTGAGTCTGGGTTACCTCACTCAGGATAATATTTTCTAGTTCCATCCATTTGTCTGCACAGCCAAACTAGCAGAAACACATGAACTGTGAACTGTGAACCAATAGCTGAGGAGCCCCCATGGAACTGAACCAGGCCCTCTGGATAAGTGAGACAGTTGATGAGCTTGAACTGTTTAGGAGGCCCCCAGGCAGTGGGACCAGGACCTGTCCCTAGTACATAAGCTGGCTCTTTGGAACCTAGGGCCTATGCTGAGACACTTTGCTCAGCCTTGGTGCAGGGAGGAGGAGACTGGACCTGCCTCAACTGAATCTACCAGGCTGGGCTGACTCCCCAGGGGAGACCTTGCCTTGGAGGAAGTGGGAATGGGGGATGTGTTGGGGGGGAAGGCTGGGGGTGGGAGGAGGGAGGACAGGGGAATTCGTGGCTGATATGTAAATTAAATTAATTATAAAATAAAAAATATTTATATAAAAATAGAGATAATGGGAACATTCAAAGTAAATGAAATGAAGTAGAATCATAGAAACCCAGAAAAAAAGAAGCTAATGTTGAGGCCTTTACCAAGAGAATTAAAGTAGAAAGGAAGAGAGAGGAGATACAAGTGAATGTTCATGTAGTATAAACCACACTGCCTATGTGACTTACTTATAGCAAAAATTCTTCTCTAAAGTGATTTGTTCTATTACTTATTTATGTGTATAAATGTGCATGTCTGTGCATGTGTTTGGGGCAGTTCCTGTTGAGGCCAGAAGTAGGTTGCAGATCCCTTCTGGAGCTGAAATCACAGACAGCTGTGGGTAGACAGAAATTGGGTACTGGCATCTGAGCTCTGATACCCCAAAGAAAATGAGCACCCCTAACCATTGAGCCAATCTCCAGCTTCTGTACTTTATAAAATTTTTCCACTTAGAACTTTTTGGTGGCTGAGAAACTTTTACATAATCCTGGTCAAATAGATTTATAGAAAATAGAATATATATTTAACATTTATTGATAATAAACCATAAAAAGTTATCATGAAGCAAGTATTTGTCAAAATATAGTTTTATCAGTTATTAATGAAATAAACAAATTTGCAAATTGATGGTTAGGTATATTTTTGACATTTTTTACATGAATAATTAAATTTTTAATAAAGTTTTGATTCTGTAAGTTGTTTGAGAATTAACTAGCATTTGGATTCTGTAATTATCAATGCTGAGGACATTGCTCTGTACACAGGAGCATGCGCTCGTGCACACACGCACACACACAGACACACACACACAAATAAAACAAAATTGTAGAAGTTTGTGTAGGGCCATTACAGAAATTGTTCAAAATGTAGTGCTAATTAAAACTAAAATTATTTGAGGATTATTTGGTGAAACTCAATAAGTTTTAAAGCAAAATATTCTCAAACAACACAATCTAAATAAAACTGTAGTAAAATATAAAAATTATGTGTCCTCCACAACTAAACTCATTGTTTCTATAGGAACAGCCAACTCTGCACATGCAGTGAAAACACATCAGGGTGGTTCATAGCATTCAGGAGCCTTAACTCTGAACTGAGGTGTCTCAGGCACTGTTCACTGGTGTTGTGAACATGTGCAGTACAAAGCACACGAGTGTCAGGTGGTCAAAACCAAGAATTCAGTCAAGTTGCACGATGAAATATGGGCAAGAGTTACCAGAACACTTTAGATCATTATAACTTGATTTTGAATTAATTTTTGGTCACCACATGTTCAGAAAACTTTTTCTGTTACCAAATTTTTCATGACCCCACATTCATTTACACAATTCTTCATGAGGTGACAACCCATAGTTTAAAAGCCTGTGCTCCCCAGACATGACACAATTCATTTCACATTCATTCATTTAGTTCAGGTAGATTGGTTTTTGGAGTTCTTAATAACTTGCCCTGCACTTGGAAAGAGTGTTCTAACTAAAGTGATAACACTAAGTGGCCTGTGGAACCTCTCTGCCCAGTCGTGGGGATGATAGAAAACAAGATTACAGGTTTCTGTGCTGCCTGGATGCACATAGGCAGCTCAACGGAATCCTTAGAGGCATATCCAAAGAGGGGAATTTTAAGTATGCAAATATTTCAATACAATGTTAATGCCTGAAGAATAAGTACATAGTGTATTTAGTTATGTAACATTTTTCTTCAAGTGTTTGTGTGTGTGCTGTGCTCATTTGCGTGTATTATTTTGTATGTGTGTTGGTGCTTGCTTCTGAAGGAGGGTATGTGTATGTGTATGCTCAAGTGTACGTGTAGATATCAGAAGTTGATATTAAGACTCTTCCATGTTCACTCTTGCATCTTACTCATTTAGGACAAGGTTTCCTATCTAAACAAGAGCTCCATACTTGCATGGGTCTTGCTCACCAGTTCTCCTAGGATCTACTGTCTCAATCTCAGCAGCCTGGAATTACAGGTAGGATGTTACACCCAGCTCTTCCATGGGTTTTAGAAATCTAACATGCCCTCTTATATGCTTGGCAAGTGGTTCACACTCTGCCCCCCACCCCCCACCCCCATGTAACATTATTCTTTCTAATAAAGAGGCTTTATTCTCAAATGCACAATTCCATCTTATGTATGTGCTTCTGTGCCACATCACCATTGGTTTTGCAGTTTGGGACTTTAACTACTCTTCCAATATCACTAATAATTATATATCTAATGGAGTTAAAAAATCTTAAAGAATGGTATACCTGGTACAAAAGAAACTGGGCAATAGACTGGATATATAAATGTCATGGGAGCTTGTCTATGAATTTATGCTTTGCTGACTCTAAACATTATGTGTTTTATCTAATTCTTACAGTAATCATTTCAGTGTTTTGACAACAGTGAGAAGAGAAAGAAGTTAAAAGGAGTGATATAAAGAATTGGGTGACATTCACAGCAGGTTAAAATACACACACACACACACATATATATGTGTGTGTGTGTGTGTGTGTGTGTGTGTGTGTGTGTGTGTGTGTGTGTGTGTACTCTCTGTTTGACAGTGTGTCGCATGGGAGGGCTTCAAGGGAGGAAAGGAGATGGGGAAAGAAGTAATGGAGTAGCTGTGGAGCCCGCATGGGACTGGACTAGGCCCTCTGCATAGCGAGACAGTTGTGTAGCTTGATCTGTTTAAGGGGTCCCCTGGCAGTAGGATCAGAATTCATCCCCAATGGATGAGCAGGCCTTTTGGAGCTCACTTCTTTGATGGGACACCTAATACAGTCTTGAGGCAGGGAGAGGGGCTTGGACCTGCCTCTACTAAATGTACCTCCCCATGGGAGGCCTTACCTTCTTGTGGGAGGGAAATGGAAGGTGGGTTGGGAGGGGGAGGCTGGAGGGGTGGGAGGAGGGAAGAGAGGAGTCTTTGGTATGTAAAATGAATAAAAAAATTGTTAATAAAAAATGACAAAAAAAGAAAACTCTTGCCCAGGGTCAAAAAGGTAAGAAGTCTGTGATGACCTAGACTGTAGTCACCATTTTGGCAACATTCTGAAGCTCCCTTCTGAATCTCAACTTATGTCATTTAAAGATATGGATAATGTATTCTCTTAAATGAAGTGAGTGAGTTGCTCCACTTGCAGTGCTGCAGATGGCACTTGATTCATAAGGGTAACCATCACAGCTAAACCCACTCAGCACACATATACTCTGTGGCAGTTGATCTTACTGTCATATTCCACAACCTAGCCTAGAAAGGTATCAAGCTTTGTTTCTTTCTCATCTTTTCTTTGATAGTTATGTGTTCTGCATATTTTGAGTAAATGCTATCCCTTTGTGGTGAAGCATTTTAGAAGTTGCTGTTATTGCATTTTAAGAGAAAAGTTTCCAGTGCCATTGACACTTGTACTGATTTGAGTACAGGACACATTAAAGAAAGTTTAATGCCATTCTGTTGTAACATTTGTTATCTTGATCATCTATGGTACATAATGGTGCATTAGGAAATACCAACCAACCCACCAGCCCATATGAAGGATGTTGTTCTCACTTCCCAGAATTCAGAGTTATAAGCATATATGCATATTTTTACAGTCTGAATTTTTATGCTTTTCTCAAATGATTTCCAAATTTGTATACCCTGACTCAACATTATGATAATCCTGTCAGCGCACATGCACATTAATATACAACAATAGCTTTTACTACAGTACAGTTGTATTAATGAACAAAACGGAATTTTATTTAAGCCAATCATGAAAAACCATGCTCTCAAAACTTCAAAGAAGTTTTTATAATCAGCACAGAACTGAGATGTAAAGATTAATAAATACATGCAAACACCATCTACCAGTGAAACTGCACGGGTTACCTTAGTGCAGACCAGCTACAGAGGTCCTAGCTACAGCACAGATGATAATAAATGGAAATGCAAATTTAAAAAGGAAAAAAAATAGAATAAAGCATTAGGTAGGGAGGCAGGCAGAAAGAAAGGGGCTGTTGCTTAAATAGGAAGCATCAGCAGGTCACATCACCCACTCATCTGTCTTTGTGCTTTGTGATTCTCATTCAGCTGGGCAAGATTCTCAAACAAGTCCAGTGTCCTAAAAATATTTGGAACTATTACAAAGCATAAATTATAAATGTGTCAGGAAAATGGAAAAAGGTGTCCTGGGTCTACTTAAAGGACAAAATGATCTCAACCATTATTCAACAATGATATGAACATCTTTTATTTCATTTCTCCTTAACAGTTCCTTCTGTTTGCTATCATTTCCTGCTCAGCACCATGTCAATAATTACTAAATTACCAGGACGCCTGTACAATTTCAGCTCAAGTGTTATTACTGACAAGTCAAACAATGGGACTGATAGAAAAGATGGGACTCTCTCCCCTTATTTAAATGGACCGTGATCAGGAGGAAAGATTGAAGCCCCCTTTTTCTTCAAAAGAAGGCGGGAGGGGATGGTTTACATTTGTGTGGCTCAAGGACATGGAGTCAGAGGAAATGCCTTTTTAATGTAAACCTCTTTTCATTTCCAGGGGACAAAAATGAAGGGTATTGAAAAGACTCATGCTTGGTAGAAGAAGTAATTACATTTTTTTCTTTCAAATCTCAGAGGAATAATGCTTTTATATTTCCTGAGATGACCCAATTTGTGCTCCGAGATGCTCCCTTAAATGTAAGTGTGCTGATGTCGTCACCTGCATTGTTTTTCCCCGGTAAAGAGGCCCGGTTTCACCTAGGATTAATTTGAGTACCACTCTCCCTCCCTCCATGTGCAGAAACAACAACTTTAGAGCTCTCTCGCTGCATAGGGACCCAAGAACTAAAGGATACTTGGCCAGGTGTTCAGAAAAATAATCATTCTTAGAAAATGTAACTTCAGCTATCACTTCCCTTCTCAGACTGTACAAGTTGGGGGTCCCCTTGTCTTGGAGGAGGAAAGTGTATGTACATGTTGGCATTAGGAAGTCCAGTACTATCTGCAGCTAGTGAGTAGTCATGCAGACTTGCACAGATAATTCTTAGTCAAAAATCATCCTTCTCCATCGTATATGCCCATGCACACATATGAATGCACATATGCACAGACATATATATGTACATATTCATGTCATATACACATTCAAATACAGTCAACCTTTCTCATCTGCAGGCAACTGGATTCAGAGCTTCTTACAGATGCTCAAGTCTTGTGTGTGAAATGTCTTTGTATTTGTGCATAGCATACATACATACATAATCTTCCCTCTTAGGAACAATTTCTAGATGACATATAGTACAGAACACAATATAAATTATCTGTCAATAGTTGTGACAGTGCATTATTTAGGGAAAAATGACAAAAAAGTACATAACAACTGTTCAGTATAATGCAATGAAACATATTTTCCTTTTAAATGGTTGAATCTGCCAATGTGGAACTGGCTTGTGTCTGACCATAGGCACCTGCCACAAGGTGTCTGACATCTATAACTGGATAGAAGAAAACATGTCTCTTTTGTCCCTTTATAGGAAATAGATTTTTTTCATGCACTAATTTTGATTATTGTTTCCCCTCCCCCTACTCCTCAAATCCCTCTCCATCTCCCCTGCCATCTGGATCCATACTCTTTCTGTTAGGCATCTAAAGAATACAAATAAAATAACATAAATCAAAAACAAACAAATTATAATATGGTAAGACAAACAAAAAGAGCCAGAGAAGAAAGCACAGATATGTGCATATCTTACAGAGACAGGCAACACACATTCATACACTCTGGAATCCCATAAAAGTCCAAAACTGGAGGCCATAATCAATACTCAAAGTACCTACAAGGTAGAAAAAAAATGTCCTGACTTAAAATTATGAGACAAATGTTGCTAGAGTTTTCCTGCTTGGCCCACAGTCAGGACAAATCTCTCTCACCCGCCAGTCCCAAGCCGCTCAAACCCGATCAAGTGAACACAGAGACTTATATTGGTTACAAACTGTATGGCCGTGGCAGGCTTCTTGCTAACTGTTCTTACAGCTTAAATTAATCCATTTTTATTAATCTATACCTTGCCACGTGGCTTGTGGCTTACCGGTACTTTACATCTTCCTTATCCTGATGGCGGCTGGCAGTGTCTCCCTCCCAGCTTCCTGTTCTCTCAATTTTCCTCTCTGTTAATCCCGCCTATACTTCCTGCCTGGCCACTGCCAATCAGTGATTTATTCATTGACCAATCAGCAACACATTTGACATACAGACCATCCCACAGCACCTCCCCTTTTCTTTTCTTAAAAAGGAAGGTTTTAACCTTTACACATCTCCAAAGTCAGCTTGGTATATTTGGGAATTTGGGTGTAGCTTCTCTTACTACTTCCTGCTGGAGGGGGGCGCTGTATCTTCTGGGGAAACAAAGAAAATTTTAGGATCATGGAGTAGTCCGTGAGGCTGTATCATCTGAGCCAGTTGTCTTGAAACGGTTCTGGATGTTGGATCATCTGGGCCATGGTGTCATCGGAGACCTTTCAGGGGGTCTTGGCTGGTCAAACCTAATGTATCTTACTCTGGAACAAATCCATAGCCTCTTGCTTTCTGTGGAAACAAAAGAGACTCTTTTCCAAAGCAACATATCCTTACATCCAAATTTTGAAGTCAAAGTAACAAATTTAGTAAAATAGCAGCCTTAAATAATTTGCACTGTAATTTGCACTGTTATGGATTCTTATATGTTGATACAAATGTAAACTATTTTTATATTCCTGTTTAAGATAATTTGTATATTGATACAAATACAGAACTATATTTGTTATAATGTACATATATTTCTACTCTTATTTGAAATATTTGTATATTGATACAAATGTAAATTTATATCTGTCATACTTTATGTAGGTTCTACTTCTGTTTAGGATATTCGGTATATTGATATATATTTAAGATTATTGTCATATTGCATATCACACTACATACTCCTACCTCTGTTATAAATATCGATATATATTTAAGATTATTGTCATATTGCAATCGCACTATATACTCCTACCTCTGTTACAACATCTTGTGTATTGTCACAATTTTAAAGTCATCGTTCTTTACCATACACTTGCTTATAGACTGTTTACCTTGTTTACATGAAGCCTTAGTCCTTAGGTTATTTCGGTAGATAAGACTTATAGATTTATAGTCACCTATGCTGGTCATCTCTATAGTTACGTTAGTTAGGTTATCCAGATTTACAGATACATAGGTCAGATGGACAGGTAATCTTCAAACACTTCATAGACCTAGAGAATATGGCATTTAAATAACTTAGAATTCTGTTGATGTGAGACACAATTGCTCCTGGCTGCACCAATTTGATCCCGAGAGAATGTTGGGCTTCTAAGACATTTCCATTTGGAAGTTTGTCTTCTTGGCACAAAATGGCCTACTGGGCAAAGAACTGCCCTTGCCTCGACGGATGACAGTACAAATGCAATGCTATCCTTTCTGGACAAGCGGGACACAAGGAAAGCGACCACTGTACTCTGCCAAGACAGGGTAAGATGGTCTTTCAGAATTCCTGCTTCTAAAAATGGTCTGTCAGATACTTTAGGCCTGTAGCCAATTTGAATGCACCAACAATGCTGAGAAACATTAGGTGACTGTCCAGGCTGCCAGCTGTCTTGGTCTACTCTCGCAAGATTCCCGAAAGTTGCTTGCATCCATCTACCATTCCTCAGGTACCATTATATTCCTTCTCAGGTCTTTGATGGGATTGAAGACTAGCAGTTATAGTTACAACTTAGTAGATAGAACATATTAAGTATTAGATTCAGGTTCTTTAGGATAGGACACCTTTTGGAATGATCTTTGTAACATGCCATTTACCTATGCTCTATACTTCTCTGGATTATAGTGTGTGTTTCTTGCTTGATATTGTTTGCATTGGTTGTAGTTCCATCTTATCTAGGTCATTATCCCTCATTATTCCTGGACTATATTTGATAACCATTCCTTTGTATATAGTCTTGTATTAGGTTAGAACTTTCTTATTTAGACAAAAAGGGGGAGATGTAGTGGGTAGCCATTCCAGCTTTGATCTGGAAGTTCCAACCCCCATTGAGACTTCGGCAACTGTCACGCCTACAAGGCGGGGTGAAATGAGGTGCCTGGAGACCCGAGATCTGGATCGGCGGGCGCTCTCTCTGTTGCGGGACCCTGGACTGGAGAGGTGTACCAAGCAGAGCTCCAGAGAACACCGCTGGACTGCGATACACCTTCCCCAGACTCCGCGACCTACCTATCCCTTAATTTGTAAGTTACGCCATTAAATAAATCTCCTTTTAACTACGTGGAGTGGCCTTAATAATTTCACCAATAGACAAAGATCCTCCAAAAATGTGGTGGAGTTTCTTTTCTGTTGGCCATGTACTGCTGGGCATAGGAGCCTACCTTTTAAAGTGGTTTGTTTCCTTAGTGAAACTTTCTTGGAGAAAACAAAATTACCATTTGCAAGTGGCTATCAATTGGAGATTGCTTCTGGGTTAGCCATGGAGGTTTGTGTCCACTTCCCTTTTCAGCTCTTGGACCTCATCTTGTGCAGACCCCTGAAGGCCCTCTGCATGCTAAGACAGTCTGAGTTCACGTGAGCACCAGCTCTACTGTGTGTAGAAGGTCTTGATTCTTTGGTGTTCTCTATACCCTCAGTCGCTGACACTCTTTCTACCTCCTCTTCCACTGAGTCCCCTGAGCCCTGAGGGGAGGGATTTGATAGACATACTCCTTTTAATATTGATTGTACCAAGGTCTTTCACTCTCTGCACATTGTATTGCTGAGGATCTCTATATTTGTTCCCATGAAGCTTCTCTGACGTTGGCTGAGAAAGGCACTGATCTATGAATATAGCAGAATGTCATTAGGAGTCATTTGGTTGCTACATTCTTGGCCTCCCAAGCAGTATGTGGGCTCAATTTCATGGAGTGGGCCTGAACTCAAATCAGATATTCGTTGGTTACTCCCACAGCTTTGTTCCACTATTGTACTGGTGTAGACACACGTAGGCTGGTTGCTTTCGAACATCACAGGGTCTGTAGCTGGGCTGGTGTTTACTCTTCTCTTTTGGTAGCATGCAGAGTAACCTCTGGTAAGAGGAATACTAGTCTGTAGAGGTGAGTACTCTAGGTAGGCACCAGCTTGACTTGTCTGTGTTCAGGGAGTTATGTAGCTGTTGTCTTCAGCAATAGGCCCTTACTGTCATTTTATGGAGAGAAAACAATAGCCTAGGCAATAGCCTGGGGTTTTGTTGTTGTTGCTGTAGTTTTTTTTTTTTTTTTTTTTTTTTGGTTTTTGATCTTTTTGGTCAAGAGCTCAATTAGATGTAACACATTCCCAGTACTGAGAGCTTCATTTGGTGATGAAAGGTTAATGCTATTTGGAGTAAAGGGAACACTTAGCCATTGCTGGTGGCAGTAAAACAGTCACTATGAAATAAGTTTGGTTGTACCTCAGAAGAAGATGGGGTCAATTTATCTCAGGGTCAAGCTATATCACTCTTTGGGAGATCCCCAAAGGACGTTTTATCTCACCAGAAGGACACTTGTTCAGCCATGTTCAACGTTGCTCTGTTAATAATAGCCAGAAATTGGAAACAGCTTAGATGTCCCTCAACAGAAGAATGGATAAACAAAATGTGGTAAATTTACACAATGGGGTATTACTCTGCTGTTAAAAAAATGAAATCATGAAATATACTGGGGTCTGGAGAAATGTTTCAGTGGAAAAGCATACAGGTTGCTTTCTAGCTGACTTAGGTTCAAATCCCAGTATCTACACAGAAGGTTGCATCTATCTGTAACTAAAATTCTAGGGAATCCAATGCCTCACTTTTGGCTTCTGAGGGTAACACGAACACATACATGTAGGTCAAACACCCATATACATAAAATGAATGTGTGTGTGTGTGTGTGTGTGTGTGTGTGTATGTCTATCTAAAATATATCTGCTCAATCTTGAAAACATACCTAATATGACTACAAGTTCTATTATAATGTCTAACTACTAACTTTCATTTCTTTATATCCTAGTAGTTGGTAATAATAACATTCAAGGATCAGAAAATTGCATTACATTGTTAAATGAACGGTATAAGTACAATTAGAAATATACATATAGCATTTTCTAACAATATCAATTTCAATATATATAATTTGTATACAATATAAAACAATCCAATCCAATGTAAAGTATTTACATTTTTCTTTTCTTTCCTTCTTTTTTTTTTTAAATTTTCCAGAGCTGAGGACTGAACCCAGGGCCTTGTGCTTGCTAGGCAAGTGCTCTACCACTGAGCTAAATCCCTAACCCCTGACAACAGCTTGTAACCAACCCCCCAATCAATGAAAATTATCCCAGACCTACAACACATTAAAAGACAAAAAAAAAAACCAAAAAAACACCCACCCCATACCACCTCTTTGGGAATGTGGGCGTCGTATTCTTAAAATTGCTTCCTGTCGGGTATGGGTGAAGGTATCTTTATCCTGAAAAGAAAAATTTTAGGTTAATTGTCAAATTATAGGAAAGGTAACTATATCCTTCATTATCCAGTCTGTGTATAATGCCAAAGTTCAGGGTTTATCTCAAATCCTTATTCAAGTAGTCTTTGAGACTGGATCATCTCAGCTAGCCCTCTCAAAATTGCTCTGAGCACTTTGTAGTTCAAAGCTGATCTGTAGATGATGTTTGTCAGCTTAGTGATGTTATTATTGTCCAAATGGAATTGTTGTTGTGGGGCCCCATCTTCTTCCTGGAGACTTCAGTTGATGTTAGGCCTGGCCGTGAATTCCTGCAGAAAACTGTTAAGAGACTCGAACACAAAGACATACATATGCAGCTAATTGAAGCCTTTTTTCTTTCTAGAATTAGTTAGTACTCTATATGACCATTCATATCTTAACAAAGTTTAAAATGTATATATATCTATATATATTAATCTTGTAAATTTTGATATAAAATTCATACTTTAAGAAAAGTTTAAAGAATCAGAATAGAATCAAAGAGTTGAGATTAGTAATAGAATAGTCCCTTAATTAATTTGGCTTTTCTCCTGTCCCATAGCAGAAGATGGCTCTTTTCTTCTGGCATGATACAGGGAGTTTGCATTTTCCTTTTAACAAGGAAACAAGTTATTGAAAGAGAGTCTAGTTGAACCTAGATGAACATGGAGGAATTTTTTACCTATGAAGGTGCTGTGGAATATTTATTTACATTGTGTGAAGATGTGTCACTGTGATGGGTTTAATAATGAGCTGAATGGCCAGTAGCTAGGCAGGAGAGAATAGGCAGGATTTCCAGGGAGAGAGAACTCTGGGAAGAAGAGCAGTGGGGAGGTTCAAGTGTGATGTGGACCAAGTGGGACATATGGTACTGAGGAAAGGTAACTAAGATATGTGACAGAACCTAGATTAAAAATATGGTTAATTCAGTTACAAGAGCTAGTTAGGGACAAACCTAAGCTAAAGGTCAAGCTTTCATAATCAATAAAAAAGTCTCTGTGTCATTTTTACAGGCTAGTGGTCCAAGAAAAGTCAGACTACATGAAGGGAAGGGAGAATCAACAAGTTTAGATGCAAGCACATGGTAAACATGGATATTATGGTCATAGAATCTCTCTTCCGGTTACTTGCATTGTTTTTATGCATAAGAAAAACAAGATCACCAGTTCAATGGACTTTGTGTTGTAGCTTATAGAGTCAAAGGACTAGCAAACAGTCATGATGAGAGAAGAAGACAGCAGGCAGTACCAGGTTCCCAGCCCTGGTCATAAATAATAAATAATGTGTGACTCATTGTTAGAATTTGAAATCATTCATTTAGTAGAACAACTCAGGTAGAGGCCCTGAGGTGATCACACAATCATATTTAATGTTGTTTGAGTCTTTTAGGATAACTATGATAGGATAAAGAGGATCATAAGGATAAAAATTGCGTATGGAAGCGACTATGTCTGTAATCCTCAACCTAGAGAGCTCATTGAAATACAGTTTCCTGAAGTCCATCTCTGAAACTTCTGAATCTCTTGAGTGCTAAGAAGTGTTTTGCATGGATTCTAATTTCTAATAATCCTAAAACAGTGGTTCTCAACCTTTCTAATGCTGGCACCCTTTAATATTGTTTCTCGTGCTGTAGTGATCCTCATTCACAAAATTATTTTTTTTTTTTTTTTTTTTTTTTTTTTTTTTTTTTTGGTTTTTTCGAGACAGGGTTTCTCTGTGTAGCTTTGCGCCTTTCCTGGAACTCGCTTTGGAGACCAGGCTGGCCTCGAACTCACAGAGATCCGCCTGGCTCTGCCTCCCGAGTGCTGGGATTAAAGCCGTGCGCCACCACCGCCCGGCTCACAAAATTATTTTTATTGTTATTTCAGAACTATAATTTTGCTACTGCTATGAATCGTAATATAAATATCTGTGTTTTCTGATGGTCTAGGCAACTCCTGTGAAAGGGTCGTTTGACACCCAAAGGGGTTGTGACCCAAAGGTTGAGAACCAATGTCCTAAAACCACTAGTAAGAAAGGTAAATTTTGGGAGCTATCATTGCCAAATCACAGAATCAACCTGGTTATGTAGGAAAATGTGAAATGAGGTGTGATGGGCAGTGGAAGGAAGAAAGAATGAAGTAAGATCCTTGAGCTATGAGACGAGTGAGGAATAAGGGTTAGAAGTCATCTAGGAAAGCGCCATATTGATTTCCAAAGTGGTTGTACAAGCTTGCATTCCCACCAGCAGTGGAGGAGAGTTCCCCTAGCTCCACATCCTCTCCAGCATAAGGTTTCTTCAGTGTTTTTGATCTTAGCCATTCTGATAGGCGTAAGGTGGTATCTCAGAGTTGTTTTGATTTGCATTTCCCTGATGATTAGGGATGTTGAGCAATTCCTTAAATGTCTTTCAGCCATTTGAGTTTCCTCTGTTGAGAATTCTCTGTTTAGTTCTATAGCCCATTTCTTAATTGGACTGTTGGGCATTTTGATGTCTAATTTCTTGAGTTCCTTATATATTCTGGATATCAGTCCTCTGTCAGATGTGGAATTGGTGAAGATCTTTTCCCATTCTGTAGGCTGTCGCTTTGCCTTGTTGACTGTATCCTTTGCTCTATAAAAGCTTCTCAGTTTCAAGAGGTCCCATTGATTGATTGTTTCTCTCAGTGTCTGTGCTACTGATGTTATATTTAGGAAGTGATCTCCTATGCCAATGCATTCAAGACTACTTCCTACTTTTTCTTCTAGCAGGTTCAAGGAAACGAAACACATGAACTATGAACCAATGGCTGAGGGATCACCAACTGGATCAGGCCCTCTGAATGGATGAGACAGTTGATTGGTTTGATCTGTTTGGGAGGCATCCAGGCAGTGGGACCAGGTCCTGTGCTCATTGCATGAGTTGGCTGTTTGAAACCTGGGGCCTATGCAGGGTCGCTTGGCTCGGCCTGGGAGGAGGGGACTAGACCTACCTGGACTGAGTCTACCAGGTTGATCTCAGTCTGCGGGGGAGGCTTTTCCCTGGAGGAGGTGGGAATGGAGGGTGGGCTGGGGGGAAGTGGAGGGGGGCCGGAGAGGGGAGAACAAGGGAATCCGTAGCTGATATGTAGAACTGAATTGTATTGCAAAATAAAAATTAAAATTAAAAAAAAGAAGTCATCTAGATGGACACAATGGATATGGTATAAATTGTTGGTATGATAAATTCTACTTATCATAGCAGTGAGAGACTAAGATACATGACATAAAATAAGATCTCTGGAGGTGAAATTCTAGATGAAGAAAGAACCTCATGTTTTTTGATCAGTTCCAATATTATTCACTGTGTAGACACAGGAATTGTCTAGAATTTTAATTGTGGTGGAGATGAAGAGATTTGAGTGATTTAGTTAGACACAAAGAGTACAACCATGCTGCCATCAGACAAATGACAAGAGACAAGAGAGAGGAAGAAGTGAATTAAGGTGCCACATGAAAGGGCAGTGAGAGAGGGTTTTTACAAGGTGGGTTTCTTGAAGGCAGAGCAGAAAATAAAGGAAATAGTCATTTATGTTATGATTATCCTCATATCAAAAGAATTTTGTTAAGGATGAATTCCAGAGGGCTAGGAGAAAGGACCTGGAGTATGAAAATATATGAATGCTTTCATTGAGTTGGATAATGTAAGGAGCTTGACTTCCTGCCTCTTAATGTTGCTAGCAGAGAGAAGGCCTATAGGACTCATCTTCATCAGTGTCTATGGTATTTTTTTTCAATATTGAGAAAGGAGGTGTAGGGTATGAATGGTAGTTTGAATATTTCCTATGCTCAGGATACCACCCAGTGTCTCAGACCATTTCCTGTTGCCTGCAAGTTGAAGGACTCTTAGCCCCTTCTCCAGCACCATGTCTACCTGCATGCTGCCATGCCTCTCTCCATGTTGATAATGGACTGAGCCTCTGTAAGCTAGCCACCCTAATTAAATGTTTTCCTTTATAAGAGTTGCTGTGGTCATGGTGTCTCTTCACAGCAATAGAAACCCCCACTAAGACAGTGTGCAATGCTGTGAGATACTTGGAGTGCTTCCAGACCTTCTTTCTCACTCAATAAGCCACAGGCTCCTACCATATCTTGGCCTCATCTCAATTAATTATGTACCACATACTGTTCTTAGTGCCAAACATTGTTCTGCAGGCATGAAGCACAGGTGTATAGCAGATGGCTACGTTCTTCCTTCTCATAGAACTTACATACAGAGATGGACAGTACAATAAATAATTCTTAAATAAATTCAATCCAAATAGTAACAAAGTCCATGGTGGAAATCATATAGAGTAAATTGGAATAGAATGGGTAATGGTTTGGGAAGAGAATTCTTCTCTTGGAAATTGACATTTAATGGGAGAATGTGATGCAAGAAGAAAGAAATTGGTGAAGGGTATTGAGGAGGTTATTTCTAAAGAAGAAATACTCAGTGCAGAGACCAAAGTAAGGTCAATTTTGGCTTGCTGCAGACAAGGAAAAAGTTGGAGTGCTAGGTGCAGTATGCTTGCTGTAGTAATCAATATGAAGGTAGAGGTGGACAAGGGCAGTCAGGCAGACTGTTTTGGGAAGACAAAAAACAGAGTGAAATGACCTTATTCTTTATTTAAGCAAGCTTTCTAGGCGCTATTCAAAACTATCTCCCGGGATACAAAGACAAGTTGAATTTTGTGTATACTGTAAATCAAGCTGATTGGTCCTGACTTTCTAGTGATGTGAGTGGGTGTTTACATGGTGGGGTCAGTTTAAAACCAGTTCAGAAGCATGTTGTACGCACAGCTGAGAGTCACATTGTTATTTTACATCTAGTTCGTGAGGCCATGACTCATCAATGTCTCGATTTCTACTGTCTAGAAAATATTCCTTCTGTAATTTGTTTTTATAAATGTCTACTCTGAGTATGATAAGAGCCCCTTTCAATGAGGAAAATATTAAAGACAGTGTTTGCTCTGGCAGAAAACAGAGCCTGGGTAGTTAAGACTTTTTTTTGTTGACTTTCACATCCATTACATGGAGTTTCAGCAACTTATATAATATTCCTAACAGGAAGAAAAGCCACAGTCATTTTTTTTAATCAAGTGCATAACCTGTTTGCTACCTTTAGGTCAAATAATTTAACTTAACAAGTAATAGGAAGTACACCTTTGACTGTTGGAAATACAAACTTTGAAATTAGTTTCCAGAACCCTGCTCAGGGCAGTGGATGCTGAGAGTGTGGGAGAATCATGAATAAGCACCATCTTTCACCTCACACCACAATTATCATTTTCTAAAATACTTGGTTTCAGGCTTAAATGGCAAGGAAGACAGAGAATTTAACTATGAGCAATGACTTCAATGCCTTGAAGAAGGAAGCACAAGGCATGCCTGCCCCGTATACAGAATCAGAAAATATAGATAATCATTTGCCTCTTCTATACATTAATTTCAATTTAATAAATATAATTGTATTCGTTTTTTGTTTATCACACATGTTTCCTGGCATTATCTCATATGGAAGGTAGAAAAGAGGGATCTGGTGGGACTCAGGGGTTAAAGTGAGTACTGCTGTTGCAGGGAACTACCATCAGGCAGTTCATTACCTCCTGTGTCTCCATCAGGGTCTGATGAGACCATGAAATATTTCCTTCGGTTTCTTTTCGAGAGGAAACCAGTGTAACAGCACTCCATGTTTAAGCCTGGCAGGCAAGGACACAATCTGAAGGAGAAACACTGTGCCCCTCTTTTGGTTTCACACTATTACTCTTTTCCTCACTTGCAAAATTTGTATGGTTATCAGCCATCAATGAGTCCACATACAAAGCTGTTCTCCAAAGAGAAAATACAAAGTCCTTTCCTTACCCGACCCTTTCAAATGAGTGAGCCCAACAGCAAAGAACTCTGACAGCAGCTCCCCTATGATGCTTTTCTGAGAAACGTCTCTTCGACTCTATAGGCTGCTGATGGTTTGAGCATCTCAAATTTCTCTTTGAGCTATTTTTATTTCACTTATTCACATCTATTAGAAAAATTGTTCTGCAATCCCCTGAAATTTGATTATCTTTTCCAGACTTTTAATTTCTTACTCTCTTTGTATTATGTGAAGTTTAGCTGCTATAGTAAATGTCCAACCCTTCTCAATCATAGTGACTCCAATTCCCTTGAATGAACCCAGATAGTTGCAATTTCTAAAAGTTTTCCTTCAAGTACAAAATCTTAAAGAGAGAACAGGTTCTTTGGAATGACTTGAGATAACGGTGCTATAGACCTTATTTTTGTTAATGAATGGGACACTGATAGTCCATGGTATTAAGTGGCAAGGTATTAGTTATATTATTATATATATATAGTCATCTGGAGTCAAGGATTCATAAAAGCAAATACTTTGGGTAAATGCCTAATAGAATACTTTAAAAAATGGAAAGAACAATGACTACATAGTACATTGAGCTTTTGGGGAAAAAAAAGACTTAACTAAAGAAAGCAAGTTCAAGGCTTGAAATTCTTGATGGAAAGTTTGGCCCTGTTAGTACATGCTTGTAATTATCAAAGTTGTGTGTCTGAGTTTGGAGGACAAAGAGTTCAAGTTCAGTTCATTCTACATGGTAAGTTTGAAGCACATCTGGGTTACATGGCCAGAAAATTCTAGAGAGGGAGCCCAGAAGCTTAACTAATCATTCTAAAATAAACTCTTTTCTCTTCTACAGTAAGGTTAAGATGTAAGATTTCATGAAATGTGAAGGTATTCGTGTTCTGGGAAAATTCACATGAGAAATCTTATACTTTACAAAAACTATTATAACTAGTTGCGCTCTGCATATTTAAGTTTCTCTGCAGCACTGTTTTCTTTGCTCACTGGGTTCATAAATGAACAGTATGATTGGTAGTTTGTGTAGGTTTATTTAAATGAGCTTCCAGTAGCCAAGTTATGTCTAGTGGTATTTACTAACTTGTCAACAGGAAACAACGATAAATATTCCCTAATATCATTGTTTCTATTCATGAGCAACAGATAGTCTTTTTTATCCAATGTAGTCTTCCAATGTTAAAAAAAATGGAAAATTCATAGTTTAGTAGCTGATATGACTGTCAGTTTCTTTATTCTTTGGAAGTTTACATGATGCCTTATGGTATTATTAAAGCTAATCCTCAGAGAGGAGGCTTCAGGTCAGTTCCAGCTCAGGGGACTCTAGGCCTTGTGTCCAAAGTGTATGGTGTCTTCAATGATAGGGACTTACCTTGCACCTCTGGAGGTCAACTAAGAGCAATACAATGGCCATGATGACTTGATAACCCCAAAGGTGCAGTAGTCACGTGAACACCTTGTCAGTAACCAACAGATCTCTAAATGGACTTAAGATCTACTCAAGATAGAAAGCATGCCTGGTATTGGAAGCCAACAACCCAGAGCAGTGAAGTCAAGGTTCTTCCCTAGAGAACCCACAACCACAACTTTTCTAAACCAGCCCAACTACTAACTGCTTTCTAAATATTTGTTCTTACTAGCAGACAAGTGTAGTCATAAATAACCATTAAGCAACCTTTCCCTTGTAACAGAAAGAGACCATTACAAAAAATGATAACCAATCATAATAGAGAATTGAGGAGCCCAGTCCCAGTGGATACATCTCCCAAACAACTCCTGAACTTAAGGCTCTGTGATCATTTCAGAAAGAAGGAAAGATTATAAGACCTGAGGATAAGGGAGTTTGCTGAGAGAGTGTGTCTTAGGAAGGTCAGAAGCTACACCTGTAAAGTCTCAGTAGCATGACTACCTAAATACAACCTGAACAAGAACAATAACAGTAAACATGCACACCCAGACTGGAAATAGCCCACAGGACCTCAGTCCTGTACAAAGAACTATAAGAAACTAAGGAAAGCTGAGATGGGGAGAAATAGTTTTCCCAAAGAAAGAGCCGACTGATTGGTTAGCCAGGATCAAACGGTCAGTCCTGAAAAGATACATACAAGTAACAATATACAGACTTGCAGAATGATCAGGTTGTATACATACACACACAAATACACACACACACATATATTTCATACAGTATAGTCTTCTATTATATATATATACATATATATATATTACATACATACATATAAACACATAGCTTTAGTTAATGAAAAAAAGGTCAAATTTAATAGCAGGGAGAATTTTATGGGAGGGGTTGGAAAGGTCAAAAAGAGCGGGTGATGTGATTATACTGTAAGCTTGAAAAATAAATGATTAAAAACTAGGAAGTAATTTGTATCAATTACTAGGAAAAGTTTAAAATAGTATTAACTCATCAGAATTAATGTTACTTCCTTTTTGTTTTAACAGAGCTATTTTCTAGTCCTCATGAGAGTTCATATAAATATCAAAATTTGCTCTTGATCTTAATAGCAACACACACACACACACACACACACACACACACACACACACACACACACACACGCTACTGTTAAATCCTCAGAGATGTCCCTTCAAAACCTTGTGGCTTGGAACACAGTTCTGAGGAAAACAGAAGATGAACCAACTAGCTGAGTTCACGCTTTCCGGAGTCTAGAGAGGGTCTCACACACCCTCAGGTGTGATGTTTGTTCCTCTTTTCCATCATGATTTATTCCAAAGTTTATAACCACAGCTAAACTGCCAGCTCTAAACCAAAGAACATTTTTTAAATGTAACACAGCTCTGCAAGGACTCCTAAATCTCTCCCTAAAGCATACTTGAACTTTCTGAATCTCCTCTGGGAGGACTCATAAGACACAGAACTGTGGTTTGTAAGCTACTTAAGTGAAAATATTATGATTTCAGCTAATTGGCCCCATTAAAATACAGCTTTAAATAAAATCTGAACTATCCTCTGAATAAGTTCATGTGTGACACCTTTAATGGAATGCTTTTCACCCCATGTCTGACAGATGATAGAAATGTATAAAAAACAGGGAGATGAAGAACCCGAAGAAGCCACCGTCACCTGTCCAATTCTTCACAAACCTTTGCACCTTGGCTCTGCTTCTGTGCTGACCTTTCTGTTCCACCTACTCGGACAGAATTTAAGCTGGCAAGATTTGTGAGATCTGAAGGAAAGAAGTCAAGCATCTACGAACTTCTCCTCATTCTTTTCAGCATTGTATTCCTTTTGAAACTTAGGAAGCCCACATTCTAGGGTTGAAAAGCTGGTAATGCTTTCTAAAGCTAAAGTAATTGGATACTTGTGTGTCAAAGCACCAACGACCATAAAGCCAGATATCTGAACATCAATGGAATGGCAAGTGGGTCAGAAGATAACCCGCACATTCTGAACTGCTTGATGGCTTTATCTTTTGAAGACTCGTTTTGGAATTCATAGTGTTCTCTTGTAACCCAGTGAAGCTAAAGCCTCATATTATAGTATGTTAATAATGTGGAGTAATGCCACTGAGACGCCTGGAATGGCAAGGGCTCATCTTTGAAGACCTGAGAGAACATAAGGACCTCAAACACATCTTGGCAAATCCATATACTATAAAAGAAGGTTCCTGAATCAAAGATCTGAGTCTAGAAAACTTTTTTTTAGCTAAAAGAAGATAGAGGGAATGATCAGACAAGCACAAGTTGGTCACTTTGATGTAATCAGATGACAAATTTGTTCATGTAAGTCTCACACTATAAGAAAAAAATCAAAGGTTGTTCCTCAAAAGATAGCAAAGAAGGGATATGCCTAGTTTTTATATAGGATTGAGAATTTTTTTATTAATATGCTGTATATTTTGGCTATGATGTAATGTTTTTCTTAATCAAGAAATCTCTCAAGAGATAAAGGCATCTTATGTTTAGAAGTTTTACTTTTATTCCAGCCTTTGATGGTATGTGTGCTATGAGTACTGTAGGTCTTGGACATTGGAAAATGATCCCGCATGCCTTTGAAGTGGACAACCTCTGGCAGTCCAAGGCAGTATGTAGCTACACAACATGTTTTCCAGTCAGTGAACTTGGTCAAAGAAAAGCTTTCTTATACTTGAATTTTGTATATTTATGATAGATAGTTCAACTTTATTGGTGTGGTACAATACATGTCATATATATGTATACATGTTATGGTTATTCTAATAAGCCTATCTTGAGCAACAACAGTAAAATGCTGATTTTATTATTATGATATGTCTTTCTTTTTAGTCATTACTTTTTGATTTGACTGCAAGTGAATGTAAAATTAAAGTAATACTAGTTTGAACCAGACAGAAACTTATTTTATTCTTCTAAAAATGGAATTAATCTAGGGGTGGTTTGCAAGTCTATGATTCTCAGTTCATGTCCTAGCAGAACTCTCTGACTCTTTGTCACAGTTATATATTAGAGGAGAGATGGGAGGGATATGACATCATGTCTCCACTTTAACGATGCTCATTACAATCCGCATTGAGTATTTCCAACTGTATCACATTAGGCAGTATTTAGTACCAAATCTGCTATGATTGCTAATTTTGTGCCTTAAGATGAATGAGTCATAGGGTGTCCAGATACTTAGTAAACACTATTTTTGGACATGCATGTATGGGTGTTTCTGAAAGAAGAAGGGAAATGCCCTTCCCACTGTGAGTGGACACAACATCATCCTCGAGAGCATGAACAGGAGGAAACATTGGAGAAAGAAAGTAATTGCTTTCTCTGCCTGTCTGCATGCCCAGGGCACTGATGTTCTCCTGCCCTCAAGCAGGATTTCGCCATTGGCTATCTAATTCTTAAGCTTTCAGACTTGAACTAGAATTTATACTGCTTATTCTAATACAAATATCCATGTAACTATACCATCATATTTCCCAGGGCTTCTGAATATAGATGGTAATCATAGCTTTTCTCTTTTCGTGATTGTATGAAATTATTCCATTTAGTTTTCCCCCCTTTCCCTCACTTCTCCCTTGCCCTTCCCCCTTGTCTCTTTGTCCCCTCCCTCCCCTTACTCTCCTCTTCTACTCTCCTCTCATCTGATGTGTGTGTGTCTTCTGTAGCCCCTATGTTTCTATTCTACTATAACTTCAAAGAAAGCCTATATATATATATATATATATATATATATATATATATATATATATATATATATATATGTATATGTATGTATACACACATAAACATATATGGAAACATTTGTGTTCTAAATAATCTTTTGTTTGTGTCTATTTGTTAATCTGAGTGTGGGCACATGTATGCCACCATGTGCATGTGGCAGTCCTCAGAGGAAATCCTTGGGTGTCTTTGCCTTGTACCTTATTTGAGAAAGCTCTCTCTCTCTCCCCTCTCCTTCTGTCTGTCTGCCTCTCTGTCTGTATGTGTGCATGTCTTTGTTGTTTGCTGCCACATACATCAAGCTAGCTGTTCTATGATATGGGAGTTTTCAGGGAGTCCCTACTTCTAAGCCCCAAGTAGCAACTGGGGTTATAGATGTAAACTACCATGCATGCTTTTAAATGAGTTCTGGGGATCTGAACTTAGGTCCTCATACTTGAATGACAAGCAGTTTACCCACTAAGCCATGTTCCCAGCTCTAGAAATGTTTATAAAAGAATTTTTTAAATTATTATACAAAATGTAGAACTTATAAGGTAGGCAATACTCAGGCTCAGGCTCCTCTACCACTTGAATGTAATCAAGAATTTAAATGGAATTAGACTACAGGATCAGTTCAGAGTTTAGTTGTATCTTTATAGAACTAAATTATTCTTTGATTTGGAGGAATCTGAACAAAGGAGTGACTGAATCCAGTGACTTAGCACTACGTAGAATTAAATGGAATTACAGGTTTAGTATCCTTACTTTGGAAATCCCAAATCTGTTTTTTTTAAATTTTTTATTTAATTTTTTTATTTTTATTTTGCAATACAATTCAGTTCTACATATCAGCCACGGATTCCCTTGTTCTCCCTCCTCCCGCCCCCCTCACCTTCCCCCAAGCCCACCCCCCATTCCCACCTCCTCCAGGGCAAAGCCTTCCCCGTGGACTGAGATCAACCTGGTAGACTCAGTCCAGGTAGGTCAAGCTTCTTCCTATTCTCATGTGGTCTTCATTTACCATGGTCTCCTATTCCTTGTTCTCCCTCTCTGTTGTTGATCCAGCTGGGATCTCCCACTCCCCCCAAGCTCTCTTTCCCTTGACCCTCGCCCTTCACTACCCCCACTCATGTCCAGGCTGTTCATGTAGATCTCATTCCATTTCTCTGTCATTGGGCGATCCCCGTGTCTTTCTTGGGGTCCTGTTTTCCAGGTAGCCTCCCTGGTGATGTGAGTAGCAGCCCAGTCATCCTTGTTCCACATCTAGTATCCTCCTATGAGTGAGTACATACCATGTTTGTCTTTCTGAATCTGGGTTACTTCACTCAGGATTTTTTCTAGATCCACCCATTTGTCTGCAAACCTCATGATATCATTGTTTTTCTCTGCTGAGTAGTATTCCATTGTGTATATGTACCACATTTTGTTTATCCATTCTTCAGTTGAAGGGCAAATCTGAAATCATCTTGTTGACCAACATCATGCAGCACATGAAAAATTCCACACAATGAAACTTTACTTTTATGCATTAAGTTATTAATATATCTCTATAAAATAAAACACTGAAATGTGTATTTATGCTAAGAAAGCAGGCAATGGATGAAAACCTGCACTAAATCAGTTTTCTGGTATCACATGGAAGAGATTGGCTGTATAATCAATTTAATTGTACATAAAAGGAACCTGTTTGGAAGTAAAAGTATGTTTGATGGAAAGATATTTTCCTCTTCATTTGTAGTATATGAGTAAGAACACTGATTTGGGTTTGAAATAAAATTACATATACATGATTCTGTGGAGGTAACAGGTTGTCAACTTCTTGAATTAAAGTATTTATTTTGTGCAAACACACACACACACACACACACACACACACACAAACACACACTCACACCACATACCTACGGACCACATATTCCTAATATTTAGCTAAAAACTTGGATATTTCATCTTTGAAGGGCATTTACTACTCACCAATTGATTCTGTTTTGGGCTTGATCAAGCTTGGCATGAGGAGGTCTGTCTAGGATGGCTTCTCCCCCAAAGAGTCCAGCTGTGACCTCTTCAGTGTCAAGTTATAGAAGAGTATTTGATGTCAAGATGGCAGTTTCTTTGAATCTTTCCAAGGCTTTTTGCTCCCATGGCTCTAAATCTTGAATTTCTTGACAGTTTGCCTAAATGTTGGCATAAGATGGAAGTATTTTGTCCAAGGTGACACAAAGTGTTACGGCCTCTCTGATTAATGTGACACCTTTTCACACTCAGGCCCACTTGCTGTCATATGTGCCATTGAGGGTGGAGATTCCCTATGACTGCCATTTAAGTAATATCAGAAAATTCAAACATTCGCAAGCTGTCCAGAAAATGACCTTAGATACTCCTGCCTTTTTAGGAACTATGGATACCCTTTTAGGAAGAGTTTCAAATAAAGCAGGAGAGATCAGACTAAGCTATCTGTTTCTAATACTTCAAATGGCTAATGTCCTGTCAGTCTTACAACAATCCCCCTCTTGCTGCAAACGCTAGGTTATCTGTAGAGGGACATACAAGAACTAACACATTCCCAGGACATAAAACATTGACAATATTTCAAATATTAGTATACTCTTCTTTAAAGATACACTTAGAATTCTTTTATCACACCACAGTGTGGCATAATTTAAGCATTTTTCCATATTATAGTTGAATTTAAAGCCAGAATTTCATGCGTAGGGAGAAGGCAGACTCAAGCTTATATGTTCTTCTCTGAATATGTTTTTTTCCAGATATCACAATAAACATCTAACCCATAATACTCAGTAACTATTGGAGGGTGAACAACAACAACAAAAAGATGAGTCCAAACTTAGAGGTAAAATACTTCATGATGGTAAAAAAGAATAATGCTTTGGGTGATAATTAGCATATGTGATTGTTTAATTGCTGCTGTATTATTCTTCCATAGCCATGACCCCACTCCAAGCTGGGCAAATTTCCACCTACTATTCAGTTCTCCTGTTTAATTTGGTTTCATAGCTCATCCTTGTCCTCTCTGTGGCAGTCTGCTTTTTACTATGCTATAGATTTTCTAAAGGCATGCAAATGCACCCAGGATTGCTCATTTTGTCATCAATTCCCCAACTACAGACTCAGTGATCATTAACTAATTGTCTCTATGCTCTATTGACAACTTGGCCACCTTCTTGCTAATTTTTGCTGACATTGTTGGAGGCTCCCAAGTATGGGCTAACCTTTGGCTGCTCAGTCAAGAACCACAGGTGGTAAGTCCATCGATCACACTGGCCTCTGTGTCCAGGAAATTCTCATCACTGTTCCAAGTGATTTGTTTAATGAGGCATCATTAATTGACAATGAGCAGGGACATGACGAAATTACTTTACTGAAAATACAGTTTTGCTAAAATGGACCAGAGACTCAGGCAAAAGAAGCATGAGGAAGGGTGAGCTGTGAAAGGTGCTAAAGACTATGAGGTAAGTAAATAAGAATGCTGAGCATGTCCTCACAGTTCTAGTCTCCTATCAAGCAGATCTGAGAAGGATGCACTATACACTGTTAAGTTTACATAGAGGATCAACAGTAGTGTAAAGCCTTAAGTACACTGATTTTAGTTTATTTTATTCAGGAATTAGCTAGAACATGATAAGGCCGTCAATGTGGGTATGAGGGCAGAGGCTGGCATCAAAATTTAAGTGTAATAACATTGGGTATAAGATGGCTCTCTGGACCATCAATTACACTTACAGTCAGTGGTGACATCCATTAATCCAATCAGTATATATTGAGTCCCTGAAATAATATAGGGCCTACTTTGTTGTACATTGATAATTGAGTTGTTTATATATACAGAGGCAAATATCAGGTAACATTGGAGATTAAATAATGAATGTCTTCTTGGAGTTTTTAACATTTGTAGGGACATGATGAACAGGAAAAAATGATTAAGCAATCTGCATAATGTTACAAGGTAATACAAGGTTTGTTATTGGAGAAAAAGGGACAGAAGACAAGTAAGGCTACGGGGATCAGGAGTAGAAAGAGTGAGAAAGATGTTAATTTAAATTTAAAAACATTAGTTAAGGCAGAAAACTTAAAGAAACCTGTGAATTAGAAGCCAGGAAAAGAACAAGACAGGGATTAGGCACAAGGAGATGAAGACTCTCTCTATATATAGGTACAGACTTAGAGAGCTGGAAGAAGACAATAGAGGCAGTGTGGTCAGGTAGGAGTGAACAAGGGGAGCAGAGAGAGCAGAGCTCCAAGACATCAGGGAACTGGTGTGAAGGAAATGACCAAGAGGCCATTTTTACTACCACAGGAGCTCTGGCCTTCAGAGTAAAGATACTATAATTCATAACTCAGTCAATAACGTACATAATCTAAGAAGCACATGGACAGGCAGCTGCTATGTTGAAAATGGAAACACATAAACCAGTGTCTGGTTTTAGTTATTATAGAGATTGTGAGCTCAGCATGCATTTGAAGACATATTCATGTTCAGGGATTTGGAATTTGTAGTTTTCCTTTGTTTGATTTCTGCTGGCTTGGTGTGCAAAGGCTTTGGTTGATGCTACTAAAATCTGTTGTTCACAAGGAGATGACACTGAACTAGAGTACGAGAGGAATGTGAGATTCTCTTAGGCAAAGGAGCTGAAGTGTTGGGATCTACTGAGTGCACCAGTAGAAATCTGGTACAAGATCTAATTTTGTCTGAGAGGAGCTTATTATTGGTTGTCAAAAATAAAACTGTTTTGGTGACCAACATTGAAACAAGAAGTAAAATCATGTTGCAATTGAGTTTTGCAAGAGTTTCCCTGTCCTTGTCAACTTGAAGCATCCAACAAACACCATTGGCATGTAACTTCTCGAGACTCCACACATCTATTTAAAGACTTCATGAACAGAAAAAAGTATAATCCAATTGTTATCACAATCAGAGAAAGTAAATTCGTCAAGCTATCAGTGAGGAACAAAGTAAAAAATATTATTTTGCTTTTGGTTTATAGGAAAAATATTACTGTAATATTTCACATTTTCCCAGATATATAATTAATATCTGAGTTTCATTGCACATTATTCTGAGCTCGATTTACAAGTGCCTTGAAGAATTCATAAGTAAGTGAATTTTGAAATTAATTTTGAAAGGCATATTTCAAAGTTAAAATTTATACTTAAATAATTTTATGGTAGATGATTTTACTCCTCTCTTTTTTTTTTCTAAAACAGGATCTTATGCAACATATGCATCCCAAGTTGTCTTTGCAATTACATCTGTCTTCCTTTGGCAACTTCCTGAGTCTTGGTATAACAGGCATGCCCTACCATGACTGGCTTGGTGATTTTGTTTTCCATGATTAGGGATAGAATTTAATTACTCCTTTTTCCTCTAGTTGGAGACTGCAGTTAACTTTTACAGGTCAGTTCTCCCAGTGTTCTCTATAGTTATGTTTATTACATTGTTTTATTTATGCAATTAATATAGAATCATGTACCAGGACTAAGTCCTGTTTATGGTGCTACTACAATAGTGTATCAGGTCCTACAACACATGTAGGGTATGACAAATAGGTTGGAAAGAACATGGGCTTGTGAGTCCATTTTGCTCTTCAGTGATATCCAAATGTAAGAGAGAAAGGTTCAATGGGGATGCTACTGTAAGTGACTGTTGTATTATATTTACATTTAAATAATTGCTTTGACTTTGACCATGTTTTTCTGATGACTTATTTATCAACCAACAAGTGATAACAACTACTTTTAAACTGTTTGATGAAGAATGAGTAAGAGTTGCATTTCATGGAGTGACCATCAAATGATAACAGACAATGAGTGTCTTTCTTTTAGTATTCTATTATTCTTATCCTACCTGTACTTTTGTATTAAATGTAACCTCATTTTTCCCATATTGTTTAATGGCTTGAGTCCAATTGATTTAGATCAATGATCAATGTGGATTTAATTAGTAAAATCATGATATATTTCTCCGACAAAACTCTGCTGTCTTTTGGTAGGCTTAGCACAGATGTAGTGTGCTGGCTAGTTTTATGTCTACTTGACATAAGCTAGAGTCATTTGGGAAGAGGGAACCTCAACTGAGAAAATGCCCCAATCATATTGGCCTCTCTCTCTCTCTCTCTCTCTCTCTCTCTCTCTCTCTCTCTCTGTATGTTTGTGTGTTTGTGTGTATGTGTGGGTTGTGTATGTGTGTGTGTGTAGGATTTCTTTTAAATTATTCATGTGGGAGAACCTAGCTCACTGTGTCACTGTGGATCGTGTCCTGGGCTGATGGCCCTGGGTGCTACAAGAATGCAGGTTAAGCAAGCCCTGAGGAGCTAGCCAGTAACCAGTACTGCCCACCCCCAATGGCCCCTGCTTTGGATCCAGTCTCTAGGCTCCTGACCTGCTTCAGTTCCTACTCTGACTTTCTTGGTGATGGACTGTTACCTGGAAATGTTAAATAACGTAAACCTTTCCTTCCTAAGTTGCTTTTGGTCATAGTGTTTATCACAGCAAGGGAAACTCTAAGACACATAAACCTGTTTGATTTTAGTGCTGTTTATTTTTAATTTAATGAGCAAAAGGCAAATTTGCTCATATATGAGAGTGTTTCTTTTTCCCTAGCCATGGTAATATCACTGTGAACCTATAGTCATAGAGATGTGCAGAAATTTTTTCCTTCTCATCTTTCCTCCTTCTCTTTCCTTCTCCACTCTCCTCTTCATCCACCTCCTTCTTGTTCTCCTCCTTTTCCTCAAACATGGTCGCCCACATACCATACTGTCATTCTTTCTCCCTCCTTTTATTTTTGGATGTCATAGGGTCTTATAGATGTTACTCAGTTGCTACACTACTGAGCTATATTCCCAGCCCCAATACCAAGTTTTAAGCAACTCTTACTGGAACAAACATCTTAAATAATTTGTTATTAGATACATCAGCTGTCAATTACTCACTTAAGTGTGCTATACTAATTCAAAGGAGAAAATAAGCAGGAATGAATCTACTAAAATAGTGAAATCATCTGAGCTGCAAGTTTAACAAAATTATGAAAAATAATATTAGAGCTACTGTAGTGTAAATACTACTGTTGATTGCTTTAAATGAAAATAGTCCACACTCTTGTACAAATTCTTCACAGTGTATTGGTTGCTTGACAACAGGCTACGTTAGTACTGCCCAATTGCTATTATTGTTAAGAGCCAAAATTATATCATTTAACACAGCAGCAAAGAACTGTGTCTACAGTCCTTTTCATTGCCATGCTGAAAGGGTCTGATGATTAGTCTCGGCTGTGGACTTGACAAACCTGTGAAGATGGAAACTCAGTTGAGGAATTGCCTCCTGTGGTATGTCTGTGGGGCATTTTATTGATTGGTATCTAATGGAGGAGGGCCCAGCCCACTGTGGGCTCTGTCTTTCCCTAGTCGCTTAGGTCTGTGCTGTATCAGAAGGCATCTGAGCAAGGCAGGGAGAATAAGACATCAAGCATCCCGAGTCCATGGTTAGCAAGACAATATATTTAGTCCCAAAGTTGTTCTGCTCTGCAGTGAAACTCAACAGAATGGAAACTCTTTAGAGCCTGCTCCTTGTAGCATGGTGGTGCATTCTTTGCAGTGCAGCTTCCAGAAATTAATAGAAATTGAACTTTTGAATTCAACATCCTCAGGAAGCTCAAAATCTTAAGATAACCAATTGAAACAGGTTACTCAGCCCTGCTCTGTTTTTCTGTTAAGTATTCCGTATCCCAGATAACTTCCAGTCCAGGAAAACCAAGGAGATTAATTACCCTATGGCCCACTTACAGGTTTTATTATCTATCTATCCACCTGCCATCTATTTATCATCTGTCTGTTCATCATTCATCTAATCTTTTATGATGCATGGAAATGATTAAATTAATACTTGTGAACATTTTTATATTTTTAGAAGATTCATTTTAATGGGTCCTGGAGAGATTATTCAGTGGTTAAGAGCTTTGGCTACTCTTGCAGAGTTCCCAGACTTGGTTCCCATCATCCACATGCTGTCACATAACCATCTGTAACTCCAGGCCTCCACAGTTACCAAGCACAAACATGGTATAGATACATGCATGCAGGTGAAACACTTGTACACATAAAATAATAAAATAAATAAATCCTTATAAAAATAGTTTAATAGAGGTATAGAAGCAATAATTGAGAATGATATTCAGGTTGTTTGTCTAAAAGAAAAAAAACTGTAAAAGCTGTCCTTGAAATCAGCTTACCTCATTTCAGAGTTCTGAAATGGTGCTGGGTAGGCAGTGGCCAGGTATCAGAGAGTCTAGTGTGGGACATGGCTGCTATTCACCTGCCCCTAGAACCCTGTAGATGGAGCCCTCTGCCAGTCGGTGAGGCCTCTCCACACAGATTGAGTTCCTTTGGGTTGATTATGATTGATTATGGTACTTTCTTCATTACTTTAAACCTAATCAGTGCTTAGAGTAATTTGAGTAATGATTGCTCATTATTGGCAATTGTGAAGTTTAAGTCTTTCCCTATTTTGCTTTATGGGGCCGCCAGTTGTGAAACACGAGGAAGCGTTCTAGTTCACGCACATTTTCAAAGCCAGAGTTAGAATAGATGACCCACATAGATGTGATGGACAGGAAGTCATGGAGATTTTACAGAAGTTATATTACATATCTTTTGGCAGGAAAGAACGGTAGTTCCCACTAGATCAAATGTGATAATCAAAGATAGCTCTTACTGGATTTGAAAGCCATTCGGCTTTTTACTGAAATCCCAAGTTCAATAAATCATGCTATTTCATATCATATTGTTATTCCACTCTGTCTTATAAATGAAGATCTATGATTCCCCAACCAATTTGCTATTGTTTCAAAAGATAATTAATGATGCTAACATAGAAACCAATGCTGTTTTCTATTACAACTTATTAGGTGGTACAGATTTAGGGTGTTTCCCAGATTCTTTAGTTAAATCAAGTTTAACAGTAGGTTTGCTTGCATGCATTGATTGATTCACAGCCTTCAAGGTAGTTACACAGGAGAGACATTTTTAGGCTGTTCAGCAGATAAAGAATTTACAAAGTCATTAGATATTACCAGCAGTTTTATTAAGTTATACTATTTGACTAGCCTTGAGTTCAGACTAGACACAAAACACTCAATCTGAAATTGCAGTGTGTGTGTGTGTGTGTGTGTGTGTGTGTGTGTGTGTGTGTGTGTGTGTATGTACGTACGTACGTACGTACATACGTGCATGGAGGTTATGTATATATGATGAGGATACCCTGAAAATTCTAATGTCTTTTAACATTTTCAGTCACCATGAAAAGTACAATTATCCATTATAAAAAGTTCAGAATCAGTATTTCTCATTAAAACTATTTCTGTTTTCTTAGCAATAAGATCTTACCTTCAGGTCAATGGATAGTAAAAATAGCTTTGGCAATCACCTGTGATGTTTGGGTTTGGAACTATGGGACCCCTTCAGGCAATGACTCTTCAAGCCGTAACTCATTCTGGGCACTCGAGGTTTTACTTAGTGCCATAAGATTTCTATTTGGGGCATCATCTCCTCGTTATAGTCCTTCCATATTTGTATATATTTTGGGAAGCTTCTATAGTAGTAGGTTGCATATTGCTTCTCAAAAGGCCTTTCGTGTTAGTTGTCACTTCCCATATTCCTGCTTTGCTCCCCCATCCTCATTTTATCCTCCTGTTCTAGTTCCCCCTTTATCTCTTTCTAACACTCTATCACTCCTTCCTTAGAAGATACCCTTCTCCCCTGGTCCCTTACTAGCTCCTTAACTTCTGTGGTTATTGGAATTGAAACACACACACATATAAAGCTTGCATCCACATGTAAGAGAAAGCAACGTTTGCCTTTTTGGGTCTAGTTTATCACATTACTCAGGATTATTGTTTCAAGCTCTCTCAGTTTACCTGCAGACTTCATAGTTTTAGTTTTCATAACAGCTGAAAAATATCCCATTGAATAAGTGTACCATATTTTCAGACTTTGTGCACTCAGCTCTAAATGGGATGGGTTTTTGGTGTTGTTTGTTTATTTGTGTGTTTATGAAACCCCTCTCTTCAAGCCCCAGGCCTCTATGGAAAAGAGGAGGCAGGAAGGTTGCAAGAGCCAGAGGTGGTGAATGACTCTAAGGAGATAGCACCATCTAGCAGGACTGATACACATATGAACTCACAGAGACTGTGACAACATTGGAAAGACCCCTACAGGTCAAAATAAAATTCCAGCACTGAGAAGAAGGACATAAAGTCCTACCTCTAACCAAGAAGCTTTTTATAACTGATAACCACTATGAAAGGGAAAACCTGTTTATTCCAATGGAATGTCACCAAGTATATCAACCGCTCTTCAGGACAGACTTCATGCTCAAGAATAGTTCTCTCTCTCTCTCTCTCTCTCTCTCTCTCTCTCTCTCTCTGTCTGTCTCCTTCCCTCCCTCTCCCTGTGTGTGTATGTGGTGTGTCTGTGTACTTTTGTTTTGTTTTTAACTTTTATTAAAAATACATTTGTTTCATACAATAGATTCTGATCAAGGTTTTTCCTCCCCCAACTCTTCTCAGATCTTCTATACCTCCCCATCTAACCAAATCCACACCCTTTCTTTCTCACTCTCATTAGAAAACTAACAGGTAACTAAAGACAATACAAAACAAACAAAAAAGCAAAAAAATAGAAAAAGAAGTAAAAGAAAAAGCACAAGAAATACATGCAGTCACAGAGACATACACAATCACACATGCAGAAATCTCATAAAAACACAAAATCGGAAAATACAATATATAAGCAAAAGTCATAAGGTTAAAAATTAATAATGTCCAGCATAGAATTATGAAGTCTATTTTCCCTCTCAGCACAATGACCCATGTGGGCCCTGCGCATGCTGCCACTGTCTCTGTGAGTTCAAGTCTCAATCATCCCTGTTGTATTTAGATTGTTTCTTGATGTCTTCCATCCACATAGGCTCTTACAGTCTTTCCACCTCATCTTCCGCAAAGTTTCCTGAACCCCCAGGGAAGGGATTTGATGGAGACCTACCATTAGGATTGATGTTCCAGGGTCTCTCACTCTCTATGCACTGTCTAGTATGGGTCTCTGTATTTGTTCACATCTACTGTAGGAGGAAGATTTTATGATGATGGTTGAGCAAAGCACTGAACTATCTATGAGCATATCAGAATGTTTTTAGTAGTCATTTTATTGCTATATTCCATTAGTAGAACAGGAGCATTTGGTTTTGCCTAGGTCTCTGACCTATCTAGCCTCAGGGCTTCGGTCACACAAACAGTGTCAGGCATGGGTTCCATCTCATGTAGTGGAATTTCAAGTCAATCAGATAGTAGTTTGGTTACTATCAAAACTTTTGTGCCACAATTGTCTTTCTTTTTCTTTCTTTTTTTTTTGGTTTTTCGAGACAGGGTTTCTCTGTGTAGCTTTGCGCCTTTCCTGGAACTCACTTGGTAGCCCAGGCTGGCCTCGAACTCACAGAGATCCGCCTGGCTCTGCCTCCCGAGTGCTGGGATTAAAGGCGTGCGCCACCACCGCCCGGCTCTTTTTCTTTCTATCTGTTAGTTTGTTCTTTCAAAAAATTGTTTCTCCTGGATTTTGTTTTTCTTTATTCTTTCCCTTTTTTTGAAAGAAAAAGTATGAAGTTTTGTGGGTAGAAAGGAGTTGGGGGAGGAGACATGACCTACCAGGGATTTCCAGTGGCCACACCTTGATGGCTGTCAAGCATTCCCTACCAGGCAACCCACAGTGCCACACCTTTCTAAATACCAGAGAGGGCAACAGAAACCAAGGAACAGAACACTCACCCAACAATCACAAGACCAGATATCGCCCAATCCATAACAGGATTGTAGCTAGAGTTTTCCTGCCTGGCCCAAAGTCAGGACAAATCTCTATCACCTGCCAGTCCCACAGCCGTCAGACCCAACCAAGTAAACACAGAGACTTATATTGGTTACAAACTGTATGGCCGTGGCAGGCTTCTTGCTAACTGTCCTTTCAGCTTAAATTAATCCATTTTTATTAATCTATACCTTGCCACGTGGCTCATGGCTTACCGGCATCTTCACATGCTGTTTCCCATCGTGGAGGCTGGCAGTGTCTCTCTGACTCAGCCTTCCACTTCCCAGCTTTATTCTCCTCCTTGTCCCGCCTACACTTCCTGCCTAGCCAATGGCCAATCAGTGTTTTATTTATTGACTAATCAGCAACACATTTGCCATACAGAACATCCCACAGCACAGTGCCACACCTTTCTAAATACCAGAGAGGGCAACAGAAACCAAGGAACAGAACACTCACCCAACAAACACAAGACCAGATATCGCCCAATCCATAACAGGATTAGAGCCCAACAATCCTATTACATAAACTAGTCCCTGATAAATGCAAGAGAGCTAAAGCACAGATAAAGACTTCAAAATAGTTATTCTAATGAATATTCTCAAATACCTTAAAAAGAATATGGATAAATACACTAATGAAATCACAACCAAACAGTGAAATGAAATGAAGAAAACCATTCAAGACATGAAAGTGGAAATGGAAGCAATAATTAAAACCCAAACTGAGGAAAGAGTGGAAATTAAAAGTTTAGGAACATGAACAGCATCCCCAAAACTACTCTGAGATTTCATCTGACACCCATCAGAATGGCCAAGGTCAGTAAAACAGTGACAAGTCATGCTGGTGAGGATATGGAATAAGGGGAACACTCATCTATATTTGGTGAGAGTGAAAACTTGTATGGCCATCATAGAAATCAGTGTGGCAGTTCCTCAGATAACTGGGAATAGATCTACCTCAAGATCCAGCTATACCACTCAGACATATATGCAAAGAACTGTATATTCTGTTACAGAAAACTTGTTCAACCATGTTCATTGCTGCTGTATTCATAATAGCCAGAAATTGGAAACAGCCTAGATGTCCATCAACAGATTAACGGATAAGGAAAATGCAGTATATTTCACAATGGAATACTACTTAGATATAAAAGCAAAGAGCCACAGGCAACTAATGACTGCTGGGAGAAGGAAAATAAGCCTTTCCCAGGAATGGATCATCTTCCTGGCTATACAGTGCAGAGTGGTGAGCCTTGATACTATATAAAAAACAGCAACAAAATGGGCTCAGATGGTAGGTTGCATTTATATAATTTGTGTACCCACATACACATAAATATACACATATATGTATGTAACAATAATAATAATAGAAAAAAGGCTGTCAACGTGAGTGGGGAGCATGGAAGGCATTTAAGGGAAAGTAGCTGAGAGAGGGAAAGGAAGGGAAAGTGATGTAACTCTATTTGAATTAAAATATATTGAGTAATAAATTAATTTAGATGCATTCAGCCACAAAAATGACTATTAAAATATTGAGTGATTTCCACTCTTAAGATTACAAAAAGTAAAATAAAATAAAATAAAACACCTGTGCTTTGCTGGAAAAGCCATTGGTAAACTGTTACTTTCTTCTCTTGATGGTCCACTCATAATGTCACACAGCCATCGTCTCTATTTATAGAACCACTGCCATCCTAGAAGTCTGGAAGCAAGCATTGAAAAAAAAAACAGATACATTTGATTGGGAATATGCCACTACTCTCTTTAATTCTACAGTCTGAAATCAGTTATATACTAAGTAAAGAACAGTTGAGCTGTCAAAATTTACTACTAGATATCACACAGCTTGAATGGCTACCTGCTTCATTTTGTTCAGGTGAAAGGGTTGAAAGTATTGAGTACAGACTCTGTAATTTCTCTATATGTCATGAAAAGCATTTAAAACCTTCACTTAAATTTTGTTGTAATAGTTAGATGAAACCTCTGATAATCTTTATTCCTGTTATAAGCACATGAGACGCATACAAGACAAGTTCTAGACCACTGTGCTAAACTTTAATAAAATGTAAAAACTACTAATATATAGAATTCAAATATTATGCTTATTAAATTCATCCTAATAATAATAGCAAACTTTTGTTGTATCTAGGGTTATCAGCTCTTATTTCATGTTTGGAAAAACCTAGGAAAAAAGATGTTCTTGTCTCAGGGTAAGTACATAGTCATAATAAGAATATAAATTTAAGTTCAATTCTTAAAAAAAAACATTTGAGTGTATTAAAAACCCATGCATTAATTTTGCTTGAAATGATATTTTTAAATTTCCAAAATGAGTCATTAATGCTTGAGTGGGCTTCAGGGAACCTATTCCCCAGACTGGATTGCCTTTTCCAGCCTTAATGCAAAGGGAGCAGCTTAATCCTACCTCAACTTGATATGCCATGCTTTGATGACACCCATGGCATCCCTGCCTCTTTCTGAACAGAAACAGAGGAGGAGTAGGGGGTGGAACAGGACAGCAGTGAGAGAAACTGCAGTTGGGATGTAAAATAAAGGAAAAAATTAATAATAAAAGACCCAACAGATACTTTGAAAACCAGAAGGAAGCAGAAGAAAAATATGTCATCTGAGAATCGTATATGAAATCTAATTTGTGAGATGAAATTTGCAGCTGAAATGGGTTGGGATGAAGACATGGAAGAGCAGCAGTTCATATGTTATTGAAATTAAGTCAACATAAGTTAGGATATCATAACTTTAAAATGTTCGATATAAGACCTACAGTAGCCACAGAGGAAGTGGTGTCACTGGGTGTCACACACATGAAAACAATTAAGGACAAATTGAAAGGTTGAAAGGGTTTTTTTTGTTGTTGTTGTTGTTGTTGTTGTTTTTTTTTACAAAAATTAAACACCAAAACTGAGAGCCTGGAATGAGGATTGTAAACATTATAAGACATATGGAAAATATGTGCAATAGTGACTGAGGAAGCCAGATATAAATAAATTATAACTTAAGTTCCAATGTTCACTCAATGCAGATTTCAGTGTAAGTTCATTTAGCTTTTAGTGTAAGTAGATTTAAATATTCCAATGAAAAGACATGGTTTGTGGGTTGCATTGCATATGTTTCAACATTGTTTGGGCACCCCTAAGTAATTTATTCTCTATGTTTTAACAGGTGTGTATCTCTTTAATAGTTTCTATTGTGGAGCGAAACTTCTTTGATGAGGATTAAGAAGAAGAGAGGGTAGACTAAGAGCCATAGGCCAAGGACACCTGTTGATAGATCATGTCCCCTAGACATAACAGGGAAAATGCACTCATGAACTCTCAGCAGTTGGTTGCCTGAACAAGAACAGCATAATGACAACATTTGACATGCCAATCAGACAAGGAAAATTCCACATGATCCTTGATGCTGATGAAGTGTTTTAGGTGATCAATGGTTGCTGAGAGAAAGAGAATCAGATGCCTCCAAGAACAAATTTTCACATAGGTTGCACAATCCTAAGTGGTCAATCCTGGACACATACACATGTGAGTAAACCTAATGGACTCAGTAGATTGTATCTAAATACACACACACACACACACACACACACACACACACAGAGTTGAAGGGGTTAGAGGGAAGACAGAAGTGGTGTAAACCATGCTCTAGATAAGCCCCCTAACTGATTATCCAACATAATGATCAGCTCTAAACTCAAATACACACAAGCCATACTAAATAGATTCAGCAAGTTGTATTATATATTTATGCATTTATATATGTAACAAAAATAATCAAAAGAGCCGGGCGGTGGTGGCGCACGCCTTTAATCCCAGCACTCGGGAGGCAGAGCCAGGCGGATCTCTGTGAGTTCGAGGCCAGCCTGGGCTACCAAGTGAGTTCCAGGAGAGGCGCAAAGCTACACAGAGAAACCCTGTCTCGAAAAACCAAAAAAAAAAAAAAAAAAAAAAATCAAAAGAGGCCACCAATTTGAGAGGGAATGAGGGCCTTATAGGAGGGGTGGGAGAGGACATGGGACAGTTGAAGGGGGGCCAGGGAAGGGGAAATAGTGATTACATTTTAACTAAAAATTTTGTAAAACTATTTAAAAACTTTAGAATACATATATTAAACTAATGGATGGAAAACAATGTAGTCCTAGTATATACTCTCTTCAGAAGATTCACTTTGGATATTAATGCAGAACTTGATTTTATTAAAACAAATGTAAAGACAATACAACTGAAAGAGAACAGATGTAGCTCCAGTAGTTCACTATGCCTGTGAGAGGATATCTGAGGTCAAGACTACTGTGTTTTTCTCTATATGCATAATGTTAGTGCTTTTACCCCTTAAGTATTGCACTTGTGCTCTAAGTAATGGCTTGTACATCCTGACAGAACATAAATCATAAAATAGAGGACTTAAACAATGGAGAAGCCAACAGAACATTAAATGTACCCTCATAGGATAGATTTTCTTCTCATGTGCCCCTAGGGTGTTTTCAGGAGTAGAATACATATTGGGCTACAAGTTACATCTTGACAGAATTACAGCATAAATATCACATAAATTGTCCTCTCAAAATGCAGTGAAATGAAATCAGAATTCAATAATATGAATGAATATACTGGAAAGTCTTTTAAAATTATGAAATTTGAAGAACATACTCAGGAACAATTAATGGATAAAATAAATCACAATATAAATTAGAAAGTACTTGATGAATGAAAACAAAAACACAATCTACAGAAGCATTTGGGACACAGCCAAAGCAGTGCTCAGAGGGACAAAGACAGCTGTAAATATTCAAATTAAAAGACAGGAAATATCTTTGGATGACAACTTAATTTTGTATTTTGAAGAATTATAAAATAGAATAAACCAAGCCCAAGCAAGTTGAAGGAAGGGAAGCAAATAATAAAAGTCACCCATGTTGAAGATAAACAATGTTGAAATTGTTTGAATGAAAATGGTTTAATGCAAACTACCATTCAACAACTGATAAAAGACATCAAGGCATGACCATCTGAGTTTATGTGCAAAAAGCGCCTGACATGTGAGGACACAGAAGAAGTTGGGAGGGTGAAGCAGGAGTGATGTGTATGTGGCACTAATGTATGACGTTCTCAAGAAATATTAAATAAAATGATTGCTAAAACTAAAAACAGGTTTCATCCTGAAAAACACTCAACAAACAAGAAATGAAAGAAAACCATCCAACCATAATTAAGTTAAAATTGAAAAACAGCAAGGAAAACACAAACAAAACATACATAGACATCTAAAGCATACATATTGGAAAAGAAGAATTAATAATCATGTATATACAGAGATGATATGATATGTGTAAAAATCCCTATAGTCTCAACTGGCCAATTGTGGTGGCACAAAATGGTATTTGCTGAAGGAGGAAGAGGCAGGAGAGTCACTAGTTAGAGGCCAGATTCAGCTGCACATTAGCCAGGTAGTGATGGTACACACATTTAATCCCAGCACTTGGGAGACTGAGGCAGATAGGTCTCTGACTTCAAGGACAGGTTGGTCTGCAGAGTTAGTTCTAAGACTAGTGCTACAGAGAGAAACACTATTTTGAAAACCAAAAATAATGTATAAACAAAATTAAAAAAACAAAAAAAGGATTCTATAGGAAATATTCTTAAAAGTAGTAAATACTAAGAATGTTGAACAATTCCTTAAATGTCTTTCAGTCATTTGAGCTTCTTCTGTTGAGAATTCTCTGTTTAGCTCTAAAGCCCATTTTTTTTTTCATTTTTCTTTATGAAGAAATTTTCTACTCACTCCACATGCTATCCACAGACCCCCTTCCTCCCTTCTCCCACCCCCAGCCCTCTTTCCCAAGCCATCCTGCAACCCCACATCCCCCAAATCGAGGTCCATTTTTTTAAGTGGACTGTTAGGTATTTTGATGTCTAATTTCTTGAGTTCTTTATATATTCTGGACATCAGCGCTCTGTCAGATGGGGGGTTGGTGAAGATATTTTCCCATTCTGTAGGCTGTCATTTTGTCTTATTGACCATGTCCTTTGCCCTGCAAAAGCTTCTCAGTTTCAAGAGGTTTCATTTATTAATTGTTGCTCTCAGTGTCTGTGCTACTGGTGTTATATTTAAGAAGTGATCCCCTGTGTCAATGCGTTCAAGACTACTTCCCACTTTCTCTTCTATCAGGTTCAGAGTAACTGGATTTATGTTGAGATCTTTGATCCACTTGGACTTAAGTTTTGTGCATGGTGACAGTTATGGTTCTATTTGCAGTCTTCTACATGTTGACATCTAGTTATGCCAGCACCATTTGTTGAAGATGCTTTCTTTTTTCCATTGTACAGTTTTGGCTTCTTTGCCAAAAATTAGGTGTTCATACATATGTGGATTAATGTCAGGGTCTTCAGTTTGGTTTCATTGGTCTACATGTTGGTGTCTATGCCAGTACCAAGCTGTTTTCATTACTGTAGCTCTATAATAGAGCTTGAAGTCAGGGATCATGATGCCTCCAGAGATTGTTTTATTGTACAGGATTCTTTAGGTTATCCTTTTTTTCCCATATGAAGTTCAGCATTGTTCTTTCCAGGTCTGTGAATAATTGTGTTGGGATTTTGATGGGGATTGTATTGAATCTGTAGATTGCTTTTGGGAGATTGCCACCCTTAGTTATCAAGGAAATGTAAATCAAAATGACTCTGAGATACCATCTTACACCTATCAGAATAGCTAAGATCAAAAACACTGAAGACAGCTTATGTTGGAGAGGATGTGGAGCAAGGGGAACACTCCTACACTGTTGGTGGGAATGAAAAAAAAAATACAGCCACTTTGGAAATCAGTATGGTGCTTTCTCAGAAAATTGGGAATTAATCTCCCTCAACACCCAGATATACCACTCTTGGGCATATACCCAAGGAATGCTCAATCATACCACAAGGACACATGCTCAGCTATGTTCATAGCAGCATTATTTGTAATAGCCAGAACCTGGAAACAACCTAGATGCCCTTCAACTGAAGAATAGACAAATAAAATGTGGTACATATACACAATGGAGTACTACTCAGCAGAGAAAAACAATGACATCATGAGGTTTGCAGGCAAATGAATGGAACTAGAAAATATCATGCTGAGTGAGGTAACCCAGACTCAGAAAGACAAACATGGTATGTACTCACTCATAAGTGGATACTAGATGTAAAGCAACTAACCAGACTGCAACTCACAGCTCCAGGGGGCTGCCTAGTGAAGAAGACACTAGGAAAGACACAGGGATTGCCCAGCGACAGAGAAATGGATGAGATCTACATGAGAAAACTGGGGGTGAGGAGGGTGTTGAAGGACAAGGGTTGGGGGAAAGAGAGCTTAGGGGAGGAGGTCCTAGCTGGATCAGTAACAGAGTGCGAGAACAAGGAAAGAGATACCATGATAAATAAAGACCCCATGGGAATAGGAAGAAGCAGAGTGCTAGAGAGGTCCCCAGAAATCCACAAAGATGACTCCACTATAGACTACAGGCAACGGTCGAGAGGGTGCCTGAGCTGACCTACTCTGGTGATCGGATGGCTGAACACCCTAACTGTCATGATAGAACCCTCATCCAGTGACTGATGTAAGCAGATGCAGAGATCCATGGCCAAGCCCCAGGTGGAGCTCTAGGAGTCCAATTGACGAGAGAGAGGAGGGATCATATGAGCAAGAGATATTGAGACCATGATTGGAAAAAGTACAGAGACAGCTAGCCAAACTAGTGGAAACACATGAACTGTGAACCAATAGCTGAGAAACCCCCATGGAACTGGACTAGGCCCTCTGGATAAGTGAGAAAGTTGTTTAGCTTGAACTGTTTAGGGGGCCCCCAGGCAGTGAGACTGGGACCTGTCCTTAGTGCATGAGCCAGCTTTTTGGAACCTAGGGCCCATGCTGAAACACTTTGCTTAGCCTTGGTGCCTGGAGGAGGGGATTGGACTTGCCTCAACTGAATGTACCAGGCTCTGTTAACTCCCCAGGGGAGACCTTGCCTTGGAGGAGGTGGGAATGGGGGGTAGGTTGGGGGGGAAGGTTGGGGGGTGGGAAGAGAGAGGACAGGGTAATCTGTGGTTTATATGTAAAACAAATAGAAAATCTCTTAATAAAGAAAAAAATAAAGTCTCAAAGAAGATTGTGCTAAGGCTTGAGGGTATTGAGCTGAACTATTTTTTCTAATCAGATATGTTATCACACTGCCCTCTAAATTTGTATGTTTATATCTGTAGATCAGTGTGGCTCTCAAACCACTTCAAAGAAGTTTCTTTGTGCAGTAGGTGGCAGTCAATGCAGAAAGTCCCAAGGGATCAAAGTATGAGAACAACTGTATAGTGCTTAACCACAAACAGGACTTCTATAATCACATTCCCTACTCCCAAGGATTAAGGAACATCATAGAAGAAGGCACTGAAAGATTGCTAGAGCCAGAGGTATAGAAGGACCAGAGTGAAGCAGCATCTTCTAGACATGACAAGAACCACGTACTCATGGAATGTCAGAGGTTGTAGTTACCGGCACGACTCACACCAGGTCACTGCAGTCCACATTCTAGCATGCAAGTCAGGAGGACCTATGAGCACCTCCTGCTGTCTGAGGAATATTGATTGTCAACAGGGTCTAGAATCACTTAGGAGACACATTTCTGGACATGTCTCTGAGGATGTTTCTCAGTCAGGTTAATTGTGATGGGAAGTCTCACCTTAATGTGGGCAAGATCATTTTATAGGGTGGAATCCTGACTGGATGAAAAGGAGCAAGCCAGGTGAGCGCCAGCTACTTCCCAATCCTGTCACCATGCCTTCCCTGAAGTGGCTTTGACAGGCTGTCACTTCAAACTGTGACTCAAAGTAAACCTTCGCTTCCTTTGTCAAATATTTTGTCACAGATGTGAATAAAGCTACTAACACTAACTCAATCTAGGTAGACTTGGAGTGGACTCTCCTGCTGTGATGGTAGGGTAAGCAGTAGCATCAAAATCAGTTGAGGGGCTTTGGCAGGTGAACAGCACCACAGCTCAGTCACATTACCTAAGAGGCCTAACATTACAACGGCAAACGGCAGTGGTTTGCCATGCTCTTTCCTTGGAAGTAAAATGGGACAAGGGCTACTGCAAGCAAAATTCCCCTTGAAAGTCAACACCTAATTGGTGCCCATGAAGAAGCATCTAGTAGTTCCAGCTCAAATATGCTTGATTGGAAAGAGTATAAGAAGAGCCTAAATGCTTGATTAAATCTAATTACCAAATGAAAATTCATTTCCTTGAAAAACTTCACAGACAAGCTTGAGGAGACGACTCAGTAGGCAGAATGCTTGCTATAAAGCCTGAGTAAGCTCATTTGGATCTTCGGGACCTGTGTAAGTTGGGCATGGCATTTGTCCTCTGTAGCCCCAACTCTGGAGGACAGAGCCAGTCAGCTCCCCAGAACATGGTGTCTATGCAGTCTAGCCAAATAGCAAGCTTCAGGTGAGGTATCTGGAAAAAAAACAAAAAAACAAAAAACATGATATGTGACTTTATTTTTTAAGTTGCAGAAGACCCCAGCATTTTGGAGATGCCAGTATTGTGGAATAACCACCAAGGACAGCAACAGGTATGAGTTGGAGCTGGACTGAGCATAGGGGCAATTGTGCAGAGCCAGAGAAATGACCCAAGCCCTTTGGAGGAGCCTAGAATATGGTAAGTGAATCACAGACATTGGATACCGAGTTTTTTATTTAATTGTGACTGTGCCCTGATTCTTCTCTCTTGAAGTTAGAAAGTGTTTGTCTTATTTTTGATTTTACAGGAGCCCACAGTTGAGAGGCTAAAATTTTAAAAATATTTTAGTTTTTAAAAGAGACTTAGAGTGTTTTTTTTTTTACATACCAACCACACTTTCCCCTCCCTCCTCTCCCATTCCCTCCCCCACCTCCTTTCTACTCTCCCCCTCCACTCCTCAGAAAGGGTAAGGCCTCCCATGGGAGTCAACAACACATAGCATATCAAGTTGAGACAGGGCTAAGCTCCTACCTGCCCTGTATCAAGGCAGAGCAAGGTATCCCACTATAGGGAATAAGTTCCAAAAAGCCAGCTCATGCACCAGGGACAGATCCTGGTTCCACTGCTGGTGGCCCCATAAACAGACCAAGCTATACAACTGTCATCCACATGCAGAGGGCCTAGGTAGGTCTCATGCAAACTCTCTAGCTGTCCGTCCAGAGCTGTGAGCTCCCACAAGCTCAGGTCAGCTGTCTCTGTGGGTTTCCCTGTCACGATCTTGACTCCCCTTGCTCTTACATTCCCTCCTCCCTCTGGTCACCTGGACTCCTGGAGCATTGCCCAGTGCTTGGCTGTGGATCTCTGCACTGTTTCCATCAGTTATTGGATGAAGGTTCTGTGATGACAATTAGGGTAGTCACTAATCTGATTACAGGTAAAGGCCAGTTCAGACACCCTCACCACTATTACTAGTTTTAGCTGGGGTCATTCTTGTGGATTCCTGGGAATTCTCCTGGCACCAGGTTTGTTCCCAACCTGATAAAGGACCCCTCTATCAAGATATCTCTTCTTGGACTTTTAAAGCAAAAGAATTTTAAGTTGTTTAAATTTGTAAAGAATGTGGGACTTTTAGGTTTGTAAAATGTTTTATATTGTGACTTAGATGTTTATGTGTGATCTTGAGGATGAACAAGAAAGGAAAGGTTATGGTTTAACAGTTTGTGTAATACGCTGGTAAGCCGTCAATTGTCCTGGATAGTTTTATGTCGACTTGACACAAGCTAGAGTCATCTGAAAGAAAGAACCCACAATTGAGAAAATGCCCATCTAAGATCCAGCTGTTTTGCATGTCTTAAATTAGTAATTGATATGGGACGGCCCACTCCACTGTGGGTGGTGCTACCCATGGCCTTGTGGTCCTGAGTTTTATAAGAAATTAGGCTGAACAGGCCATGAGGAGTAAGTCAATAAGCAGCACCCCTCTATGGCCTCTTCATCAGGTCCTGCCCTGTGTGAATTCTTGCCCTGGTTTCCTTCAATGGTGGATTATGATGTGGAAGTGAAATTCAAATAAACCCTTTCCTCCCCAAGTTGCTTTTGGTCATGGTGTTTGATCACAGCAGTAGGAACTGTAACTCAGACAGAGCCATAGACAAAAGTACATCACAAAGAGAAATGATGTCAGTGAGCCTATGCATCCTTCTTGTTCTCTGGAGATCCTTCTGGAAGTTCCTGCTCACAAAGATAGCTCAAGGACATCTGTTCCAGCATACTGGCTTCCACTCCAGGTTGTGCTGTGCCAGTTCAATGGAAGCATCAATTCAAAACATGACTGAGTTCTTTATCCTGAACACCAACAATAAGAAGCTGCCAAGATTCTTCATGAAATGATGGAAGTTTTTTTGCTTGTGATAAATTTTGCTGGAATGTTATAGTAAGTGTGGACTTCAGTTGTGTTATAAACTAACATCTTTCTCCTGAAGATTAATATAAACCCTCTGAGAATCATTTAAAGTGAGTTCATGTTCATGTAACTTGAACAATAAAAATGCTCTTGAACATTTCTGTATTTCAGCTGCCAGCCTAGCCTTGGGTTAGCTTTCCTTTAACTCCATTTGGGCTTCAAACAACTAATGCCGGGGCTGGAGAAATGACTCAGTATTCAAAGTACTTGTAGCATAATCGTGAAGAACTATCTTCAGCTTCCCAGTACTCATGTAAAAAGGTGAGCATGAGGGCTGGAGAGATGGCTCAGAGGTTAAGAGCACTGCCTGTTCTTCCAGAGGTCCTGAGTTCAATTCCCAGCAACCACGTGGTGCCTCACAACCATCTGTAATGAGATCTGATGCCCTCTTCTGGCCTGCAGGTGTACATGCAGCCAGAACACTGTATACATAATAAATAAATACATAAATTTTAGCCGGGCGGTGGTGGCGCACGCCTTTAATCCCAGCACTCGGGAGGCAGAGCCAGGCGGATCTCTGTGAGTTCGAGGCCAGCCTGGGCTACCAAGCGAGTCCCAGGAAAGGCGCAAAGCTACAAGAGAAACCCTGTCTCGAAAAACCAAAAAAAAAAAAAAAAAAAAAAAAAAAAAAAAAAAAAAAAAAAGGTGAGCATGACCTCTATAACCCATTCTGTACATATCACTAGGAGGGTAAAGGTACTGGGCAGACACAGGCAAATCCCAGGTACACTGGTTAGCCATTCTAGATGAAATGGCAATCTTTTGAGTGAGATATCCTGTACCAAAAAAATGTAAGGTAAGAAAGAAGTAGGAGATACTGTGATTGGCATCTGGCCTCAGCATGGACAGATAGACAGACGGATGGACGGACACACACACACACACACACACACACACACACACACACACACAACTCTAACATTTGTGAAATCTGATTTTGGGCTCTTTAAAGACATTCTTGACAGGACCAAGATAGTATTGAAAACTATGCATGTGCTTAATTGTTCTGATCCTCATCACAGTCTCTTATTAGCATTACTGAAAGAAGGACCTGGGGACTACAATCGTGCTCCAGACATAAAGTCCTTCTTGCCAATGAGCTAGCTTCTTGATGCAGCAACAAGAATCCAAACACCAATTACTTAAATAGCCAAAGCTTTAGGCCTCTTTGCACACTCTAATCCACATGGAAGAGTCTGGTAAAGTAGAATTCACACACCCCCACCCACAATTCTAGAAAAATGCTTCCTTGGGAAGGGAGGTCATATGAGCATCTTTATGAAATGAAAAATTAATCTTAAAAGTAGAAAGCCCTGAACTTCCATGTGCTCTTGTGCTGGTGTGAAGGTGTAGTCCCTCTGTCTGCATTCTGAATCAAGCATCAGGCTGCAATGTCTGCAGAGCGGTGAGAAAAGAGAAACAAGTTTGTCAGTTTTTCAATTATTGATGAGCAAAGGATTCTAACAGAATTGGTCCAGGAAATATACTGTTGGGAAATATCACCACCTCTGAATACCTATGAAGTCTTTTTTCTATCATTTCTTAGTTATTTCAGGTATAAACAGGAATATTTTATTATTATTATTATTATTATTACAATTATTATATCTAATTTGTAATACATTCACAATAGTGTAAGTAATTTAGTTATGAATGTACCAAGCCTTAATTACTAAAATGTTCTTTTCTCAGAAGTGTAGACTTCTATATTTTCTTTTGTGTCACCATATCAGTACTTTGTTTCCATAGCTACCAGCCAGGGGCCATGATAACAGGGCCATTCTCCAGTATTCAAGTTAGATTTTCACAAGTGAGCATTGTATAAAGATGATGGGCCCAAACCTTGGGCCCAAACCAAAGTAGCAAATTTCAATCAAATTTATTTTCCCCTTAAAGAAGGAATTTCTGGCTTGCTTATATTGTTACTCTCTTTGCTTCCACAAAATGGACATTTTACACTAATCACAGTCAACACATAATCCCTTATATTTCATGACATAGACGATCAATTATTTAATGTGAAATAGGTTAATGTGCTAAAGATGGCACAGCATATTCACAGCATTTCTATTGCCAGAATGCATATCTATGTCATCTGAAAAGTCTGTTCTCCCTTTTCGTTCTCATGCCCATTCTATCATTCACTAAATATATAAACACATATGTAAAATAACCCCTAAAGCACACACCAAGCTTTGAATTTTGCCTTAAACAAATAGAAATGTTCAAGCCATTTGACATTTGTTTACCTCCCATCTCAATAACATAAGCCATGGGAAGTAAACGTTTCACCTCAGATGGATTTTGTGGATGGTGAATCATGTGATTCCCAGCACATTCTTTATCAACTTCAGTCAAAATTAGTCGTTGTGCTTGCTGTGAAGTCAAGGCAATCAGCTCCCCGAGAGTGCCACAGGATGCAGCAATATGCAACAGATTCCACAGTAGGACTTATCCGCTAGGCTATCAAGTGGCAACAACACTGCACTGTTCAAAATTTGTTTGGATTAGTAATAGAGCAATTCGGTCTTCTTCCTTGATTGCAAGTTGATTGACACAGAGATCAAGCCTAAGCCTTGAAACATTCAGAAACCAGAAGGAACACAGGCATCCTCCCCAAGAGAATTGAGGATTTTTTTTTTTTTTTTTGCAAACTATTTCCAAATGGTGGACCTCAGTTAACCCTGCTCAAAAATGCAACCCACATTAGCAGGTGGAAGCAGTTTAATACGGCATACCTATTCTGTCAAATGTCAGAAAATGATTTGGAATCATGAGTGCTACAAAGGAGAGTACATGTCACCAATTAAAGATTAAAATATCAGTCAACAGACATTTGAACATTTTCCAACAGGCAGTAGAATTTTACCTGAGGTGAAATCTCAGTTCAGTCATCTCACTGACCCAATGGGAAAAGTAGCCCAGCCCAGCCCACCCCAAGAGTGGAAGTTTAGTTTCTGTGAATTGTTTAATTTAAATTCAACATCATAGGATTTTAGTTGAACACCTGTTAATGTACAGAATATCATGGTGTTACCAATATGAGATTCTCTGGGAGATAGAACAAGGAACAGGCATCTTTATTAAAGACCCCAGATGATACGGTCAGGGAAATTGCTCCAGAATATGTAAGCACAACATTCTCAAGGATTCCTAAACAGAACACAGAAATTGAGCATAATCTTAGTCACTTCCCTTAAGAAGAACATTTACACAGTAGGAAAGAAAACACGGAGGTTGGAGGTGGAAAGAGCATCTTCAGCATGACCTTTAAAAACATGGACTGTATTAAGTGGACTTCATAACTGCTCTAATGTGTGCTTTCCATCTCTCAGCTCATGAAATGCTAAGCTCATTGAATATGGTAAAGTTTAGGGGAAAAAACACATTAACTTGGGGCCCTGCAGGATGGCTTAGCTGGTAAAGGTGCATGCTACCAAGCCTGACAACCTGAGACCTGTCCCTGGAATGAGCATGGTGACAGGAGATATAACCAATTCCTGAAAGTTGTCCCCTGCCATGTACATGTGACCACAGTAAATTTTTACATACACACACACACAAGAGGGGGGAGGGAGCAATAAATGTTAATAAATTTAAGTAATTATGTTTAAATGAAACAGCCCAGAAAGTTCTTCAAAACCATACCTTCAAAACCAGACAAACAACAAACAAAATGGTTTATTTAATGATACAAAAGTGAAAATACTTTCCATATCTTGCCTAGAACCTTCCACCATTATGAAAGCTAGAAAATAGAGATGAAACTTGCAGATCAGTGCAAGATTGATTTCTACTGTGGGATGGTCTGTATGTCAAATGTGTTGCTGATTGGTCAATAAATAAATCACTGATTGGCCCGTGGCCAGGCAGGAAGTATAGGCGGGACAAGGAGGAGAATAGAGCTGGGAAGTGGAAGGCTGAGTCAGAGAGACACTGCCAGCCACCATCAGGACAAGGAAGATGTAAAGTACCGGTAAGCCACAAGCCACGTGGCAAGGTATAGATTAATAGAAATGGATTAATTTAAGCTGTAAGAACAGTTAGCAAGAAGCCTGTCACAGCCATACAGTTTGTAACCAATATAAGTCTCTGTGTTTACTTGGTCGGGTTTGAGCGGCTTGGGACTGGCGGGTGAGAGAGATTTGTCCTGACTGTGGGCCAGGCAGGAAAACTCTAGCAACAGATTTCTCCATATCCTATGACTCAAATACATGGTGTCTTCAGCAATGTGGTCTTGCAACCAATTCTGGAGGGTAACCAAGAACATTGGCAATGGACTGTAATGTTTGAGGGTCTATGGGACCTCATTGACCAACAATTCGAAAAGAGGTAACCCATATATGGCATTTGATATTTTAATGAAGCCTATGGTTTCTGGGAGAGCCAATACCTTCACCTCCTCACCTCTGACCCCTGTTATTGGGAAATTCTATTTAAACTTCTTGTTATGTATATATGCATGATGTATATGCATCTATCTATCTATCTATCTATCTATCTATCTATCTATCTATCTATCTATATTTATCTATCATCTATCTATCTATCTATCTATCTATCTATCATCTATCTATCTATCTATCTATCTATCTATCTATCTATCTATCTATCTATCTACCTATCTATCTATCTATCTATCATCTATCTATCTATTTTAGAAGGCACCTACAGTGGTAAGTTTCCATATGATTTTATCAGAGTTCTTTATTGTTAGTTATCCTTAATTATATTCCCTCCTGTATCTTGCCCTCCCATTCAGAACCCATTTAAAACTTTCTGCTCCAATATTCCCCCTATATATCACCTGTGTTATATTATCACCACCACCAGCCCTGGTCATGGCCCCTTAACTTGTTTCTTGACTTCTATGAGTACTTTCATTTAAACACAAATATCTAAAGATTCAAAGCCATCATCCACATGTGAAATAGAACATGCAGTGTTTGTCTTCCTGAGTCTAAATTCCCTCACCCAGAATGATTTTTTTGCAACTCCATCTCTTTAGCTACAAATTTCAGAATTTCATTTTCTTTAGAGCTGAATAGCAATCCATTGAGCCTATTTTCATTATCCACTCATTATTTGATGGTTATTTAGGCTGTTTCCATTTCCTGGCTATTATGAATAAAACAGCAATGCCTATGGATGAGCAATTATCTACTTAGTGGGATGTAGAGTACCCTGATAATACGCTCAATGGTGCTATAGGTGTATCACATGCTAGAACTATATAGAACCTTTGGAGAACTGGCACACTGATTTCCACAGTGGCTATACCACTTTGTACTCACTCCTATTACCCTTGCAAATCTTTGCCTAGTGTCCTAGTTTGATTTCTGTTCCTGTAATAAAACATTGGCGAAAATCATCTTGGGAGAGGAAGGGTTTATCCCAACTTACATTTTTTAGTCCATCATTGAGGCAGTAACCAGGAGGTAGAAACTGAAACATAGACTGGAGAACCGTGATCCTCATGGCTTATTAAGTTCACTTTTTCTATACCACCAGGACGAACTGCCCAGGAGTGGCACTGCCCAAGTTGAGCTGGACCATCACACATCAATCACCACTTAAGAAAATGTGTTTCTGTCTTGCCTACAGGCCAGTGAGGGAATTTTCTTAATGGAGGGTTCATCTTTCCAGGTACATCTAACTTGTGTCAAGTGGACAAAAAACTAACCAGTACATCTAGCTGTGAAAACTGTGAGCTACAGTCACAGCTGGTCTAGAAAGATATGTCCACTGGTGAATAATGGCACCATTGTCATGTATTGCAGAACAAGGAGAAATTAAGTAGGTAGTGACCAGAAAGCATATTCCTTATTGGCTATCTCTCATAGTACTGGAAGGTGCTATGAAGGCTGCCCGGGGTCGGGGGTGGGGTGGGAATCTCACCAACAGTCTACTCCAACTGTGAGCTGTAGTAATGACCAGCATAACAACATATGCTCAAGTGTATAATAGTGATGTGAAAGCTTTGGTGTAGTCAACATTTTCTGACTGCATTTAAAACCTGATCTACGGTTTGACCTAAGTGCATAATACTGAAAATCTTGTAAGAAGTCATGGGTTGGGGAGCTCCCAGGATTCAGGGATGAACTTACTATTATTATTCTGATAAACAGATACAAGTCAAAACTGTTCTCCGAATTACTATGTCTCTATCTGTTGATTACTGCAACTCTCAGACCTCATCAGAGAATTTTTTTTAATTTACTTTTTATCCAGTAGATGTTGGTTCATGCAGAGACTCCAACTGCTCAAATTGCATAGAAAAAATGATTGTGGACTTCTCAGTCCCCTCTCTCCAAAGATCAGTGTTATGATTCTGTGTCATGGTGGCAGACAGAATGAATAGTTTCTTATCAACCAAACAAACTGTTCACTTATAGAACACATCTGAATGACATCTCACAACCCTAATGAAGGAGAAGAAAAAGGAAAAGGGGATGGTTGTGGAAAATAAGGGAAGCAAAACAAGAAATAGAGGATTATGAAGAGGAGGAGGAAGAGAAGGGATATGAGGCAGAGGAAGAAGAAGAAGAAGGAAGAAGAGAGACAGGAAATAAAGGTTTCAGAAATATAAATTCACACTCTTCAAAGTATTTTAAGGTAAATAAACTCCTCTTAATGCCCTAAGTTAATCAACATCACTAAAAGAAGAGCATGTATCACTTACTGAAGGAAGTCAGGGCGGGAGCACAAGGCAGGGCCCTGGAAGCAGGAGCTGAAGTAGAGATCATGGAGGAACCCTGGTTACTGCTTGAATCCCCTCACCTTTCCCAGCCTGCTTTCCTATACCATCCATCCAGGATCAACCACCCAGTGCTGACACTGACCTCAGTGAGCTGGGCCCTCCCATATCAATCACGAAAAATGCCCCACTGTCTTTCCTACAGGCCAAGCATATGAAGGCACTTTTTTTTTTTCAATTGAGATTCCATCTTCTCAGATAACTGTAGCTTATGGAAAGATAACACCAACAAAATAGATATATAAAAACTAGAAAGCACACCTCTCTGATTTGATGACAAAATAAACAATGAAACAATGAAAGCTTGTGAGTATAGGTAAGCAATGTATCTATATATAGGTTGTTAAAGAAATACTGGTTATATGTACCACATTTTCTTTATCCTTTCTTTGGTTACGGGGTGTCTAGGTTGGTACCAGTTTCTGACTATGACAAATAATACTGCTTTGAACATAGTTGAGCAAGTGTCCTTGTGGTATGATTGAGCATCCCTTGGATATATGTCTAAGAGTGACATCCTTGAGTCTTGAGGTAGATAGATTTCCAATTTTCTGAGAAGTCACCATGCTGGTTTCCAAAGTGGCTGTCCAAGTTTGTACTCCCACCAGCAGTGGAGGAGTGTTCCCCTTGTTCCACATTCTCTCCAACATAAGCTGTCTTCAGTGTTTTTGATGTTTGCCATTCTGATAGGTGTAAGATGGTATCTCAGAGTTGTTTTGATTTGCATTTCCCTGATGGCTAAGGATGTTGAGCAATTCCTTAAATATCTTTTAGCTATTTGGGATTCTTCTGTTGAGAATTCTCTGTTTAGATCTGTAGCCCAATTTTTATTGGATTGTTTGGTATTTTGCTCTCTGGTCTCTTGAGTTCTTTATGTATTTTAGAGATCAGCCCTCTGTCAGATGTGGGGTTGGTGAAGATCTTTTCCCTTGTATAAACAAAATCAAAAAACAAAAAAAGGATTCTACAGGAAATATTCTTAAAAGTAGTAAATACTAAGAATGTTGAGCAATTCCTTAAATGTCTTTCAGTCATTTGAGCTTCTTCTGTTGAGAATTCTCTGTTTAGCTCTAAAGCTCATTTTTTAATTGGACTGTTAGATATTTTGATGTCTAGTTTCTTGAGTTCTTTATATATTCTGGACATCAGCACTCTGTCAGATGGGGGGTTGGTGAAGATATTTTCCCATTCTGTAGGCTGTCATTTTGTCTTATTGACCATGTCCTTTGCCCTGCAAAAGTGTCTCAGTTTCAAGAGGTCCCATTTATTAATTGTTGCTCTTAGTTTCTGTGCTACTGGTGTTATATTAAGGAAGTGATCTCCTGTGTCAATGCATTCAAGACTACTTCCTACTTTCTCTTCTATCAGGTTCAGAGTAACTGGATTTATATTGAGATCTTTGATCCACTTGGACTTAAGTTTTGTGCATGGCGACAGATATGGATCTATTTGCAATCTTCTACATGTTGACATCCAGTTATGCCAATACCATTTGTTGAAGATGCTTTCTTTTTTCCATTATACAGTTTTGGCTTTTTTTTTCAAAAATCAGGTGTTGATATGTGTGTGGATTAATGTCAGGATCTTCAATTTGATTCCATTTGTCCACATGGCAGTGTTTATGCCAATACTAAGCTGGTTTTATTACTATAGCTCCATAGCAGAGCTTGAAGTCAGGGATGGTGATGCCTCCAGAAATAAGTTCATATACACAATGAAGTATTACTCAGCTGCAAAAAACAATGACATCATGAAATATGCAGGGAAATGGATGGAACTAGAAAACATCATCCTGAGTGAGGTAACCCAGATGCAGAAAGACAAGCATTGTATGTACTCACTCATAAATGGATACTAAATATAAAGCAAAGGATAATCAGACTACAACCCACAGCTACAGAGAAGCTAAGAAACAAGGACTCTAAGAGGGATGCATGGATCACCTTGGGAAAGGGAAACAGAGGAGATCTCCATGAGTAAACTGGAGATGGGATAGGACAATAGAGGGGAGGGAGTGGGGAATAAAAACATGAGGGAACTGGGATGGTCCAGCTGGGGGAGAGATGGAGTGGGAGAGCAATGAAAGAGATATCTTGATGGAGGGAGACATTATGGGGTAAGGGAGAAACCTGGTGCTAGGGAAATTCCCAGGAACCCACAAAGATGACCCCCAGATTAGACTACTAGCAACAATGGAGAGTGTGCCTGAACTGGCCTACTCTGGTAATCAGATTGGTGAATACCCTAACTGTCATCATAGAGCCTTCATCCAGTAACTGATGGAAGCCGATACAGAGATCCACAGCCAAGCACCTGGCCAAGCCCTGGGAGCCCAGTCAAAGAGAGGGAAGAGGGACTATGTGAGCAATAGGAGTCAAGATTATGGTAGAGAAATCTTCAGAGACAACTGAACCAAGCTCATAGGAACTCACAAACTTTAGACCTGCAACAGCTGGGAACCTGCATGGGACCAGACTAGACCTTCTGCTGCTGTGGGATGGTCTGTTTGTCAAATTGCTCTGATTGGTCAATAAATAAAACACTGATTGGCCAGTGGCCAGGCAGGAAGTATAGGCGGGACTAACAGAGAGGAGAAAGGAGAGAACAGGAAGGTAGAGGGAGACACTGCCAGCCACCGCCATGACAAGCAGCATGTGAAGATTCCGGTAAGCCATGAGCCACGTAAGCCATGAGCCACATGGCAAGGTATAGATTTATAGAAATGGACTAATTTAAGATATAAGAACAGTTAGCAAGAAGCCTGGCACGGCCATACAGTTTGTAAGCAATATAAGTCTCTGTGTTTATTTGTTTGGGTCTGAGCGGCTGTGGGACTGGCGGGTGAGAGATATTTGTCCTGACTGTGGGCCAGGCAGGAAAACTCTAGCTACACTCTGCATAGGGAGACATTTGTGTAGCTTGGTCTGTTTGAGGGGCCATGGCAGTGGGATCAGGATCTATCCATGGTGCATGAGCTGGCTTTCTGGAGCCCATTACCTATGGTAAAACACTTTGCTCACCCTTGATGCGGCAGGGGGAGGGTCACTTGGTCCTACCTCAACTGAATGTACTAGGCTTTGCTCTCCCCCAATGGGAGGACTTACCCTCTTGTAGGAGGGGATGGAAAGTGGGTGGGAGGGGAAGGCAGGGGAGGGAGTAGCAGGAGGAGGGATGAGAGGGGGATTTGTGGTTGGTATGTAATGTGAATAAATTTTTTAATAAAAAAAGATATTCGAAAGAAAAAAGAAAAAAGAGAAATACTGGATAGATGGCAAAGATCAACAGGGAAACTGGAAACAAATGCTTGAGGGGGGTGCTAGGGGGAAAGAGAACCCTCATTCATATTGGTGGGATTGTAAACTGGAGAAGAAACTGTGGAAATCATTGTGGAGAATTCTCAAAAGGCTAAAAATAAATCTATCATAAAACCCAGCTATACCTCTCCTTGGCATATACCCCAAGAACTTGATATCATAATTCATAGATTCTTGTTCAGTGAATTTTATTGTTTCTCTGTTCACACTAGGAAATAGAAACAGCCCAAATTTCCTGCAACTGAAGAACTGGTAATGAAAATGTGGTATATATACTATGAATACTATTCAGCTATAAAGGAAAATGAAATCATGAACTTTGCAGGTAAATAGAAGGAACTAGAAAATACCATATTGAACTAGGTAACCCAGACACAGAAAAACAAACATTACCTTTTATCTCTTATGGGAGGCTCCTAGCTCTAACCCTTCAGATGTGAGTACATAGCCTGTAGCAATTACAGAAATCAGGAAAGTAAAGTAGGACCATTGTTGGGAGAGGGGTTTGGAGAGCAATAGAGGGAAGAGTATCAGGGTATGAGTAATCTTGTGGGAGCCCACAAAGATTCCAACTTGTGGTTTGACTCAAGGTCAGATAGTCAGAGCTTATGCTGCTTTCCAAGGCTGCATAATAGGGTGCAAAGGCATGGTTACCAGGTGTCTTATACTTCAAGGCCTGATCACAAGATGCTTTGCCATGGGTCGTGGTTACCAAGTGTTTTGAAGGTCTACACTTGGTGTATGTTGTGCTTTGATCTTGAAAGAGGGAAGTCTTTTGCCTCTCCCTTTGCTAGTGTATAAAAAGCCCATTAGAAATAAACTTGAGGCTGCTGGTTATTGACCCAGGGCCCTCCTGAAGCTATCCCATGTCTCTGTCTTTTTCTTCATCTATATTTCTATCTATCACTTCTCAATTCCTCACTACCCTCTTCAAGGAGCCCTTTGATAGGTTGGGGCTAGACCCCAACACTGAACCTTGACATAATCTGATTAGGGAAATGGGGGCTCCTTAGTGAATGGAGAGGGAGATAAATATAGAGGAAAGTAAGAAGAAGATAATGAGAAATAACAGGATAAAAATGATCTATCTGTTAGGGGAAATGCAAAGGGGAGGGCTCCTTAGGGAAGGAAAAGGGAGTTAAATACAGGAGAGGGAAGGAGGTGGGAAATTAACAATGAGGATGTTTGGAAAACCAATAAAGAAAAGGTATTATTAACTATTTACCTTAAAGCCCCTATAAATCATGTAATTCAGTGGCTTGATTGCACCCTCCTTGAGGACTACCTTTTATGGTATCAAAAGGCACCATGAAATCTTCCAAAGGATGAAGGCAGCCAACAGTCCTCCCCAGCTATGATGTTTATGAACCATATCAATGACTGGCATGGCAGAATAAGCCTGTGGGTGTCCTAGTGGCATGCCTACCTTGGCATGTAACCAATAGCTCTCTAATTGGATTTAAGACCCACTTAACAAAAGGGTACTGTGCTTGGTACTGGAAACATAACTAACTACTAAGTGCCAGTGAAATCATGGTGACTTACTGTAGAAGAATCTCCAACCACTAATTTACTAAACCAGAATAATTTCTAAAACCAATTTGTCAGCATTTGTTTTTATGCCCACAGGTAAGTGTAGTCCTCACCCCTCATCAAGGACACTTCTCTTTGCAGCAGATGGAGACCATTACAGAAAACCACAACCAATCAAACTTCTGAGTTGTGGAGTCCAGTCCAAAGGATTGGAGTGTTTGCTGTGAAGCTGTGTATACCAATAATGTCAGAAGCTATACCCATAAAGTCTCACCACTTTGGCCACACTACTATGAGCTGCACAGGATGACACCAGTGAGCGAGACAAATTGGATGGGGAAGAGCCCACGAGGCCTCAACTCTAAACAAAGTACTCCAGGCAACTGAGGAAAGCTGGCAGCGGACGTGGTCTTCCCCAGGGAAAAGCACTCCAATTTGTTGTCCAGTGCCAAACTATCAGCCCTGAACATACACGTAAAAGTAACATTATACAGACTAAGCAGGTTGTATTTAGAGAAACATACATTTACACAAATACATGTACGTATGCAGTAACACTTAGTGGGAAAAAGAGGCCATGAATTGGAAGGACAGTAGGGAGGGTGTATGTGAGAGAGTTTGGAGGGAAGAAAGGGAAGGGAGAAATGTAATTAAATTATAATGTCAAAAATTATAAAAAGAAGTCTAGGCTGTTAGAATCAATTAAAAGGTAAATGGAGTTTGAAAGAATATATGATCTACAGGGCCTAGAGTGATGGATCAATGGTTAATAGCACTTGTGCTATTGCAGCAGTCTTGCTGGGAAGCATCCGCATGGTAGCTCATTCTCATTTGTTACTTTAGTTCCAAGATATTGACCACCTCTTCTGGTTTTCTCAGGCACCAGGCATGCATATGGTGTGCATATGTACATTTAGCCCAAAACTCACAAACATAAAATTAAAAAGGTGAAGCAATGGATACTAAGATATTTCAAGTGTAAATAAACGTGGGCATTGTAAAATAAAAGAAAAAAAAAGAAAAGTCTAATACTAAAAAGACAAAAGGCCAAATAGGTAGGTAGAAATAAGAATACAGCATGTCAGATATATGCAGAGGACAAAGATCAGTTCCAAGCAGTCTCTCCGGTTGTTGGTTCAGTCTCTGTGAGCCCTTGTGAGCTCCAGTTGATTCTGTGGGTTTTCTTGTGATGTTCTTGATCCCTCTGGCTCTGACAATCCTTCCACCCCCTCTTCTGCAGGATTTCCTGAGCTAGGCCTAATGTTGACTGTGGGTCTGTATCTGTTTCCACTAGTTCCTGAATGATGCCTCTCTGATGACTACTGGGTAGCTTAGTCTTCTTGTGGGACTCCTAACAGTGGGAGCAGGGGCTGTCTCTGACTCTTTCTGGCTTTTGGGATCCTATTCTATACTAGGTTTTGGTCCCCAACCTTAATACAAGGTGAGGTGCTTAATCTTACTACAACTTGATATGCCATGTTTTGTTGATATCCATAGGAGGCCTCCCTGCCCTTTCTGAATAGAAATGGAGGAGGAGTGAATGGGGGGTAGGCAGAGAGAGGATTGGGAGGAGAGGAGGGAGGGGGTGTGAAATTAATTAATTAATTAAAATAAAAAAGAATACAGCATGTAAAATTGGGCCAAGAGTTTCAATTGAATCAGGGAGAGATTTGTTGAAAAGGTGAATTTTTAAAGTGTATTTGTTTCTTAATTTCCATTTTTTGTGACATATTCTTGGAAAGATGCAAACAAACATCTGTTTGCACCAACAAGGGAAATGGTGATAAAATAACAACACCCCAAAAGTGTAATTTGGTGAATTGATGAGTTAGTTGGGTTACTTATAGGAGTATGAATGAGGAGTCACTTGGGAATATGCAGGCCTCAAAGGCAGTTGTATCACTGAATTCCACCTCGGCATAGGTGGAATCTGTAAGCTTGTAACTAGGCAGGACTTGGTGGGTCAGAGGTTATTTTCACTGATTGCATGACCTTGGGCAGAGAACAGCCTAGTGCAGCTGTAAGTTTTAATGACATCCTGACACTTCTGAGTTGCTTACTTCTTGTGTCTAATGAGTCTCATTTTAGAACGTCCTGAATCTAGTGCCATCCAGGATAGATTGCTTTAGTTTTGAGGAAACCAGTACACAACACTTTTTTTCTTTTTAGTTAGTTTTTAAAGACTTACTTAGTTTTATATTTATGTGCACTGGTGTTTTTCCTGCATGCTTGTTTGTGTGAGGGTGACACATCCCTTGGAACTGGAGTTACAGACAGTTGTGAGCTACCCTATAGGTGCTGGGAATTGAACCCAGATCCTCTGCAAGAATAGCCAGTGCTCTTAACTACTGATCCATGTCTCCAGCCCTTTACACAACACTCTTTAAAAAAAAGATACAGAATCCATATTTATAAAATCAGTGAATGATTCAATTTACCTATATGGAAACAGATTGAATAATAAAATACAAAATAGTCAGACACCAAGCACTTATTCTCTGTATATCTAAACAATACAAGGGGAGAGACAATACATACCCATAATACTTATTAACATAAGAAGAGTCATGTTTACTTGACACAATTAGACTGGAAAGTTTTGAAATAGTGATATTTTAATACTTTAAGTAGATGAGATGGAACATGTGTGGAGAAAACTTAAAAATATTGATTGACAAAAAACAAAATCAAGCCGGGCGTTGGTGGCGCACGCCTTTAATCCCAGCACTCGGGAGGCAGAGGCAGGCGGATCTCTGTGAGTTCGAGGCCAGCCTGGTCTCCAAAGCGAGTTCCAGGAAAGGCGCAAAGCTACACAGAGAAACCCTGTCTCGAAAAACCAAAAAAAAACAACAAAAAAAAAAAACAAAAACAAAAATGGAATATAAAACTAAATGCTTAAAAGATTATATCCTGGTGCTGGAGAGATGACTTGGCAGTTAAGAGAACTTGCTGCTCTTGGATTGGACCCAGATTCAATTCCCAGCACCCACAAGGCAGCCCATAACAGTGTGTAACTCCAGTTCCAGGGGTCCCATGTTCTTGTCTTGCTTCTGAATGCACCAGACAAACAAGTGGTATTAAATAAATACACGAAGGCAAAACACCAATGTACATGATTTTTAAAATTTAAATAAAAAAATCTTAAATAATTATTGTTCTCAAATATATTTAACACAAAACTTTATAATTCAGTTAGGAATAGATAAAAATAGTACCAAATGCAAATTTGTGAAATGAAGTGGAAATTATTACGTAGAGGGAAGTTTCTGACTTTGGCTTGTGTTTTTCAAAAGTAGACATATTGCTGTTACATAAATACTACAGGGAACTAAAAAAAATAATATGGGTCAGTAAGAATCACCTGAAAGGGAATCTCACAAACAAAAATCTTGATCAGAGACAGTCTGACTCACAGGATCAGGAATGAAAGTATGTGAAGAACACAACCATCAGAAGGAAACCAAACTGTTGGTACAGCATTGTGAGGACTGAAGACGCTTCCTTGTGTCTGTGCAGGGATAGAAAGTGGGGAGTAGGTTAGCACTGTAAGAAAGAAACAGAAGGAATTCTGGGAAAATTCTAGTTGTTCATATCCTGGCCTGTAACACAGGTATGTTCAGCTTGTGAAATGTGATAGAGCTTAAGATATTCACGATCACATACATTTCTACATGAATCACCCCCTTGCTATACACATCACACACACACACACATAAATAAAGATATTAGTGTTCTAATATATAATTATGTATCAGCATTTACATGTCCTTATGCACATTAGTGCTCTCCATGTATCACTTAAATAAATAAACTTAAATGGATTTCAGATCATGAGGCTATGATTCTTACAATAAGTTGTAAACTGATGCTGTGATCTAGAACAAAGGTAAAAATTTCTAAACTTGAAGATTCTTCATTCCTTTACTTAACCATTCCACTTAGACCTATTCTAGAATAAAAATGAGGTTCTGTACAGGAAACAGGGACTTCAGATGAAGTAAGGAGACCCCAGTAAACAGGAATTTGAAATAAACAGTATCTTTAATGTAAATATGCCTATGTAAAATAGGATCTATTAACATCATTTCAAGTTCAATGATTAAAATGAAGAGTCAGTAGCAATGCTATTCTACAATGTGATAGTTAGTCTATAATACAGAGCCCATTACCTTGAAGTATTATGAAATTCATTATAGACATTTTCATAGCTCAAACTACCAAAGTGCTGTAAAACAGAACAGGCTAAGATACGACTCAGTTACAGGAGTTTACACATGTCCAATGGACATATGTTTATGATACGCATAGAAAGGGGCTTAACATCACAGTGATGCACACATAGTGACTTTCACTCAAGAGGCAGAGACAGGGGGATCCTAACAACTCCAAGACCAAAGTGGGCTACAAAATGAGTTATGGATCACCCAGGTGATATCTTCACTTGACAGATTGGCGAGAGAGTTAAACTGTTGATGATAATCATCTGAAAGATACTTGAACATTACACACAAAAAATGAATTGAATATTACAGATAATATAAACACAGATAAGCTGAAACAACGACTTAAAGAAGTGTGATTGCTAAGGAAAGCCAGACAGTGTTGTGTGAATTTATGCTATCAAATAGTGATTAAAACATTGCATTGCTTTACCCAAGTATTATTGATTCCCAAAGAACAAAGCTATAATAGAGTCATATCTATAGTAGAGCAAAATCCCTCCCAATGTGTCCCCATTTGTGTCTCATTTGCAGTTTAGAGTGAAGAAATCCAAGATATGACCTTGGAAGTTTGTCAGAGGGAGTTCAGTCTGGTAACATATCATGTGTGTTTTCTACATATTTGTATGGCTATAAAATGTTAGAGAAGGTAGAAGGCTGGACAAAATAAATTATCACCGCTCAAAGTAAAATATCTAAGTAGGAGAAGATTTATACAGTGGGTCAACTGTAGAAAAGCAAGATAAATGCAAATTATTTATTGATAAACTGTCTTGATCCTATGCCAATGTTGTAAATCAACAGGGGAGGAAAACCTCCAGATTTTAAGCAACAAACCAGAGGGCACAGAGAGCCTGCCCTTCTGCACTGAGTTATGAGCATGGGTAGGATTTTCTCTTATCCCTTCTTTCATAGACAATTTATTGGCTGCCCATCACTGAGTGCCAGAGACTGTGTCTGATTTGGATTCTGCAGTTAACAAGTCAGGGAGAAACATCCTCAGCTCCCTTAAGCTGTTGTCTTCCAACTAATTACCACATATATTAATGAAAAAATCTTGGGGCTGTGAGATGGATCAGCAGATACAACTATGTGCTGTGCAAGCCTCGTGATTATAGTTCAATCCTCAGACCCTATGTGAAGGTGGAAGGAGAGCGTCAACTTCACAAGGTTTCCTCTGACCTCCTTATGAGTGCTATGGGATGCTCGCCCACACAGATCATGCATGTGCACCCATAATAATGATAAATATTGTTTTAAGCTTATAAAAATAATAATTCTTGAAGTCCTCACAACTCACCAGGCTGCTCTGTTCCCACAATGGGAAAATCCACTGCCAAAATTTAGGAAATTGTTTATGCTCAAGTTTTCAAAATGAGAGGAAAAGAGCCATATTTGAGGACAGTTAAGTAGAGTGATCTTTTCAGTCCAAACTACTATTTATGGGGGTGTAGTTTAGCACCTTGGAGTCTCAAGAAAGGAGAAGTCTCATAGAAGACTACACACCCCATGTGAAGCAAATCCCTGATAGTTTACTTCTCACTCTATTGGATGCAAAACTTGACTTGAAGGGTTACTGTGAAACAGTATGTGCTACTCCCTGCTGGTCAAATGGCCAAGAAATACATAAAGGCAAAACAAACAGACAAACAAACATACAAACAAACAAACAGCCCTGAAGTCTTTGCTACTTTGCATTGCTTTGGTTGTCTAAGGTTCCTTCCTAAGTACTTTTCAATCAAAACTTCATCTCCTCGCTGGTCTGTCAGTTATACACTCATATGAGCTACATGATATAGAAATATATTATATAGAAATGATAGGATAAAAGGGTAGATTATTGAATCTACTCTGAAAAGAAAAAACAAAAGAGAATATGGCTATGATAAGATAAAAAGGTAGGTTTTTGAATCTACTTTTAAAAATGCAACTACTAGTTTTAATTATTTTACATTGGATTGGATTTTTGTATATTCTATACAAATCTTATATATTGATAAAAAGCAGAGATTAATTTTGTTAGGAAATACTGTATATACACTTCTAATTGTGTTCAAGGTATTGTACCTATACAATTCATTTAACAATGTAAGGCAAATGGCTAGTCTTTGAGAGTTATTACTACTAACTAATTAGGATATAAAGAAATGAAAGTTAGTAGTTATTACAATCAAACTTGTGGTCATATTAGGTATGATTTCAAGGTCAAACAGATACATTTTAGATAGACAGGTCATCTTCAGAAATCTACAGAATATGGCATTTAAGATGTTTTAATAACATAGATTCTTTTATGGTAGCACCAATCTACTTCAGAGAAGATAATTGGCATCAAAGACATAGGAGTTCTAAAATGATGTTTTAATAAAAAACCCAGAACCAAATATTAGGGTAAATCCTGAAAGATCAGAGAGACAAAGGAACAAGCCACTGCCATGTGTTACCTCTAGGACACCTCAGCCTAAAAGGCTCTGGTTCTGTTTCCTCAGGCCTCATATACATTTTTCTGTCCAGTCATCACTTCCTCGGATTAAAGGCATGTGTGCTTCCCAGTACTGTAATTAAAGGTGTGTGCCACCACTGTCTGGCTCTGTTTCTCTTCTAGACTGAGTCAATCTCATGGAGTCCAAGGTGGCATTGAACTCACAAAGATCCAGATGGATCTCTGCCTCCAGAGTGCTAGAATTAAATGTGTGTGCCACCACTGCCTGATTTCTATGTTTAATCTAGTGGCTTGTTCTGTTCTCTGTTCTTCAGGCAAATTTTATTAGGGTACACAATATATTACCACATTTATACACATAATATGCCTATCAGATGAGAGATTTGTAAAGGGAAGTGGTTATTTACTCTTTAAAACTTGCTAGTTAGAGTAAAACCCCACTTAAGCTGGGGTAGGTGTTGCATTACCCACAACCTTGATATTTGAAGAGAAATCTGCCTGGAGGCTTGTGGCATAAGATATCTCCTGTTTATTGTTTATTTATGGGGTCTTGGCAAATTCTCATGGAGCCACTTTAATGCCAACTTAAAATCATTGAACCAATTACATAATTCACTGGCATGAACAGGAAGCTGTACTTTTGTAAATGAGGTTTTCTTAGCATGAACTCTATGTCTAAAGCACTTCACCGATTTCATAAAGAACACCAAGATCTCCCAGGAACTGAAAAGTACTACTGCATATACCATCCACTCATTTCCAATCCTAAACTCCCATTTATGAGCAAATATCTAGACAATAGTGAAATTATTAGATGTTGTAAATATCTAACAAGCTACATCATATTACTTCAAACCAAGCCTCCCCTTCTTGCTCTCTCCCCAGAGTGTGTGTGACCTGGGGTTAGAGGAGACACATGTCCCTTCTGAGTGATAGAGCAAAGAGTGCACTGCCGAACAAGAGCTCTGTGCTCAGCTTTCAGTTTTATAATAGCAGGTCCAAAATTCCGTCATTTCTTTCCCTTGTAACATGCTGGCTGCTCTTGAATATTACTTCTCCATGATAATCTTGGATTTTGAAAAGAGGGAATGGGAGCGAAAGATCAAGAGCACACTGGAACTCAGTATGTTCACAACTAATAGAATTATTCATAGAAGGCTCATTTTTTTCTTGAATTCATCCCTTGGCTACTACATAAAAGGGCACCGGATGTTTACTAAGTAAAAGATAAATGTAGTCACTTGCTGGTTTAGTTAATGCACATTGAGTGCCTCCTAAGTGCTATGATTCCAGCCCTGTGGGATTTAAAGATGAATGAAAATGAGTATGTAGGAAGTAGTGTCCCTAAACAAGTGTATCATTAATAGCAATGTGCTACTGGAATGTAACACCTCTGGATCACATGTAATTGTGACAGGGAGTGACCTTTACCAAGCATTGACTTCCACGGCCATAAGTTCCCATCCCAGGGAAAATGCTTTATGGGTAGAGGAGTTTTATAGCTCTGTGTGCAGGTGTACAGACTCAGAGAAGAGGCCCAATCCTCTTGATTCCAGAAGGTGCAGCAGATCCTTCTGCAAATTAATTCACAAGATGCACTTGTTGTCTTCCTATCACAGCACAGGCAAAGCCTAATTCATTTGAAACTTCAATTAGTATTTGTCGTGATGAGTATTTGACATACTATTACTTAAACTAATTCCCCTGCCAAGTCTTTGGGAAAACTCTACTCAGTGCCAAACAGTCTGTTGAAATCTTGCTTCCCAAGCCTGTGCATTCCAAACTGGAGAAGAGGAGCAGATGTTTCCTGTGGCTGGAGAGGAGTGGCCTTCTGTGCCTTGGCTGGAGTCCTTCTCCTTTGCATGCACCCCACTGCCATCCCATCAGACCAGCCTCCTCATGATTTTCAGAAACCCCAACCTACTTGTAGAGCATGAGCAGCTTTTTATTCCTCCCCAGAGAGGTCTTCTCCATGGAGATACCCAACAGCTTGGTAAAGGAAAGTAGCTGATTTATCTCCAGGTAGCTGAAAGAACTTGAACTTCGGAGTTTTGGGAAACTGAATCCAGATTCCTTTCATTCTGTAACATTTTCTGCCACTAGGGAGAAACACAAATTAGTTGCAGATCATTCCTTGGGACCTGGAGTGGAGGACAAAGGCAATAAAAAAACTTCGGAGTGTGATGTGGATCTTTGTAATATCACAACAAATTCCCCGTGGAATTTTATAACATGCACAATTATGTATATGCATATCCATGATTGTATTATTAATAATTATAAGGTTAGTGTCAAAGATATTGCTATATTTATGTCTCATCTACTTCCGTATTGCCTCTTGACTCTCTTGGTCATTTAGTCAAAATCAAAAAGCAATGTAGTACCCCTGAAGTAGGGAGATATGACTTTAACATGACTTGTCCTGAACAAATTCACAAATTAAGAAATTGGTTTTTACCTAGCTGTTAATGTGTTGCTTTACTAATCAGATCTTAACAGACCTCACTGTCCCCTATTGAAAATCACAAGTATATACATTTTAACAATTTTGATTACGTCTCAGAATGTCTTTATAATGATAGAGCATGATGATGCTATCTATGTCCTAAGTTTATCTGTATGTAACCAACACATCTGAATTATGATCTCAATGGCTCTCTAATAAATTTTATGTGTGAGGCTTTTCACAAGCATTGTCCTATCATACTGAAGCTACAGAAAATTATCTTATAAGTCAACAGAGCACATTGACATAGCCTAGCATACTGTCAAACTTTAGTCATTCAAAAATATATTAAACATATAACATAGACTTTCTATACAATTGATAGAGAATAGCCAAAATAATCCCCAGTAAATTCTAACAGGTATATATGTCATACATACATATTGAGGCCTATACAGCCATTATCATTTTAAGCAATTTACCTTGTGACAAGTTAAACAGCTGATTGCTAAGTAACTTCTGATTACTTAAAAAATTGATTCAGAGTTTAAAATTGTTGTTCTCTTGAAATATTTATGCTATATAGATGGAATGTATATGAATCCAATCCATTATTCATTTACTTTATACTGTTCATGGATTTTTAATTTTTAAAAATTTTGCTCTCTTGAGACATGCTCCATTGACTTTTAGGCTTTCAAATCTTTCAAAGAATGAACCATACTTACGATGGTCACTTTTCTATATTATGCTGTCCAATACAGATAACAAAGTCTTAAACCATTATGTGAAGGATGAGAGAAATGATCCAAAAAAATCAGCAATAACTCATGGCAAAAAAGTATTATAATTTCACCTTGAGAAGGAAAAAAAAATCCTAGACTAGTCCAATAATTTAGGTCCCAATAAATTTCACCTATGTATGGACAGAGAGCATAATTTAGTCATGTAGGTTTCCTTTGTACCTTTGCTTGCCTTAAACAACAACAACAGGATATAACTTTTAACATATGTCGGACCATATGACCTATAAATGCACTTCCCATCTAGTATCTAGAAATAGTGTTTAATACACATGAACATCAGGAAAGGGTATAACTTAATCTACAATTATTATATTCCCAAAGAATTTACATGTGAAAGGAGCTATTCTTGGCTGCTTACAGGTAAAAAGACGCATCAAAGAAAATGCAGCACTAGATTATGAAAAGTGGTTATGCAAAGATACAAAAATATGTACCAGTATTCCATTTTAATTTCCAGCTTTATTATACACATTCCCAGGTAAGTATGACTTGCAATTATTGGCTAAATGCAGAAGCTGTCTTCCCATAAACCAGCAAAAAATGACCTGCAGAGCTCACACATCCCTTTTGGAAATGTCTTCTGTGTTGTATTTACACCACCAGGCTCCTCTCTAATGTGGTTAGAAATTCAAGATCACATTTTCCCCCCACATTTATAAACCACCACACATTTTAGTGCCAGGTGTAAGGGAATTCCAATTTGAAGATCCAAGTTAGATTTTTTTTCTTTTCTGGCCAGGCCAACAAACTAAATAAACCTAATAATTCAGGAGGGGATCTTTTGGATCTGTTTCTTTTAAGAGTGCAGTATATATGATAATGACTTCATTGTCACCAAATAGAATACAATTAATTTTATTTTTTAGTATGTTATCAGCAAGCAAACCACCAGTATTAGCTCGATACCATCTGGGAGTGACAGTTTCCTTATTACAAAATATGTAAAAATATGGATTCCCTTAAGGAATCTGTTGCATTGCATCTGCTCAGATTTTGTTATATGCTAATGGTTTTAACCCAGCATATGAAGCATGCAAAAAAAAATAACTGAAAATTTTCAGCTAAATTACTCATTTCACATTTAAAGTGTCTCAAAGATGGAGAAAGCTACATATGTGCCTTTAGCTACAGGGGACTAAGCAGAAACAAAGGAGGAGGGGGCTGCTTCTCTCCTCTTACCTGATTTTCGTCATCCTCATCTTTGTCTCCAGAGAGGGTCTGGCTGCCCACATAATTAAGGCTACTTGATATGGGAGGGAGGTGTGCAGAATGGAGCAATACTATGCTAAATCCCAAATGAGTGCCGGGGATAACAAAGAGATTGTGACTGATAAGACAATTATTATCCTTATAGCTCCGTGTTCATAATGTATTAAACAATCACAGTGATTAAGACGAGCTATTATAATTATGAAGCCATTCTCCCCAATAGCATTTCTTTTCTTTCAGTCTTTGGCCTTTCTGCATTTTCTCACCTTTCCTTTTCTTGGATGTAGAAAATTCATTCCAATGAATTCTGCCTATTGACTAAAGGGAGTTCTTGGGCAGGAGCCAAAAACATGTAGCAGATTTCAAAGACTGGTCTTTGAGTATCAGCCATGAGGGGAAGGCCCCGTCGGTGAATGAGATTATACCAACATGCCGAATCAGGTTTATAGACTAATTCTAGGGCAGAAGTTTTATGTTGTGGTCGTGTTTCTCTTGCTTGGTTGTGAGGAGTTATTGCTTTAGGCTAGCAGAATTCTCACATGTGGGAAACAATTGGGTATGAATTGCCTTCTCATGTATGTAAGTCCTCAGGCTCCTGAATGTGAAACCCAACCAGCATTACCTTTTCATTAGCATTGTTCCAAGATACATCTGTATACATTTATTTAGTCCTCAAATCACGGTCCATGTACACAGACTTCATAACTGGGTAGTTTGCTTTTAGAAAAGTAAGAAAGCCCTTTGAAGAAACAGAATGAACATAGACCTCTGTGATAGTAAAATTCATATTTCTCCAGTGTTTTGATAATATAGGCAGTGTTTGTTTTAAAGAGGAGACTTATTTGAAAAACAAGTCGATTCCACTGAATAAGACTGTAGTATCATATATGTGTTATTAAATGCAACTTTGACAGTCATTCTAGGCTCTGTGGAGTGCGTATCTTTTGGGAATGGCATTGATACAAAAATTTAAAGAGCAACTAAATATTTCCAGACTGAAAATATTGATCACATACTTTAAAAAATATTAGCCTCAAATGAACAAACAGCAACAACAACAACAAAACAACCCCCCTCAGTGGTGGCTTGAATGTAGTAGGCCCCCATAATCTCATAGGGAGTTGCACTATTAGGAGGTGTGGCTTTGTTGGATTGGATGTGGCTTTGGTGGAGGAAGTGTGTCACTGTGGGGGCAGTCTTTGGGGCTTCCTATGTTCTGGATACAGCCCAGTGAGTTAGTCAACTTCCTGTTTCCTGAAAGGTGTAGAAGTTTAGCTATTCCAGCACATTGTCTGCCTGTAAGCCCCCATGCTCCCCACCATAATAACAGTCTGAACCTCTGAAACTGTATATAAACCACCCCAATTAAATGTTTTCTTTATAAAAGTTGCCTTGGTCATGTGTCTCTTCACAGCAATAGAAACTCTAACTACGACACCCTCCAAACAAACAAAACAAAACAAAACAAAACATAAATGCATCCTGTCTTCATTGCCTCCTATGGAGCCATTGTGTTTTGATTTAGCCATTATTTGTTGCAGTTTCAATTAGTTCATTATTGCTTCTAGTCTTATCTGAGTGGATACATAGATCAGCCTGTATTCATCAATGGTTTGACACACAACTTTCATAAGAAGATATAAAGCTTAATGATGTTTTTCATAGAGGAGTCATGCCTGCATCCCACCAACAAGAACATAGCACTGATGGTTCTCTACATTATAGACATAACTGCTAGCATGGTATGGGATGGCATTATGTTGGGAATTTCCTGGGATTGAAATGAAAACTTTGTAAATTGGCAGATAAACCAATTTTCTTTTGGGGGGGCACATTTTCAAGACAAGTTTTCTTGTGAAGCCCTGGCTATCCTGGAACAAGCTAAGTAGACCGGGCTGGCCTTGAACTCACAGAGATCCAACTGCCTCTGCCTCCCTGAGTGCTGGGATCAAAGGATTGTCCCACCACCACTACCAGGCCAGATAAAGCAGTCTTGATATACTAGATGTAGTTGTGTATCCATGGCAGGGGTTAGATGAGAAATCACAGACACTTGACAACAACAACCATAAAAAAGGCTTTGTTTGAGTCCTCACACACTCTAAGGTGGTTAACCTTTTCTCTAGGTTTTTACTCTGCATGTAGAAAGAAAATTTAGAAGCTATTCTAAGTCCCCTTTTTTTGAAAGACAAATAGCATTCATTTATTTATTTGACGTTTCTGTGGGTGTTTGTTTAATATATTCTTTCTTTTCTTCTACTTAAAACATTTTTTTCATGTGATATATTCTGAGTGACTATTTTCCTTCCCCACTTCTCCTACTTTCCCTCCCATTTGGATCCACATCCTTTCTGCCTTTCCTTAGAAAACAAGCAGGCATGGTAGGGCAGCCACAGTGAAGACATTGGGCAGCCATCAGGGCCCAGATCCAGCCCTTCAAGTTGGTCAGACCTAACACCTACTCCATCCAGAGGCTTCTGAATTGCAGGGAGGAGCCAGTGCTGCAGAACCAGATCTAGGAGCACATCATTGCCACCAAAGATGAAAATCTGAAGCATGGCTCTGATCTAAGAATTCTTGGTGATGGCCTGTGCTCCTGCAGAAGACTATGTTGGGGTTAGTAGTACTGCTGCAGCTGGGGGCAGTATTGATATCCAAGGAAGCCTGTGTCACCACTGAAGGGCATGTGGATGTCCGAGGTTTGAGACCATGCTGATGCAGGAGGCTCGGTGGATGTCCGTGGTCTGTGCTGTTGACAGATACCATGTGGAAGTCCATGATCAGAGCTCCTGGTGGCTATAAAGGACAAGGATGCATCTTTTGCAGTGGTGTGGATGAGATGACTGCAGACTCACAGTTGAGAAAGTGACATAGCCAGCGTCTGTGACAAACCCCTCCCTACCCTCTACAAAATGAAATAACCTCGACAGGAAGTCATCGAAGAGAACGCTTAAAAAATTGTAAGGATGCTGAAGTATAGCTCTCCAGAATAGGTGACTACTGGTGGAGGTGGGGGTGGGGAAGGACTCACTTTTCTTTAGGATAGGCTGGCCACTGGGAGTCTGACCACGTTATAGTGACTATATGGACAACACAAGTTGGACTTAGTGGATTTTGTGTGTGGTTGTTTTATTTTTTATCTTTTTTTTGGGGGGGGGGGCACAGAGCAGGGGCTGTCAGACCTGGGAGGACTGGGAAGTAAGGGTGATAAGGGCGCCTTAGGTGAAATTCCCAAATAGTAATAAAAATGTTGTGGTTATAAAAGAAAACAAACAGATGAAACAAAACAAAGAAAAAAGAAACAAACAAGGAATAATAATAAAATAAAATAAGAAAAATCAATAGCAGACAAATTAGACTATGACAAAATGACCAAACAAGGAAGGAGCCACAAAAAAATGTATATAGGTGCAGAAACACACAGGTTCACACACTCAGGAATCCTATAAAAAATCATAACTGGAAGCCATAATATATACACAAAGGACATGTAAAGTAGATAAAATTCAAAACTAAAAACGAAATTAAAAACCACCCTGACTTAATATTATGAAACAAAGAACCTATTGTGTTGTCTTTCTACTGCTGGGCATGGGTCTACCTGCAAGATTTTTTTTTTCCCAGTGAGACTCTCTTGGAAAACACTAATGTTTCATGTTCAAGTGGCTATTAATTGGAGCTAGTTTCTGGGTTGTGGATGGAGGCAATGTGTCCACTTCTCCTTTCAGCTCTAGGACCCAATCTGGCTCTTTGTACACTTCCACAGCCTCTGTGCACTATTCCTCTTGTATTTGGAAGACTTTGATTCCTTGATGTCCTCCATCCCCTCTGGCTCTTATAATTTTTCTGCTTCCTTTTCTATAGAGTTTCTTGAGCCCTGAGTGGAGGGATTTGATGGAGACATCCCTTTTAAAGCTCAGTGTTCCAAGGTCTTTCACTCTCTGCATATTGTCTGGCTTCGGGTCTCTGTCTCTTGATTTTTTTCCTTTAAGTGTCAACTTTGCTTTGAGATTTGAGCATCTTCAAACTGTGCCAAATACTTTGATTACAGTTTCTCATTCAATGCTTGCAATGACAGCATTTCCATTTCTTGGTTACATAGTCAATAATTGGAGAGTGGAGGAAGTTCCCTGGTTCTGTTGGAATTTAAGTTGAGGCATCTATTTCATTGTGTCTGAGGTTCCTTATCAAGTTGAGCAAAGGAGACTCATCTGAATACTGGTTCTACACTTCTGCTTGACAGAAGTGAAAGTATTTGCCTAACCATTTCAAAGGGAAGATATCCTAAAGATCTGCTGAGGAACTGAAAATTCTACTTGGAGGAATCTTCCTTGGAGTATTCATGCTGTACCACACCTATCAAAGTTACAGTTATATATGCAAAGCATTAGCCAAACTGATATCATTTCAAAAACCAATCATTTGAGGTTAATATCCTGCTACAGTAGCTTTCTTTTCTGGATGTCTCCTTGGGTCTCTGGGAGCTATGTGCTCACGTTTTCTGTCAAGGTGGGAGAAAGAGGTAGCTTTTCATTGTGTAGATCTATGAAGCTAACAGTCTGTTCTGTTGACATATGTTTGAATGCTGATTGATAGGGCAGGAAGGAGAATTACTGTTCATCTTTTTAAAAGCTAAGTATTTGTGATGCTGAAGCCAGGTACCTGTGTGAAAATAGGGCCAAAGGGGAGTTTGTAATGGATCTCAGTGAACTCAGAGTTAGAGTATCCTTCCAGTATATTCCTGATGAGATATTCAGTAACAGTTTTAAATGGTACTTAATGTTTCTCTACTACATGCTGTCAGTGGACTTTAAATAAAATTGACTTGGAGCATAGCTTTGAACTTGGTGAGCCAGGGGAGCCTAGCAGAACTTTACTGATGAGCTTGCAAAACATAGTACAACTTTGTAAAATATAATTAAAAAAAACCACTGCAACATGGCACTAGATGAAGTCCACCTTTAAATAATTCAAGAGATGAAACACTACTTTTCCCTCTGCCCCTTGATGGTTTGTCCCTACAGATGCTGAGGCCGTTTGTATTTAAAATGCAGTACTGCACTTGTGGCAAGATGTATGCATACGGTATTTCAATTTTGCTTTTTGAAAAAATTTTATAAAAAAGAATTGGCAGAGTGAGTTACCAAGAAAGTTAGCAAGTCCAAAATGTATTTTCTTTAGTCTTGTCTATAATATCCTTTTGAAAGCTCAGAGAAGTTATTGATGTGGTATTGAATAACGGGTAAGAGTGCTTCATATATTTATTAAAAACTATTTCTACAAATCAGTGATTCTGGAGGAAGGCAGGTGTGCTGGACTTACTCCTCCCCATCTGACTTGATCCTCTGGGTTTGACCCTAGTTTGACTCTGTAGCAATTCAGGTTGAGCAAGCTAACAATATTCGCCTAATCAAAGTTCAACTTGAAGTTTCTGGGTGCACACTTGGCCTGTAGCACAAGAAAGACTTCATTTCCCTATAAACAGAAACTGATAAGACATCAGCGAACAATGTTGTTGTTGGCCAGTGTGTGATGCTTTGACATAGGATGAAGCCAGCTGGAGAGAAAGCATTCACTCAGATTGTACACGAATTTTCAGTGTTCTTAGATTCTTGACAGGAACCATGCCCGAAACAGTCTCTTTGGGACGTCTTAGTTATAGGATTTGAAAAATGATGATTACGCCAGATAGGCTTTTGTTGCTTGTAGCCATATTCACCCTGATTACTGAAGCTACTGTCTTTTCATCCTTTACCTATAACTTTAGCACATAATGAAAACTATAGTCTCTAATTTGCATAATTTTGCTAGCATCTTGCTCTATAGAGCTGATATAGCCCGTTCCCATTCATCTTGCTCTCTCCCTTTTTTTTAAATTGGTTTTTCTCTGTATAGTTTTGTTGCCTGTCCTAGATCTCGCTTTGTAGACCAGGTTGGCCTTAAACTCACAGAGATCCACCTGGCTTTGCCTCCTGAGTGCTGGGATTAAAGGCATGTGCCACCACCGCCCAGCCATCTTGTTCTCTTAAAGATTAAATAGTTCACTTATGTGTGGATCCAGTTATCTCCCTATACGATATTCCATTAGAGACAGTAAGTTGTTTTTAACTTGATGACATTTAGAGTAACCTAGGAAATAATTATCAGGACTAGCCTGTGCTAGTATTTTGAGAGAGCTTAACTGAAGAGAGAAGACCTACCTGAATGTTGGCAGCACTACTTCATGGACTGGGGCCACAGGATGAATCTAATGAAAGCAGAGCTGAGCATCAGAATTCATCTTTCTCTGCTTCTGGAGATGTAGACACAATATGGCCAACTGTCTCTCACTCCTGCCACCTCAGCTAGAGGTACTCTCACTACCACTTTGTAGACTAAGCTGTTCTTGGGCTCTGGAGAAGGCTCATCAGTTGCTATGCCCCAGAACACCAGTAGTACAAGTGTAACAGATACTTGTGCTGCCTATTCAGTGAGGATATTTCAATTCCCTCTATAAAACTTCATTGTCTTGTCAACTTAGATATAATCACCCCATTTATCTCTACTATAATTGGTTTAGAAATTGACATGTGACACAGTTCTGGCCAATGGAAATTCAAGACATGCAAAGGAGAATACTTTGTGGGAAGATTTTGCTTCTTTAAGAGCAGGTGCTAGTGAAATGATTGTGTTCTAGGGGGAGTCTTACCCCCAGATGAAGATCTAAAGGAAACTGTAGATTTCAGAGTGAGGGAAAATTAGTGTTTTCCTGGCATGAGTCTCCTTAGCTGGCAAAGTGCCTGAATCACTTCTAACTTCCCCTAGCAGCATCTCCTAGAGAAACTTATTTGTGTCATTCCCATCTCCTTCCCAAGAAGGGAGAATGGGACTTCAAAAGCATAGTGACAGTGTGTTGTAAACACAGCGTATTTAACAAGGAGCCCTAGGTTAGCTACCCTTGAGACTTACTTTTCTGGTTGCAAAAGATAAATAATGGTATGTCTATTTCAGACTAATCTCAAGGATTAATGGCAACAATGGTGAGACATATTGCAGAGCACTTGGCAGAGATTTTTTTTTTAGTTAGAATTTATAATTATTAACAATGATACTTATCACCAGGTAGAGAATTTAAGTTATTAATGATTAAAGGGGGTACTATACTGAATAAGGAAAAATAGAGCATCTTGAAGCCTATGTATGATAAAGAATAATAAACACCAAATTTGCCAACTAAAACCCTCCCTGGTTTGTTAGTGGAAACCAAGAATTTATAATCATATTTCCCTCTGTGAATCTAAAAGCTTCACTTCACCCACAATTGTCTGTGTGTTCTATATGTTTATGTGTTGTCTAGTTGGTTCAATGTCAAGGGTGCCCATAGAGTTCATTATGGCACATAATGAACACATATCTTTATTGCAGGGCAAAACGTCTGACCATATTTTCACCTCTAGTTTCTACACAATTTAAATGAGTAAAATTCACAATTATATGTTACTTGTGCACATCAAAAGTAAAGCAACTTTTTCCCCCTTAGCCTTGGCCTTCATATTCTAGTTCTCTGGGAATCATTTCCTTAGCTACCTGGACCTCCCCTTAGTACTTGGTGGTGAAGAAGAGCCTACTAGAAGAGACATGAGAAGGTAAATCTAAGGAAGAGGATGCCTTCTTTATAATAGACTAACCTAGGGAAAAGAAAATCTATTGTACCACAAAACTGGTGAAAACCACTGTGTGAGTGATAATCACATGAAAGATACTTGGCAGGAAGAATTGGTAGCTCTGAACCAAGACAGAACTACAGCAATCCTTGGGCTGTAGGTCTTTAAAACTCTTGCTTCAGGTCAGAAATAATCCTTCTCATTTGCATGTTAGTTTTCTGCCTTTGGTTTGCAGAAAGGATCCCTAATATACATATATACATACACATACATTAATATTCAATTCTGCAGGTTGGTTGGTTACTCAAAATGCTTGAAACCAGAAAACATTTGGATTCAGAATTTTTTTCAGCTATTGAAATACCTGTATACATTATTAGATATCTTCATGGGGGGCAGGAATACAAACATAGACATGACATTTGTTTTTATTTCACATACTTTGTACATGTGGTTTGAAGGTAGTTTTATGCAACATTCTAATAATTTTTGAATGAAACAAAAAGTCCATGGTTCAGAACTTCCTGCTTGTGACTTTTCAATGCTCAATTAGTGTTGAATTTTGGGTCATTTGGGGTCTGAAATTTTTCATTTTGGAACACTCAACCTATGTCATAATATAAGAAACTTTTCTTAAGAATCAGGTGTACTTCACAGCATACCTTTAACTTTGGTTTAAAATAGTTTGGGGGACATATCCAATTTCCTGGTTTAGCTTAGGTTGGATATTCTGTATTCTGATGTAATCTGGTGAAGTCCCTGGACCTGAGCTTGCCTGCACCCTCCAAAATTACCAGACTTAACTCAGGATTCACATCTTGTGCTCCAGTCCAGTCTGGTAAAGTCCCTGTACCATAGCTTGCCTTCATTCTTCCTAGACCTCAGACCTAGCCTTGGTCTCACAACTGTATGCCTATATACCTTGATGGGCATTTACAAACCCATCAACTCACACCATCTTCACACTCTCAGGCATAGCATGACTATCAAACCTAAACAGATCTGCCTATCTGTTCCATTTGCAAGCTTTCTTTCTTAGCAATGAATTCTAATGAGTCAGCTCTTCCAAAACAAAATCAACACTGCATATCTGAGAGATTGACTTTCCAACTCCTCATCCATAACCCGAAATTAACCAAACTCCGGCAACAAGAAACACCAAAAGAAACTTCTACTAAAAAGAAGCAGTCTACAACCTCACTTCAGACACACAACCATCTAAAGAAGTCCACATGCACAGGTCTGATTACAGAAACACAAACAATATGAAAGGCCTAGACAACATGTCTCTCACACCATAAATCTACTAATTCTATAGAAATGTTCTCTAATGAGAATGGCATAGACTAACTCCATGACATAAATTTAGAAGACCAATCATGAACTTCATCAAAGAATTCAAGGAGTTTAAAGAATATACAAACGGCTCAATGTACTTGAAGAGAATAGCAGTAAATACCTAAATGATGGTCAAGGAAACACAAACACATAGTTGAATGAAATGATGAAAGCAATTCACAATTTGAAAAGTGAATTCAGTCAAGAGAAATACTGAAGAGGACTCAAGCTAAAATGAATAGAAAATTCAAAAATCCAAGTATAAAACTCAGGTAAAGTCCTAGAAATAGAATCAAATAGAAGATAAAGTATTAGTCCTGGAAGATAAGGTAGAGGAATTTGACTACACAAACATTGTAAAAACAAAACACAAAAGGGGCATACAGGGACTGTGGGACAGAATGGAAAGACCTCATCTTCAAATTATAGGCCTAGGAAAATGAATATAACCCCAGGTCAGTGGTATAGGCAGATCTTCAAAAGTATCTTAGAAAAAAAAACTTTCCCAAATTAAGGAAAGCTGGAAAATGGAAAGACATATTTGTATAGCTATAAGAAAGTATATAAAAATTTAAACATATAAGACCAAATAAGTGCCCCCCACACAATGTGTTATATGTAAATCACTGATTATATAGAACAAAGAAACGAATCAGAAAGTTATAAGAAAAAAATCACAGGTAAAGGAAAATCCCTAAGAATAACAGCTGATTCTTAGTGGAATCCTTAAAAGCCAAACAGCCAGGAACAATGCACTCCAAGTTCTTAAAGAATGTAGATGTCTAGACTTCTCTGCCTAGCAAGACAATCTGCATGGTAAAAGAGGAAATAAAAACTTCCCATGACACAAAAAAAGACTAAAAGAATTCTTGTTGACCAAACTAGTCTTACTGAGAATACTGGAATCAATCCTTTAGATTGATGAGACTAATGAGCAAAGGCAAGAGGCAATAGGAAGAAAAGGAATGAAGCTAAAATTACTGAAACATAATATAAGACTGAGAATACAAACAGTAAAAAAAAAAGCAAAATGCTAGCAATCAATACAAACCTCTCAATAATAACTTTAAATATTAATGGCCTCACTTCCCATTAAAGAGACATGAGACATGGCATAGTTGAGTGGATTAAGAAACAAGCACATGTCTGTTGCCTACAAGAAACTTATATTACCTTCAAAGATAAGAACCACCTGAAAGTGAAAGGATAGAAAAGTATTCCAAGCAAATGCGACCTGGAAGCAAGCAGGTATTACTATCCTAATCTCTGACAAAATAGACTTCAAATTAGAGCTATCCAGAAGCGATAGAGGACACTTCATTCTAACCAAGGGAACAGTTAACCCTTTAACATATATGCACTAAAGCCTGGTTCATGTGACTTCATAAAAAGTTTATTGCTACATTTAAAGATAAAGATTAACTTTAACTCAGAAATAGGTGATTTTAACACCCTACTTTATCCCAATAGACAGGCCATATAGCCAAAATGACCTAAGTTAAAATAAATCTTCAACTAGATCATCTATTACTTCTCTAATTAGTAAAAAGAAAATCTTTCTTATTTGTTCATTTACTGTTATTAGCACTGACACTTTCTATGGTGCTTTCTCTTAACTAAAAGGTACAAATGGATTGTGGCCTTTGAGTATGCCGAGTACGTTATGAAGATTGCTAGTAGTGGAAGTGTCTAATGAAGAAAAGGTTTCTGGAATCTTTCTTCCCTCCCTCTCTTCCCATGGTCCTTTCCTTCCTTCCTTCCTTCCTTCCTTCCTTCCTTCCTTCCTTCCTTCCTTCCTTTCTTTCTTTTTTTCTTTCTTCCTCTCCCTCCCTCCCTCCCTCCCTCCCTCCCTCCCTCCCTCCCTCTCTCTCTCATTCTTTCTTTCTCTTTCTTCTACTTGTTTACTGATTTATTTATTCATTTATTTGCTCATTTATTGCTTCGTTTGAAACAGGGTCTTATTTATTTTTCTTCATCTAAATCCAGTTGATAGATTATTTTAGTAATAAATAAATTCAGTGTGAAAGGGGAAAATAAATAAATAAACAAGAAGGAAAGAAAGAAAGAAAAAGAAAGAAAGAAAAGAAAAGAAAGGAAAGGAAAGCAAAGTTCACATACAGTCATTGAGACAACATTTACTACATTGAACCTGGACCTAGCAATTTTCTAAAAAAATGCAACATAGCTTGACAATCTTGATAGATACTTTTTTGAGTTGGTCTTGTATACAAGCAATAATTGTAGTGGTCATCCTTGTTGCTGTTTACATAGTCTACTGAAGACACAGGCTGTGCCCCACTCTATGCACAGTGCTTTTCCCCAACCTTTAAAGATGGGGTTACAGACATGCACTTCGAGGCCCAGATGTTATGGGAGCCCACAGTGACTCCAGTTTGTGCCTTGATCCCATCTTGACTCAAGGTCAGAGAGTTCAAGATTGTTGTTGCCCTCTTTAGGCTAGATAACAGAATGTTTGGCCAAAGGCATGGTTACCAGATATCTTACTCTTCAAGATTGGATAATAGGATGTTTTGCCAAAGATATGGTTACCAGAATTATAATTGAGAATTAAGAAAGTGTTTACACTTGTTTGTACCTTGAACCATGGTGTCTTTGAGAGGGAGAGGACATACCCTGGCCCTCTCTTTGGATATAAAAAGGCTGTGAGAAATAAACTCAGGGCTGCTGTGGTATTGACTCAGAGCCCTCCTGAAGCTATCCTGTGTCTCTGTCATTTTCTTTTACATCTACACTCTATTTTTCCTATCTGTTATTACTCAATCCTCACTCCCCTATTCAAGACTGTTCAACAGGTTGGGTGGGACTAGACAAGATGTAAAGTTCTACTTTCTAACTAATATACTTAGCTATTCAAAAGTACATTTCTGACACTTAATAAATTAGTACAACTTTAGCAATATAGCATTATTTAATAGGAAGAGTGTTTATTTAATCTAGATAAACCTTTGAAAATATATATTTAACTTACTTCGCTTTGGTTTTTTTTAGAACTGTTTCCCATATGTGATTACTTTCAAATTTGTCTCAGGTATTTTCACTTATTTTCTCTTTCTTACATTGAATTTATATTTCTAGAATAATCTACCAACTAGAATTTGATGGAGAAAAATAAGGTCAGAGGACCTTAAGTCTTATCAGTAAATGTCAAAGACAACATATTTCATAAAATTTAGTGTTACTGTATTAATCTCCCACTATAAAAAGGTAATTGTTTAGTTCTTTTGACAATGCTTTTGAACTGCTTAAAACTGACAATGAAATCTTCCATTAATATCTGGCCTCTCATCCTTCTGGAAGAGCAGGCACTTACTTCCCCTTCTGCCTCTAAGTTCAGTTGATCACTCCAGAGTCTTCCCTGATGAACCGCTCCAGTATCAGCGATCACACTGATACTCTTACTCTTTGGGGATTTTAAATAACAGCCCAATCAGGATTTGTTCCTTTTCATCTTCGTCTCCCATAATTTTCTTTGGCAGAGGGCTTGTCAAAAATGCTTGATTTTTTTCTTCCCCAATTATAACTCTTCAAAAGAGAGAAAATGAGGCTTGGAGCCTCGGTCCATAGCTGCTGCAGCTTTTGAAGTCCTCTCTGCCCAGCTCTTGATGCTATAACCCTTTTAATAGCAGCATTAGCTGTTTCAGCTCCATTTTCTAACAGTCTTGGTGGAGTGAGGGGAAGCCTTTTATATAGGCCTTTGCTACCATGCTACCATGCTTGAAATTTAGAAATAATTTTTATTTATTTGACTCTGGTACACACAGCATAGGTTTCTTTGCTTAGTAAGTAGTAATGTCTCTCACTGAGTCTTTGCTCCACATTAATTATGGGAGGTGAAACCCTATACCACTAATATAAAATCTAATTACTCAAGAATGATTCAGTGCATTGCCCATATGAGACACAGGAAGACTTCGGGAAATCCAAACCAGTTTTTTTGTTTGTTTCTTTGTTTTGGTTTTCTATTTCTAGTCGGGAGTGGCCAAGGAATTTAATGGAAATGTACTAGAATCATTTCCCTAGAAAGAGAAAAGTCTATTGGTTATTTACCTTAAGTATTAAAATAAGGAAATGAACAAGAAAATCCACACTGCTTTAGTGGAGGATGATTTCAGTATCTGCAAGGTAAGTTGTGAAAGTGCAAAGGCTGAATGGAAATGTTTTTCTGTAATACTTTACAATGTCTTAACCAGAATAGGACAGTATGGAGTCATAGGAAAGCTCTGTTTCCTGATGAAAAACATTTAGTGACCTTGCTGATTGTAGGTTTTATTTGAATTTCTGAGCTTTGATGAAAATATTGAAAAATGCCTCTATTTAACTATGTGTGTGACATTACTGGGGGCATTTCTGAATATTGTCATCTTCCAGGAAGCCATTAAACCTTTTAAAAATATTTTCAAGAATTTTCTGACTTTTATTTGACAGTATATCTTAGATAACCTGCTATCCAGATACAATAGAAAAGAATTGTCCTCGGGCTCAAGAGATGGCTTATCAGTTAAAGGAACCTACTATTTTGGCAGATCCCCTGAGATTAGTTCCTACTACCCATATGGTGGCTCACAATCTTCTTTAGCTGCATTTCCAGGGATCAAATGCTCTCTTCTTACTTCCACAGACACTGAGCACACACATGATATACAAACATGCTTGCAGACAAAACATTCATGCATATGGTATAAAAACTCTGTATAGCCTTGGCTGTCCTAGAATTCACTCTGTAGAGCAAGCTGGCCTCAAACTCTGAAACGCACCTTCTTTTGCCTCTCACATTCTAGGAATAAAGGTGTGTGTCACCACCGTTGACAAAACAAATCTTTTTAGATAAAAAAGAATCATCCTGTGCTATGTAGAATTTTGTATAAAAGTTGGAAAAAAAGATGCTAGTTTTTGAGGCTCTCATAGAATTTGTAGGAAATATCTAACTTCTATTTCAGAAAATAGAAGAGAAAACCTCTTAGATTGTGTTTTCTTGCTTCCTTTCATTGTCAAATTTTGCACAGGGCTTTGAGAGCTTATGGCTATGTCACCAGGCAGTGAGATTTGCAGAGTTCTCCAGCTGGTGGGGAATAGCCAGAGCCTTTGAGGATATTTGGACCTGCATAGTGTGTGTGTAGCCAGAGGGTTTCTCTCGTCCCACCAGGCTCCCACAGTACCATGGCTCATTTATAAAATAATCACTCAGAAGCTTATATTAGTTATAACTGCTTGACCATTAGCTCAGGCTTATTACTGACTAGCTCTTACACTTAAACTAACCCATAATTCTTATTTATGTTTAGCCACATGGCTTGGTACCTTTTCTCAGGTGTGCCGTGTCATCTTCCTTCCTTTCTTTCTGGCTGGCGTGCCCTGACTCAGCCCTTCTTCTTCTCAGAATTCTTGTCTGCTTACCCTGCTTATAATTCCTACCTGGCTACTGGCCAATCAGTGTTTTATTTATCAGCCAATCAGAGCAACACATATTCCCACAGCACTTTCCCTTTTCTGTCTAATCAAAAAGGAAGGTTTTAACTTTAACATAGTAAAATTACATATAATAGAACAGTTATCAAGCAAGAGTTACAGTTACAATATCTAGTCTATTTCTATTTGGCAAAATTAAATAAAATATTCTATCTATCCTATATTTATGAGTCAAAAGTTTCATATCTAATTTATATTTTATCATAACCAAGGAAAATTATCATTATTTAGTCTTTAACTACATCAAAGACCCAAGAAGGATACAATATTACCTAAGTAAACAGGAAGAGAATTGTAAGCAACTTCCAAAAATTTAGAATGACAGATAGCTGGCTACTTGGACAGGTACCCAAAGTTACACTGCAACGTTAGGGCATACATCTTCATCCTATAAGCCTAGAGTCTCTCAGTTGCCTCTCTCTGTGTCCTGTATAATGTCTGGCAGTTTGTTCTGAATGACATCCCACAGCATGTATGTATATTATGCCTAGTCCCTGTGGAGAGAAGAGGGCTTTGGATCACCTGGCACTGGAGTCACACACAGTTGTAAGCTGTCATATTGGTGTTGGGAACCAAACTTGGGTCGTCTGCAAGACCAGAGAGTGTTCTTAAACACTGAGTCATCTCTCTGGATCAAGAATTTTGCCAGAAAAAATATGGAAATATGTTATTAGAAATGTTTTAAAAGATATGGCCAAGTGACTTTAAAAAGTTAGTAAAGTTCTTAATTTTATACCCCACACAATATTTGACAATCAAAAGAGCTGAGGAAACACAATGCTGAGATATTTTTCCTCATCCTCCCTAGCCCAGGGACCATCAAGTTCAGGTTCACTTAATGATGGTGAAAAACCAAGTTTTTCCTTACAATGGCGGAAGGTTATTTGCTTTCATAAGATTGTGGAAACTGAAAAGAGCCATTGTATTCCTGGAATGTGAGGCAAATTAAGACATTAATATGACTCTTGTGAGCATTTTCTCCATTAAATACCTAATAGCTACAGCAAGGAGAAGAAAACTTAATAGTCAATACTGAATATGTTTTAGATAATGATGTCCACCAAACTTTTGTCTATGGACTGATGATAGTTTTCTAAATAAAGTTTTATTGGAATACAGTTTTATTGTAATACAAATATGTTCATTGGTTTGTGTCTCTTCTATGGCTTCTTTATGCAATAGCAGGAGAAGTGAGTGGTTGGCAACAAGTGTTAGTGCATCAAACTCAAGTATTTGCTGTCTCTTCATGGGAAATTTCCACCTCCCTTGATGAACATAGCAAAATTATCTTAGGTGATTGGTGATAGTAAAATGGTACCAATTTCAATACAAAGATCATGGAAAGGCAACATAGGAAATTTTTATCAGATATGAACAAGATGAAGGTAAAATATCATGATGTCTGAAGAAGGATCAAGCATCACACTGAAGAAAGATGTAAACAGGTCTTAAGAGCTGGAGGAGACGCACTGTGACACACTGTACTGCTGCTATCACATGGCCGATGTCCTCATGAGCACAAACGCAACTGTGTCCACCAGCAACAGCTCTGTTAGAAACAAAGACTTAGAAGCAGGAGGGAGACATGAGGAAGAAGGCCATGAGCAGCAGTGGAAAGGGATACAAGAAGAATATGATCACTGTATAGTGTGCGCATGATTGAAATTGCCTAAAACAAGATGAAGGAAAACACATTCTAAATAGAATATAAACTAAATAAACATTTAAAAAGTAAAGTGGGGTGAACCAAAGTAATTTAATAAGTGTGAATGTTTGAGAGGTAAAGAAGTAATTGAGGATACAACACAAAACATGATAAAGTAAGCCTCATCTATAATATCTGACTGAGTATATAAGAAAGAAATATGGAAAATATCTACGACTACAAAAATAAAATCAAGTGTTTGACTTAGCCAAGTAAGAATGTGGAAAAATGAAAGCTATTATAAAATTAAGAAAAATATTTATAATGGTAATAGTAATAATAATAATAAATGTAAAGGAATCTTTACATTAATATTCAATATTCCCATAGAGTCAATAAAGTATGGTACAGAGTGCTTCTTGAAATAAAGGGTAAAACTAATGTGGTCCCCAGAGTGAGTGTACAAACCATAGGCCAGGAAAACTTGAAATGGAGCAATTAGTGTCTTATTCAGTCACCAAACTTCTAGAATAAAGAAGTCTGGAGAGTCTATGAAGAAAAGAAAGTGAGTTTTAAAAAATGTCAAGTTGGGATTTACCATGACCACCTTCAAGGACAGAAGGCAGCCAAACACTAGCTACTACATGTTGAAGGAGATGAAGTATAACTCAACAATATCGTTCTCAATCAAGTTTCTTTCCTGCAAAAGTAAAAATAGTGTAATTACAGAAGAATCAAAAGTCATCTCACATGTGGATGCTTCCAGGAACTTGTTGCTCCAACACGTACTTACTCAAAACTTAGCAGAACCTAGTTATTTAAATGAGAAATCTAAAACAAAATACATGGGTATAAAAAGAATTAGATGCTTAAGAAGAACCTACCATGGACTGAGGAAACAGAAATGTGGGTGATGTAAGCACATTTTACACACAGGACGACACAGTCAATTTCGTGTCATTTTGAACCAAATGCTTTAGCACAAACAACTTGGGGAGGAACAGCTTGTTTGGATCATTGCTTCATAGGCCTTGGTCTTGACAGTGAGCAAAGGGTGGGCCAGTGGCTCAGTCCTAGGTGGTAGTGGCAGCATCAGGTGCAACAGCTCAGAGATTTCCACAGAGCTCAGAAGTCTAAGTTGGTACTTAGTAACTAATCTTAGTTATGAGCCTCTGTAGAAACAAAACAAAACACAACACAATCATATGCTGCCAAGAGACAATGGCCAGAAAGGAAAGAACAAGGACGAAGCAAGAAGAGTTAGGATGAAATCAATATTGAAACTAGCCAGGAAATATTGAACCTGATAGCTCCATGCCTAACAACCAAGACAGGACTGATATAGCCCTTTTCCTGTGGACTTGCTGTTGGTGAGCAGAGGGCTTCTCTCTTGTCTGGCTTCATCACTTATGGTTTTCCTAAGGAGAGTACCATGTTCCTGGCATTTCCAACATCCAAGGGTGTCCACTAAAGCATCATATTCAGAAGTTCACACTATGCTCTCTCAGGAGCTCCCATGGGCAGTCTATCTGACCATGTACATTGCTTGACCTCTTACTCCTTCCTTACCAATCTTAGTGTCAGGCTTCATAACAGTATAGTTCTTGCATTTTGCGTGCCTGAAAAATGAACCACAAATGATCAGTAGCTAGTTTTTCTTAGACTATTAAAGTAGCAACAAAGAGCTTGGGCAGCCAAACCCAGGCAAACACTACTCTAAGTGGCTTTGTGGCATCAGGGTGGCCCCGCCGTGCTCTCTTTTCAAGGGAAAGTCATTCAAATGACTTTCTAGTTTTACACTTTGGGTTTTGCAGTGGATAAGTGAGGTTTTGCCAATTTTCTATTGTCCTGGTGCAAAGTGCTTGGCTTCAATTTAATGGTGCTCATCTTTCTACAGACAGCACACCAGCCACAATTTACTTTCTTTTTTTACTTTTCTTTCTTTCTTTTTTTTTGGTCTTCATTTTCTGTTTCCATTTTTAGTAATATCTTTTAATTGTACAAAATGATGAGTTTCATTATGACATTTCATATATTTTATGACATAGTTTGTTTGATCCTCTTCAGTATCCTATTTCCATATCCTGTTTGCTTTTCCACTGTATTGTTTCTTGTATCTCTAAGCACTGCTTCTATTTTTATTTACGACCTCTACTGTTTTCTTATTTTCTTTAATTATTATTTTTATATGTACATAAAAATATAAACACAAACTGCTGAGCCAATTTACTATTGATCACATGTATTATTTTAGGGTTAACCACTTGATTTTAAATAACTAATTGGGGGGGTCATCCCTGGGGAAGACTGATTTTGCCTCTCTTAGTAGTCATTGACTGCCCCTAGTTACTCTAGACATGCACTCTTGTGAGATTTCTCCCATCTGCACACAACTTTCAACTCATTCCTTTTCTTTCCATACTTCACATTAAAGAAAATCTTTCTATTTTATTGTTTTGATCCTGATTCTCAAAGTAAACCATGCTAAAAATAGTTATTGGATTTGAATGTTATGGTGTCTTGAATTTTTTCCAGCAAATTAATCTGTCCATTGTTTTTAAACTCATCCTTTGTCATGTTAACTTTTCCTAGGGATATGTAAAACCTGTAAGATCACCCCAAATGGGACCCAGTGACAGATTCAAGTACAATTTCACAATAGTCCTACTTGGTAAGATCAATGATTTGATTGGGCTTTCTTAGGGAGTAGAGATCAAGGTTAATTATGCAATGAGAGTGGCCTCCAAGTGCCTGCATCAGCACAAAGCCTCCTTCCATCGTAGATGGTGACTTCATGTAAGCTACATCATGGAGTCCCACTTTTATTTAATCTTCCACTGTTGCAATCTCCAGCGTTTCTATTTTCTATGTTGTGCTCATACAGCTTTACATTTTTATTTTGTCCGTTTTTCACTTACTTTGTGTCAAGGCAAGGGCAAGTGTATGCCATGGCACTTACATGGAGATCCAATGGTAACTGAAGGAATCAGTAGCTTCTGTCTACTTTGTTTCAAGGGGATGGATCTTGGGTTATCACACTTGACAATAAGCACCTTGATACACTGAGTAATCTCACAGGCTCTTCTTAAATTTAATTTTTACCATGATCTATTCCTTAATTTTAAATATCTTTTGGACACTAGTAGTTTTTGTACAGGGAAAATAACTAAATTAAGTGATTATATTATTTCATCATAATGTCCACTTATTTCATAAACTTCACTAAAATGAAATTTTCAAACTTAAAAGTACATAAATGCAACTTATAATATTACTTACATCCATTCATTCATATATTAATTCATACTCTATCCATTTAATCATTCTATTTTCTGTGTTTAATACTCATATGCATGCTTATAATTAGTCAAATGTACATAATTTAAAGTTTATGTGACAAAGTTCCTCTAACGTCAAATAGGGCTAAATCTGTGCAGTCCTATTTTAGAAAAAAAAATTACCATTTTATTTATTTTTATAGATTTCTTTGCATATGTACAAGCACCTGTGAGGGCCAGAGGTTAATGTTGGGTGCCTTGTTCAGTTTCTCTTCACCTTATTTTTGAGACAGGGTGTCTCACTGGACTAGGGGCTCACCAAGTGACTGAACTGGCTGGGCAGCTAGGCCCTAGGATCCTCCTGCTGTTGCCTCTCTGAACTGAGATCACATCTAGCACTGCCACTCCTGGCTTTCTATGAATAATGGGGGTCCAAACCCATGACCTCATGCTTACACAAGCAGGTACTTTACCCACTGAGCCATCTCCCCAGTCCATGTTCATTATATATCTCTTTATTAATTTTGTTAAAATAAGTTAGAAGTCATGATTCAGAAAATATGAATTGCTTCTTTATCTATAAGTTCTAAGAAGATTTGGGTCATAGGTGTGACGATGCAAATCTCCTGGAAAAATTCATATAATAAAAAGCACTATTATGTAACTCAGGAAGCAAATACCTCGAAATGAAATGAAGTAGATTTCTCTGGCTTAAGAAAAAATGTACAACTGACAAAGGACAAGTTGTCTTTATATATTCTTCTTGTGTGTGTCAGCCATTCTGTATCCAGGACTGGGATGGATTTTTTTTTTAATCACCCAGGGCAAAACTAGGGTACTAATATGGGAATGTGCTTAACATTTCCCAAGATAGACTTAAATTTTCCTTGTTCCGTGCAATATTAAGGTATCTCTGTCCTTTCTCCTGTGGTCTTACCCTCTCTAGGAAACATTCATGGTATGACTCTGTTCCAACGGTTGTATGAGTAACATGACAGAGAGAGGATGTGAATGTTTACAGACACGTAGGAGCCACAATGTTCCTTACATCCCATGTCCCCTTTCTGACAAAATGAAAAAAGTTGAGCTATTGGATGGCCAGAAAAATAGGCTTCTTATGTTTTCCTATGAGGCCTGAATAGAGACATGTTATTTACTTAAAAGAAAAGTCAGAAAGTTATGGTCAGGCAGTAAGAGCCAGAAAACCTTCAATAGTTGAGTAGATCTAAACAAGTGGATGATACAATGTAGTTCTACATATCAGCCACGGATTCCCTTGTTCTCCCCCCTCCCGCCCCCCTCCTGCCCCCTCACCTTCCCCCCAGCCCACCCCCCATTCCCACCTCCTCCAGGGCAAAGCCTCCCCCGTGGACTGAGATCAACGAGGTAGACTCAGTCCAGGTAGGTCCAGTCCCCTCCTCCCAGGCCGAGTCAAGCGATCCTGCATAGGCCCCAGGTTTCTCTAATAAGACCAAATCAGGGTTTTTATTAGGAAAACCTAATTTTTAAAATTAAGAAAACCATATTTATTAAAAAAAATCTCAACCATTCTCGCTCCTATAAACCCTCCTCATTCTCGCTAATTGGACTCCCAGAGATCCACCCGGGGCCTAGCCATGGATCTCTGCATCCAGATCCCTCAGTCGTTGAATGGGATTTCTAGCACGACAATTAGGGTGTTTGGCCATCCCATCACCAGAGTAGGTAAGTTCGGACTGTCTCTCGACCATTGCATGAGTCGGCTGTTTGAAACCTGGGGCCTCTGCAGGGTTGCTTGGCTCGGCCTGGGAGGAGGGGACTGGGCCTACCTGGACTGAGTCTACCAGGTTGATCTCAGTCTGCGGGGGAAGGCTTTGCCCTGGAGGAGGTGGGAATGGGGGGTGGGCTGGGGGGAAGGTGAGGGGGGCGGGAGGGGGGAGAACAAGGGAATCCGTGGCTGATATGTAGAACTGAATTGTATTGCAAAATAAAAATAAAAAAATTAAAACACACACACACACACACACACACACACACACACACACACACACACACACACACACACAAAGTCATTGACCTTTCTGATTAACCGTAACCCCGCAAAGTTGCCTTCTATCAGTTCTTTGAATATTGCCGTACTGCTTCTGAACAGATAATCACAAATCCCAGCAACATGTGCGAAGAGGCCTAAGTAGGCCCAAGGCTAGGACAATGAGTAAGTGCTTTTGCCAACTGTGCTGTGTTCACTGTGAGAAAGACCATGCGCTTGACCATTGTCTCTCTCCTTTTTCTCCTGACTGCACTTCACAGCTCACATCCGAAGCTGTCTACAGAGCAGAGGGTGAGTTAGACCTACTTATTTTTAGTCCCATGTTTCTTATACATGTTGACAGAGTTGGGCAAAGAGCTTGATGCCCCTTTGCTATTAACTGAGCCAGAGTACAGGCTGAAAACCATCCTAGTACATGTATTCACTTGGAGGTAAATACTAAAAATAAGATCACTGGGAAAAAACACTTAAATCTATTCCATTAGACATTTGCAGGCTGTCATCAAGTAGGAATGGAGCAAATTCAAAACAATTATATGGTCACTAGGGACCACCAGACAAAACACTAACCCCATACTCCTTCTGCACCATAGTTGTGAGTATTCAGGCTCCTGTCTTTGGACCAAAATGGACTCCTGAGGTCACAGATGAGAAGTAGTCTGACTGAAGAGAACACTGCCCTTCACACAACCTCCATGCACTGCCACCTCATCCTCACTTGCAACACTGCAAAAGCCTTGAGCGAATCAACGCCTTCATGTGCCAGGGGCTGTTTATCCTGTTTAATAGTTGCCTCTTGCCCCTTTGCCTGTCTTCTTTGACGGTCTACACAGGCACCAAGCAAATTGGTACAAAGTGCTTTCATTCAAGTGTCTAGCGGAGTCACTGAGAGGAGTGATCTACCTTTGGGCTCCCCGACTCTCTGTTCAGACAACATTGTTTCTTTCAATCACAGTTTACTCGGGGTATTCTCTGAAGATCTTGTGTAATGCCAAAGTCAGTCCTCAAACATTGAAAGGGTCTGTTCCAGGAAAGTCACTTTTAAGTTCGTTGAGAGGAGAAAAAAAAAGAAGCCTGAGACAGAGACAGAAAAATTTATAAGGTTTAATACACACTTTCCTTCATAGGTCATTCTGACCCTTCCTTGGTTCTAACAGAAAGTTAGGAATTGCTAAAACTGGGCAACATGATGTTGCTAGGATGCAATCCTTAGCACAAAACTCTTTAGTGATCTCAGTTTCAAACAGATCTATGAGCCATATAGTGTGGGCTGCTGACTTTCCTTAATGAAATGCTCCATTCAAATACTTGTTGACATTTAATGAGGGACTTCCAAATTCAAGAGGACTATCACAAAACAGTAATGATTCCTATTTCTCAGCTCAAATGATACAGAAATGGGTTCAACTAAATTTGCACAGTAGTCTTCCAGACTAGTCTTTTGTTTGTCAATATTGTACAATCCCTCTTCTTTCTCCTTTTTTACCTTCCATGCTAATGTCTCTATGTTCTTATCATGTTTCTATTTATTTCTGCATTTCTTCCAGTTGGTTATTTTTTCTTTAATATCATCATGGAAACATCAATTATCAATTATTTCAGCCATTATAATTATTTACTAAAAGATATAGAAAAAAATCCATTTTAGGAGTCTCCTCTGGAGACTATAGTAGGTTCCTGTTACAGTGATAATGTAGGGCATATGAAAACAGTGGATTTACCTCTATCCCAGGTGGTACCAATGAGAAGACACCTAGTAGATGGAAACTTCAATACAATTGCTCCCATCAACCACCTCCAAAGTGGGGTTTCAAAAGTCATGTTTTCTGCAAGGCATTTTCTGTTAGAAAATTAGTTCATTAGAAACATAATGAATATTGGACAGTCATTCGGATCCTACACATGTTAACTAAGAATCCCTGACAGGCACTAGGGAGACTTGGCACTGAGATTCCAAGCTTAACTTGGATTCCACAGTGTGGTGAAGTTGTTCAACTTTACCCTTGACCCTGGTTCTTATTTATTTCCTAATGAAAACCATCAGAGGTATGTGTAGTGAAAAAAATAATAGTTTGTATTTTGAAGATTTGAGTGAGTACCGTGAGAGATCTTTAAACGAGGTTGTGGCAAAGCTCTACAATCACCTTTTGTTTTCAGTGGAGTCTCTAACTAGTGGTGTCACCTGCTACTCACATTTTAGGAGGAGAGCATTATAGCAAGAAGATGATTTTCTTTCCTTGTAAAACTACAAGGAGCTAAACCGAATGTATTGGTAATATAGACAATTGATCATAAGTATACAGCATTTAGATTATTGCAAAATACCTCCAGATGAGGAAAATATCCACTCAAACATCGGCTAATAACTCAACCAGCAGCGTTGGGAATGTTATATTTCCATGTGTTGATTTTCAGTCCCTCGGTTTATAACTAGCGGTCCCACTTCATAACACACACAACCACTATCATGTTTAGTATGTTTTCCCCACAGCTTCTTTAAAAGTTTAGAATTGACAATCATATACCTAGTTCATTTTTATTAAAATTGCCTGTTAACCCTTTCCATTTCACAGACTATAATGAATTATCTATGCAATGGCCATGTTGGTAAATTTCTTGTGTGGACTGAGATCACAATGAAGCTGACTGTAAAAGTGGAATTGCCCCAGCTCCTTTGCCTGAAAGTATACTATAAAGTCTCTTATCTGGGTCTGGGTTGGGCCTCCTGACTCTGTAGTGGGGAGAGAGGAGGACAGCTAAACAGTCAGAAAGAAAGAGCATTCTACCTTTGAGAAAATGCATTGCTATTGTTTATCCACTCTATAAATACTCCTGCCGTGGGAAAGGGAAGCTGGGAACTCAGTCACGAGAAGCACAGTTTCAGAGAGAAGGCTCAATCCAGATCCTCCGCTGATTGCCTCAACTTCCCCAAGTTGGTTTCTGCTGAAGGCTTGCAAGCTGCGTGTGTGAAAGCATCACCTTTCTGCTCTTAGTTGTTTTATTACTTGGAAGCATCATCCAAAGGGACACACCCTTCTTCTCAGGACTTTGACTGCATTGATGACTCAACAAGGCTGTCCCAGTCAATTTTGGCGAGATTCTCAGAGCACCCAGTTGGATAATCTTTTGCTGTCATCTGTCTATCATTTGATATTTATTCTTTTTATATGGCTTGCCATATGCTTAATAAACATATTCATTCAAAGCTAAAAGTATGGCTCCTGTAAACCATTCTCTAGGCCATAAAGAAGAATATAGCACATGAATTCCTAAGGCACAGTGAATTCATGATTTTTGATCAAAAAACCACTGTGATAATAGTTATATATATATATATATATATATATATATATATATATATATATATATATATATAGAGAGAGAGAGAGAGAGAGAGAGAGAGAGAGAGAGAGAGAGAGAGAGAGAGGGGGGGGGAAATAGATATGGATATAGACAAAATTGTAGCATTATGAATTAGGGTCATAGTCCCTGAAAAATATATTGTATAATAAAACAAATACAGTAGATGCTAACGTGTACTTTAAATTTCCAGTGAGCACACAACAATTCCCTGAGTATGATAACCATGCCTTCACATTTTTGGCAGGCCATACTTTCAGCATGCAGTCAACTTCTGGAGATGTAAAGCAGGCATTCAGGGAATGTGACTTGAATTTGTAATTCTGATTTTCTAGGGGGAATCCTTTCTCAGAAATAGTTTTTTTTCTTTTTTAGTTTCAGAATGTTCTGATTGAATATATATATATATATATATATACATATACATATACATATACATATACATATATATATAATATGAAAATAATCTGCCCTTGACTAACATCATTAGTTTTATTTAATGAATGAGATGTGAAAATTTACACACTTCATCATTTATTTAGGATGCAATAGAAGACAAATATTCCATATCAGAAGTATCTGAGGAATAATAGGAGATAGGTAAATGCTAGCAAGTAAAGAGTGTTCAGACTATCTACAAAAATCTCAACACCATGTTAATTTTTCCAACATTCAGAAAATGAGATTATAGTAAAAAGAAAAAGTTAGTTGCCTTTATTTTTCAATTCAATAAACAGAATAAAATATCTTGAGGTGTTTTATCTATCAGCATAGACAGATCTATATAATTAGATGGAATATAATAATCTTGAAAACAAAACCAATGAGATAAGGTAATTGTGAGTTCTGTGCATGTTATATGCTAAATCATCTTTATTATTTTACTAGACTGTGGGAAAGCAGAGCATGCTAATATAACACCTATATTACAAAGACTTAGAAACATTCAATAAATTGCCTAAATATCTGACAGGTATGACAGTCAAAATTTTGAACTCTGGCTGCTTTTAGTCTAAAGCCTCAAGCTACTTCAATTATGACATGCTCTTGTTATTAAGGTCGCATAATAACAGTAAAAAATAATTAAAAATTACATTTTCTTGTACCTAGACAATATTAACCATCTAATTTCTCAAATATGAATTGAGCAATAATTGTTTTTCTCATTTTCTAAATTTCTTTGTCTAACGGAAAACACACTATGACTAATGTGAAGTTATAAATATGCAAAATTGTCTGGTTTTGTTCTTCTCATTAGTTTAAATGAGAATGTTTTTTCCAATCAATGTAAAAAGAGGCCATGCATTTGAAGGAGAGTAGGAAGGGTATGTGGAAAGGTTTGGAGGGAGGAAAGGAAAGGGATAAATGTTATAATTAAATTATAATCTCAACATTAAAAACAGAAGTACTATGTTTGGGTTAAAAATGATATTTTTCTTAGAACATAATTCTTAAAACAATAGTTTATTAATTCTTGGAAGATTTTATACAACTTATTTTGAATATAATTCACTTGCCCTTTATCAACAACTGTGATAACAACCCTGTTACCCTTCCAAGTCATCCTACTCAACTTTTAGCTTTGTACCCTACTCCACACACACAAACACACACACACACACACACACACACACACACACACACACACACACACACACACACATTTAGTTTACTCTGTGTTGCCAAACTAACTTTGGGGATAGAGCCTCTCCTGGAAGTAGTTTACATGCCAAGGATGACATAATTAAAAAGTACTGACTGTCCTTCTCCCAGAAGTTATCCAATGCCAACAACTCCTCAGCCAACGATGAGATTTCATGTCCACCTTTTCTCTCTGCTAGGTTTTTGTTTGGTTTCTGCTTTCTTGAGCATGTCTTATGCATGATGCATAATCATTGTGTGTTCAGCTGCGCAATTGCCCTGTTGTCTCTGGGAAACATGTTTCCTTGAACTTACCCACCACCCCAGGTTCCAACAGTCATTTTATACCCACTTCTGTGAAGATTCCTGAGCCTTGGAGGTCAGACTGTGGTATGTATAGATGTCTCATTAAGAGCAGAGCACTCCACAGTCCTTTATTATCTACACATTGACCAGCTGAGAGTCTCTGTTCTTTTTGCCATTCATTACAAGAAAAAGCTTCTCTATTCAGAGTTGAGAGGTATTCAGATCTATAGGTATAGCTATTAGTTGTCAGAGGGTGTTTAGAACCTATGTTCAATTAGCAGAATAGCAGTATCAGCATTCTTTCCTAGGACCTGTGATCCATTCAGCCACATGTTCTTGGTCCCATTAAAACAGTGCCAAATATGGATTCCATCTCATGGAACAAGTGTTAGATTTAATCAGTAAGTGTCAGTTACTCCCATAACATTTTGTTACTATTGCACTACTAGGTAGATATTATCATTTACTGGATTCACAGCTGGGTGAGATTAACAGTCATTTTTCTCTTCTGGTAGCAAGCACAACACTTTCCAGCATTATGAAAGCTAGAATGAAGATTTCAGGTCGATAACACCTTCTTTTCTCCATGTTCTATGATGAAAGTGTGTGGTGTCTTCAGGAAAAGGATTTTACCATTAAATTCTGGAGGATAGCTAAAATTATTTTCAATAACCTATACAGTTCAGAGATCTGTGTGGTCCAATTGGTCAACAACTCAAAAAGAGGTGACCCATTCCTGGCACTGGGATTGTTATTTATTAGCATGAAGTATCCAACTGAAGTATTGCCCTTCCCTTTTAGGGTAATTCAATTAATATATATGTATATATATATATATATATATATGTATGTGTATATGTATACACATATATGTGTATATATATATATATATATATATATGTAAGCACAGATTTCTGAGAGATATAACAGAAAAAATTGTTCTCCCTTTAAAGTAAACTTGATGAGGGTGTAAAATGTAACTTGAAATAAGAGTCATTACACTGTTATAACTGGACTCTTCCAGTCACTTCATGTATAATTTTCAAATAACAGTAAGTTCTTAAATTACCCTGACAATATGTATCTATGTCTCAAAATGTTAGTATTTTTTTTCCCTCAGAAATCTGTTTCAGGAAATTAACCTTAAAAACAATAATGTGGTGATATATTGTGTACCTTAATAAAATCTGCCTGAAGATCACAGAACAGAACAAGCCAAAAAATTAAACATAGAGGTCAGACAGTGGTGGCACACACCTTTAATCCTAGGACTGGGGAGGTAGAGATCCTTCTGGATCTCTGTGAGTTCAAAGCCACCCTGGACTACATGAGATTGACTCAGAGTAGGAGAGAAAAACAGAGCCAGGCAGTGGTGGCACATACCTTTAAACTCAGTACTGGGAAATACACATGACTTTAATCCCAGAAAGTGATGGCTGGGTGGAGAAAGGTATATAAGGTGTGAGGAGACAGGAACTAAAGGCTTTTCGGTAGAAGCATCCCTTTCAACTAGAGGCTTTTTCAGCTAAAGCCTTTTTGGCTGAGAAAGGTCATTTGGCTAGAGGCCTATTGACTGAGGGCTTTTCAGGCTGAGGAGTCCTTGATGTAAGAGTTGGCTTGTTCCTTTGTCTCTCTGGTCTTTCAGCATTTACCCCAATATTCTGGCTCCAGGTTTTTATTAAAAGACCTATTGGAAATTTGTGCTACAATAATCAGATATTTTTTATTTTATTTTATAATTTAATTTAATTTTACATATCAGCCACGGATTCCCTTGTTCTCCTCCCTCCCACACTCCCCCCCCCCATTCCCATCTCCTCCAGGGACTGAATTTACCAGGTTGAACTCAGTCCCCAGGGGAGCAATAATCAGGTATTTAAGGATAGTTACAATAGTGATATTTATTAGCAATGAGAAATATAGACAAAATGGTTATTATGTCAATTAAAATAATTTTTAAAAATATCCATATACCCATAAACAGAACACAAAATCCAACATAGACTAATATCCATTGCCTTTGACCTTTTTCCAAGTTTCTAAAGTTCATAAATTTGTTTACATTTGTGGTGGTTTGAATAAGAATGTCCCCCCATAGGTTAATGTATTTGGATGCTTGAGGAGTGGCACTGAGACAGATAAAATGTGACCTTGTTGGAGGATGTATGGCACTGGGGTAAGAGTTGTGGTTTCAAAAGCCTAAGCAAGGCCCAAAGTCTCTCTCTTCCCACTGTCTTTAGATCCAGACATAGAACACTCAGCTATCATATCTGCCTATGTGCCTCCATCCATGCTCCCTGCCATGAGGATAATGATCTAAACCTCTGAATGTAAGCAAGCACCAGTCAAATGTTTTTAAGAGTTGTTGTGGTCATGGTGTCTCTTCACAGCAATAGAACACTGACAAGGACAGAAATTGGCACCAGGGAGGAGGGTATTGCTGTGACAGGCTGGTCCATGCTGCTTGTTGGCCAAATGGGGACAATGTGGACTTTGGGACTTTGGATTAGGAAAGCAGTTGAATGCTTTAAGTGGGGCTTAATGACCCAAACTAGTAAGAGTACAGAAGACAGTGCTGAGGGTGATTTGAACTGTGATAGCCCAGATCAAGAAATTTCAGAGAGGAACAATATTAGTAAGTGGCCTAAAGACCATTCTTACACTATTTTGGCAAAGAATGTGGCTAATTTTTTGCCCTTTCCAAATAAATCTACCTTTGGCTAAGTTGAAGAGTTTTGGATTAATGGTGTTGGTGGAGGAGATTTCAAGACAACCTGGTATTGACTGTGTCACTTGGTTATTCGTGGCCACTATTGCACAGAACTATATATAATTGAAAGGGGCAAGCTGAGCAATGAAAAATTCCATCTTGTGGAAAGGAATTTAAGAAAAGCTTAAGCAGTGAAGGAAATAATGAACAACAAAAACCTGATGCAATTGTAATTGAACAAGGGGGCCATGTTCTAGCCTTTGTAAGCAGAGAACTTCGCAGCACTAGCCATGTGGTTCTGACTTTAAAGTCAAGGATACAAAAAAAGGGGTTTTGAAATATCCTCCATGGCTAAGGAAAGCTGCCGAGGCAAGGTGTGTGTCAGAGGTGTCTGTGCAAGGAGGCCCAGAGAGGCCATTGTGTGAAGCTGTGAAGGTGAAGCCTGCATTGTGCTGGAGACCCTAAGATGTTAGAGATTCCAGAGCTGTGGGACACCTGCCAAAGAAAGCTGCTAACAGAGAGTGGAACCAGCCCAAGTGGGAGATGAGATGTATGTTACAATCAACAAAGCTGAAAGGAATTAGAGATCTGAAGAGAGCTTTGACATGAGATGTGGAGATGCAGAGTTTAGAGTTCACCCAGCTCGTTTTTGGTCTAGCTTTGGTTCAGTATTTCCTCACTGTGCTCCCTTTGCTCCCTTTTGGAATAGTAATGTATATTCTCTGGCATTGTATGTTTGAATTATGTGATCTGCATATTGCATTTGCTTTTGCAGGGCCTACCGTTAAGTGGCTGCCTTGAATCTCAGAAGAGACTTTGAACTTTGGTCTTTTAAATAGTGTGGAGACTGTTAATGCATTTTTGCATTATAATGTGGCTACAGACCTATGGGGGTCAGAAAGGAGAATGTGTGGTTTGAATTAGAATGTACCTCATAGGCTCATATGGTTGAATGCTTGGAGCAATACTTAAGAAGGATTAGGAGATGTGACTTTGTTGTAGTAGGTGTGGCCTTGTTGGAGAACGTGTGTCACTGGGGGCCTTTGGGGTTTCAAAAGTCCAAGCCAGTCCCAGTGTCCCTCTCTTCCTGCTGCCTGATGGTCTAGATACAGTTCTCTGAGCTACTTTGCCAGCACTATGTCTGTTTGTATGTTGCCATGCCCCCCACCATGAAGATAATGAACTATATCTCTGAATCAAGCCTCAGTTAAATGCTTTTCTTTATAAGAATTGCCATAGTCCTGGTGTCTCTTCACAGCAATAGGACACTGACTGAGACAACGTCTTATGAATAAAAAAATTCCATAAAGTACAATTTGATTCACAAGACAGAGTCAATTCGTTTCCTGAAAGCTCCAATGAATTGTTTGTTTTGATGTCAGACTTTTACTAATTGTTGGGTAACAAGAATCAAATCTGGCATATAACTCTCTAATTATTTCCTTGCTACACCTGTGTATTAACAACCAGAGGCAGGCTGTATACAGGAAGCAGCCCTGGCTCCCAAGCATCTATATGTAAGTTAGATACATTTTGGCATGGAACATCCAACCTGTTAGCTTAGCTGAAGTGATTCCTACTTAAGTCAAGCAACATAAATTCCTATACAGAATACCTTACAAGATGTTGATTAATGACAAAAACAGCAGTATCAGTTCAAATGATGAACTGCTTTTCTTCACAGTTCAAATTACACACAGTAATATGTCTCTAGGAATGGTACCTACAACCTGGCACAACTCCTAGCTCATAGTATGTGCTAATAGATGCTTGCTGAGTCAAGATGTTCTTAGGATTTATTAATATATACCCAGAATACTTTTTTTTTACTGTTTTTACATTCAAACAAGCACTTTCACTATTCAAAACTTTTAGTATTTACTGTTATATTATATCATGAGAGACATTTACAGTTTTGTTCTGATTGGTCTGTTATTAGAACTATGACAGAATGGAGTAGAAATGAATGAAACACAAAAAGAAAACTTGAAATTCACATAATATTTGAATTGCAATTATTAACCAGTTTGCATTTCTCTTCAAAGATCCTACCTGTATAAATTTTGAAACAAAACTAATAATATATTCTGCTTAATTGTCATTGATTCTGCTCCAGTGTTTATGAAGTCATTAGGTAGTATGTGGCACACCATACAGTCCAGGTCAGGAAGCAGAAGCAATCCCAGTAAAGTGATCAGCCTAGCATATAGCTTTTGTGACAATCCTTCAAAGAGGATCTGCTGTGAAGAGCAAACACTGTGGATTGTGGTGGACATGATATCTTGGCCATAAGAGACCAGTCCCTTCTTCTGGAAATATGACTTGGATTTCCTCTGACAGACTTTGAGGTGTTTGTTGAATAAATAGACTCTCTCCTCCTCCCCTATATCTCCATTTCTTGGGACTCTCATATAAGTGTTTTTGCATATCTTTGGCCAAGAAGTGTTACTAGTCCTAAGTCAAATTTAATTAAACACATTGTTGATAAGCACATAAATTCAGATACATAAATCTGAGATTATTTCTTTGGGTAGATTGCTTGAAATATGATCTCTGAGTAAATAATATAAAACTTACAAGATCTTGATATTTATTATTGAATTGCTTTTTAGAGAATTGGTCACCTTTTGCTGTTGTTGTTTTCTTTTCTTTCCCCTTAATTGTGTGTATCTGTGGAAGGAATACGTTTAATGCATATGTCAATTTGTAAGATGTGTGCATGTGTGCATATGGGTGTGCATGAATGAATGTGGCTAGAGGTAGATTTTGGGTGTTGTGGTGGTTTGAATGAGAATGGCCCGTATTGGCTCATATAGTTGAAAGCATGGTGTAGTGGTTTGAATAGGTATGGCCCTTACAGATTTATGTGTTTGAATGCTTGGCCCATAGGCAGTGGCACTATTGGGGGTGTGACTTTGTATGAGTAGATGTGGCCTTGTTAGAGGGAGTGTGTCTCTGTGGCTCTGTGGAGGCAGGCTTTGAGGTCTTCTAACCTCAAGCTAAGCCCAGTATGGCACGCAGTCTCCTGCCACCTGAAGATCAAGATGTAGAACTCTCGGTTCCTTCTCCAGCACCATGTCTACCTGCATACAACCATGCTTCTTGCCATGATGACAATGGACTAAATCTATGAAACTATAAGCCAGGCCCAACTGAATGCCTTCCTTTATAAGAATTGCTATGGTTATGGTGTCTCTTCCTAGCAATAGAAACCCTAACTAAGACACATTGTCTCCAGTTGGTGGAACTTCTTGGGAAAGATTAGAATGTGTGATGTTGGAGAGGGTGTGCCATTTTTAGCATTCAAAGTTTTATGCTATTCCCAGTGTGTGCTCTCTCCCAACTATCCCCACTTTGCCTAGTGATTGTGTCTCAGGATGTAAGTGTTCCTCTACTGATCCAGTCCCATGCCTGCCTTCTGCCATGCTCACCACCATGGTGATTATGATTCTGGAACTCTAAGCTTCCAATAAACTCTTTTACAAGTTGCCTTGGTCATGATGTCTCTTTTCAGCCATAGAAGAGTGACTGAGAAAGGAGTCTATCTTGATTGTTCTAAAACTTAGTCATTTGGGACAGGATCTCTCACCAAGTCTGTATCTCATCAACTTAGCAGAACTCCCTGGCCATTCAGATCCAGTGATCCACCTGTTTGTGCCTCTCCAGTTCTGACAGTACTAATGCTCTCTATTGCTGAGTATTGAACTCTGGTTCTTGTGAATGCTGATCTGGCACTTTACCAACAGAGCTGCCTACACTGCCTGAACTTCTGTTACCTTTAAAGCTCAATTAAACTAAAGTGAATCCATGTTGTCAGTGAAGCTTTGTACCAATTCTCTTTAGCTTCTGCTAGTTGGAGCCTAAGAATTGATCAGAATCCTGTTTCATATACCAGTAATTAGAATTTCCCTAATTATTCCAAGATTCAATATTTGAAAATACATATAAGCATCCTTTTTATTTTTTGCTTTTTTATTTAATGTGTAACTTTGATCATTCTTTATTGAGTTTTGAATATTCATCTGTGAATTATTTGCATAAATCAGGACTAGTGTTTTTGCCTTAAATATAAAATAGGAATCTTGCCAGAGATTAGGACTTCAGTATAAACAAATGGCCCAGCTATTTTATGATTTTTATATGTAATAATATTTTTTATTTCTTTTTTACTTGCTCTTTAAGAATTTTACACAACATATTTTTATCATATTTTTCCCATCTCCTCCAACTCTTCCCAGGTCCTTCCACCTTCCCTACCAACCAAAATTCATGCCATTTCTTGTTCTAAAAATAAATCAATAAAATATTTTTAAAAAGAACTAAAAGTGGAGTCTGATTTGTGTGTTGGCTAACTACTCCTGAGCCTGGGGCATGCCGTGGAGTGTTGTTGATAAATCCAGTATCATTCCATTAAAGAATGCTGTTTTTTTTCCATTCTCAGCAGCTACCTCTTGTGAACAGCTTCTTGGGTAGAGTTGGGGCTTCATACTATTTTCTTCTCTTTCATGCTGGAATTTTTGTCTGCCTTGAGCTTGTGAAGATCTTGTACATGCTGTCACAGTTTCTGTGAGTTAATAAGTTCATCTGCCCTGCTATATTTGGAAAATGCTTTTTATAAAAAAAAAAATTGTGTGGCAACTCTATCTCTTATATTCTTTCTGTCCCCTCTTCTGCATAGGTGTTAGCCTTGAGGAGAGTGGTGTGATGAAGACATTCAGTTCAGGACTGAACACCCCCCAAATCTCTCACTCTCTGCACAATTTCCATTGAGAGTCTCTGTGCTAATTATAATCTACTCCTAGAAGAAACTTCTCTTCCAAGAGTTGAGTGATGTACTGATCTATGGGGTTAGTAATATGTCATTAGAAGCCATTTTTCTTGCTATGTTCACTTAAGAGAATAATAATAGAAGGTTTTTTCATGAGTCCATAACCTATCTAATCTCAGGTTCTTAACCTCATTTACAATATCAGGGATGGATTTCTTCTTGTGGAGTAGGCTTCTATTTTTATAATTTTTGGATTCTCTATCATAGTTAACTCTTTGCACACTCTGAGATTTAACATGATGTTTTCATGCTTTCTTACAGTACTTTTGTTTGTATGTTCCAATTGTGGATTCATTTTATACAGGTTCATAATTGTTACCTATAGACTCTTTTATTCTGTCTTTTGTTCCTTCATGGTTGAAATCATTTATGAAATAATTTTCTGCTGTTTTATTTGATTGTTTTATGGCCTTGTCCTCCAGTCTTGACTATATTTATGATTCTTTGTGGTACATGGTGGCAGTACATATGACACATAACATTAATTTCACAACCCAGGAAGTATAAAGTGAAAGATCTAAAACTCTGAACCAAGAAAAATTTTAACAACTTTATGTTCCTTACCAGCATATAGGAGAAGAATGGATTTATAAACACATTTTACTTTTTCAACTTGTTGACTTAATTATTATCTCTACTAATGTGTGCATTCTTTGGTATTAACTAAGTATGGCATTATCTAAAATCTCTAAAGAGAGAATCATCTCAGTATGGGATCTCTTGTTTATAATAGACTTTTACTTCTTTCCTAAAAATCTGAATTCCCTTTGAACAGTTTTATTTATTTCAATATTGTTTTTTTCTTCTTGAGTCCATTACCTTTCCTTATGGGGATCAGCATATCAATTTCACTCAAAACCTAAAATTTAACAAAATTTCTATTGGGAATTTGAAATTATTGCAGTATTTGGATAGAATGGCTATTTGAACAATGCTTATTTTTTTCCAGTTTACAATGATGGACTTCTTACTTTATTCCTTTTAATTTGCTTTGTTTTTTTTTTATTCATTGCTGAGCTTTTTGGATTAATATTACTGTACGTGTAATTCTTACTTTTAATTTCAATTGTTAATTGACTTTATACAGAAATATTTGATCTTTTCAGTATATTATTTCCTTACTCATTGTTGAAGTCAATTACTAGAAATCCTGGTTTAATTTATTAATATCATTATCTAAGTAATAATTACCTAAATTGTCTAAGTATAATACTGTTTAACCATAAGCATTATCATTTGCAAGTGAAAGTAGTTTCACTTTCTTCTCAAAAATTGGGATTCCTTCAAATTCATGGCCTATGTTTCATTATTTGTTATTACGTGTGTGTATGTGTGTGTGTGTGTGTGTGTGTGTGTGTATACATACATATGTATATACGTTTAAATATGCATTACGCACACATTCTCCATTATAATTTACCCTTACGTGTTTTCCAGACTGATCATTTGGTATTGAGTAACCAATTGGTATGCTCTTTCCTGGGGAAGACTATTTCTTCCATTCTTAACATTCCTTAATTACTTGTAATTCTTTGTACATGTTCCCTCATATATGCTCTTCTGACTCTTCTTCAAATTCATGGCCTCTTTTATTTTTTTCTAATTGTTACTGAATGCATATATGTACGTGGGAGTATTGGTTACATAGACTGTGATGGTAACTATGCAGTCCTCTATTAATAATTTTTATGAATTTTTATAGTTTCACATATGTACACCTTGAATAGTTATCGCTCTCACTTTCCACTTCCCTATTATCCTCTCTTGCCTCCTTCCTCCTCACAAATCTCTCTCGCGTTCTTGTTCGTTTATTGCATTTTGTTTTGTAATTCACTAATATTAACCAGGACCATCTGTGTAATGATGGATCTGGAGCTATTTATTGGAGGATGCTGCGATAAGCAGAAGGTATACAACTAAAGACAATGACCTTCCTTTCCAGGGCGCTACTAATAGCAAATAGTTCACAGGTAAAGGGTAGGTTTTGCGAGCCTCTCCCTCTCCCTTGACTGATTGCTGATAGGGCTAATCTTGTGTGGAACAATTCAAGTAACTACAGCAATGTGATTTAATTATTGCAGTGGTTGTATCGAATTGCAGTTGATGTGATTTAATAATTACAAAGTTGTATTGAGTCATCCTACCTCTCAGATCACAGATACATCCCTTCTTCTTTAATGATCCCTCAACCTTAAAGGGAATGGTGTAAGTGACTTGTTTAAGGCTGGGTCTTGTTTTACAAACCATACGCAGCCAGGAGTCTCTACGTTCACCACTGTTCGTTGTAAGAACTGGCTTCTCTGATAAAGGCTATGGCTCTGTCTTATAAGCATAGATATTGAGGAATCAATTTGATACTATGTCAATGAGTTTAACAACAGTAATGATTCCCAATGGGAGTTTATTGCTTCTCTAGCCCTGGCTTGTTAGCTAGACTTACAGGATCAGGTACTGGTTCCCTGCAGATATTTTGCAGTGGATCTTGAAATAGATGGAGGCCAACTGGTTGTTTCCCATAGTAATGCCAGTGTCACATAAATGAACATATGTTGTTTGCAATTGCTTTCTTCATTCTCCCTTTAGACAAGCTGATTCTCTCCACATTCTGAACCTTCATCCCCGAGCCCCACTTTCTACTCGAACCTTTGTACCCAGAGTATCCTCCCACTTTGCTTTTTTTTTGCTTATATTCTACTGTGTCCCCTTTCTTAAGGTAACCACACTCCATCCATTCCCTTCACTGATCCCACTTGCATAGATAGTTCTCTTATATGTATCATATAGTAAAGAGTTGAAATCAGGATCCTCAAAGAAGAAAGAACATGTGCATTTCAGGGCCTGAGTTACTCAATTAGAATAATTTTCCCAGTTCCATTCATTTCCTTACAAATCTTATAATTGCCTATTTCTTTATAGGTGAATAACATTCCATTGTAATCACCAGTTGTTGGGCATTTAGCCTGTCTTCATTTCTTATATATAGTGAATGAAGCAGCAATGAACACAGATGTGTAAACCATTTTGTCATAGAGACTAGAGATATGAGTGTATATGTCCAGGACAGGTACAGCTGGGTTATATGATAGTTTAATTTTTTTTTCAGAAACCTCCAGACCTAATTCCAAAGTAGTTTCATGAGTTTATACTTCCATAAACAGTGTATCAGGGTTCCCATTTGCCCACATACATGACAGTATCTGCCATTTTGGTATTATTAATTAATAGGTGTTATGATTGGAGGGATGAAATATCTTTTCTGGACAAGTATTCATTTGAATTCATGTAAAACAAAATAAAAATTTTGATGAGTTAAACCTCACAAATGATGGTGAGCAGGTTGTCTTCATTCTTAAGAAGAATCCTGGCTTTTGAATTGTGCAAACAAGTAACAAAACAAAACAGATTGGAGATTAGCATGCTGTCTAACTTCAAATTTACCCATCTTTAACTTGGGATAGAACTTCATGTCCACTTTTCCCTCTTTGCTCAGGAATTCTATCTGACTTAGGCTTGCGCAGGTTGTGTGCATATTGTCTTAATTTCTGTGTATTAATATGTTCAATTGCCTTGCTGTGTACAGAGACACTGTTTCCACTGCCTGTAGCTCTTGCAATCTTTCGGCTCTCTCTTCTACAATGATCCGTGGGCCTTGGAAGGACTGGGTCTGAAATAGATGGTTGAGAATTCTTCAGTCTCTTATTTTTGTCTCCATGGCCAGTACTGGGTCTCTCTGTTAATCACTACCTACTGCAAATAGAAGCTTCTCAGATGAGGATTGAGAGATGCTCCAAACAGTGTTCAGTAGATATAACGATAAGTCATTAAATGCCAGTTTAATATGTCCATTTGTCAGAGTAATAGTAGTAGATCTGGGTGAGATGAAATCTCAAGTTGGCATAAAACATTTTCCTGATAGCTAAGGTTGTTAAACACATTAAAAAAATATGTTCTAGTCATTGCTTTTCTCCTTTTGAGAACTACCTATTTATTTAATTCTATGGCACAGTTTTGAATTTGGCTGCTTATTTTCTTCGTATTGAAGATTTTTGAGTTCTTTGCATATTCTAGTCTCATCTGTCACACGTCCAGCTGGCACATTTTTCTTCCATTTTGTTGACTGATTCTTCATTCCATTACTAGCTTCACTTGTTGTATAGAAACTTTTGTAACTCATGAGATCCCATTTGTTGATTTTTGGTTCTATTTCCTATGCTACTATATTCATATTCCTAAGTTTATTATCAATAACTACATGTTGAAGTGTACTCTTTACTTTTTCTCTTAGCAGTTACAGTATCAGGTCTTAAACTGTGGTCTTTTATCCTCTTGGAATTGGTTTTTATAAATGGTGAAATCAAAAGATCTAGTTTCAGACTTTGCATGTGGGTATCCAAGATTCCAAGCACTATCTGCTGAAGATACTGTTCCTTTCTAATGTATATTTTGAGATCTTTGTAGAAAATCAAATATGTATGGAATAGTATCTGACCCACTTTTCTATTACATTGATCTGTTTTTCTGGTTTTGTGCCAGGGACACACATGCTTTATCACCAAGACTCTGTAACGTAACTTGAAATCAGATGCCACCTGCCATATTCTTTCTGTTTAGAGTTACCTCAGCTATTCTTAGTTCTTCCTCCTTCCATATGAATTTTAAGAGTTTTTTTTTTGTTTTGTTTTGTTTTTTTTACTCTATCTGCAGAGAACGATCCTGGAAGTTTTACTGGGATTGTATTGAATCTGTAGGTTGCTTTTGGTAGGATGGCCATTTTCACATTATCAATTCTTCCAATCCATGAACAGGGAAGGTCTTTCTGTTTCCCGAGTCTTCCTCAATTTCCCTTTTCATGACCTTACATTTTTATTGTAGTGGTTTTCTGCTGCCTCAGTAAGGTTTATTCTGGGGTATTTTATTTCAGGGGGCTGTTGTGAGTGGGATTGGTTCCCTTATTTCTTTTCCCATATGCTTTTACTATAAAAGAAGGCCAAGTCTTCTGGTTTTTCTCTAATATATCATTTTGAGTTCATTTTTCTCTTTTCTATCATTGTTCTGTTATTACTTCACCTTTAATAAACCCTTATTTATAATTATAGCTTTATACCACCATATATACACACATTATATAACTATATATATAACTATTTATAACTATATATATATTTGAAAAAACTAAAGAAAACGTGAACATATATAAATATTTTCTATTGCCCCATGCTTTTATCCTTTCTAGCATTATGCACTATCTTGTGTGGATATGAGCATCTCTAATGTCACTTCCTTTTATTAAGAAGGATTTCCTCTTGTGTTACCTTTCAGGAAAATCTGGCAGTAAAGAAGCATTCATCTGCACCCATCTGTCAGTGTATTTACTGTGTTCATTTTTAAAGCAGAGTTCTGTTAGAATCAGAATCTATAGTTGGCCTTGTATTAATCTAGCACTTGGAATATGATATTCCATTCCCTCTAGCCTTCACCATACCTGAAGTGAAGTCAGTAGTCTACTGTAGTCATATGGAAACACATTCATATTTGACTGTCTATTGCATATTCTTGGTTATGTGATGCTGTTCTGAATTGAGTATCATTGGTCAATCAGGAGTGGTTTGATCTTATGTTTATAAACACTCTTTCATTCAACACAAAATTCATAGATTCCTCACCAAATACTCTTCAGCTGCCCTCTAGACTTATACATTGAGTCAACAGTTCTCCATTCTGTTGTTTGGTTCAAATGGGTTTGCAATTTCAGACAATGCAACCCTTGTTCCTCCTTCTACGCTTGTTACTAACCTCACTACTTTAGCTGACCACACTGGGGGTAAAGGGAAGCTCCTTTACTGCTAATGGGAAATATCCTCCCGGCTAACTCTCCAAACCTGGCTGAAGTGTGTGCCTCTGACAGTTCTGGAAGCGGGTGGAGGAGTTTACCCCTTCAGAAAACATCTCAATGTAAGTGTTTCACTTTTTCCCAGAAGTCAAGCCATTTATACAAAGCACAGTTCTGTTTCCTGCACTTTTTGGCACTACTGAATGCAGGAAAGTTTTGCTTTTTCAAGTTTGTTACCTCATGATTTACCACTGCTTTGGAGGAGATTAAATTCGTTGTCTTTCTGTCTGTGACAGCAGAAATTGTTCTCCGAATGAAAACAATTATTACTGAATAACAGCTGTTCTTGAGACCTCGTATAGCACAATAACTTTAAGTTACTTGGATATAATTTGTCTCATTTCTCGCCAAGCCAAGCCTAGACTCTCCTGCCCAGCCATGTACTTACCCTCTGTCACAACTTTGCATTTAAAGATGTGTCTGATCTTAAATCTGGCTTGACTGTTAGCAATAGTCAACCTTTTCCTTTGTCCAGAGGCCAACCTTTTTTGTAAGGTACCTAGACAGTGAACTAGCCATCACATTAGCCTGGGACTTGTTTGAGATCCCGGTATTTCTGGTACCCTCCACACAAGGCATAGTCTTCCACATTATCCCCTTCAGGGTAGAAGCCAGACATCACATAGCTCTTACACAAATTCATCTAACCAAAACAGTGACCAAGAAAAGCATCACTAAATCTTGTTCCATGAAACAAAAAATGGAAGAATCATGCCTTTTTTCTTAAGAGAAAGTGATGGAGTTTTACGTCATGAAGCAAATGAAGAGAGATGCTCAAAACTCAAGATTTTAGAAGAAAGAAATTTGAGATACCTGTGGTGTTTTATTTTTGTAAAAATTTCTGAAATCATTTGGTTTAAGCAAAATGAACAGCAAGAGTTTGGTCAAAGACAATGGTATTTAAAACTTTAGGGCTATGGGCTTTTGGAAAATCATATCTGGATGAGAAACAGGAGAAGAAGAAGAGAGGAACGTAAATGTTCTGTGTAAGAGAGCCCTTTATCTGTGCTCTGGGAAACTTACAAAATAATTTCAACCAAGTAGGATTTAGTTTAAAAGAGAGACAGCAGTAGTCGAAGACCTAAGCATTATCTTCCTTTATTTCCACACAAAATACAGGGAGAGCATTGGTTTCTGTCGCTGTCTGCAGGCAAGCAAGGCCTGCTTTCCAGAAAGATAGCTCAGAACCCTCTCCCTGAACATAGCCACGGGGACATTGTAGAAAGCTCTCCCTCAACACCAAAGCCCAGGCAGCACAGCAGCCTGATTTTATTTTACTATTGCACAGGAAGTAGGAGCCAGACTACTGCAAACTGTGGATTTATATGAAAAATTTCATGATCCCTTTAAGTGCAATGGAATGAAAAGATGTTAATACCCAGTAAGACTTCTGTTTTCATTCTCCCTGCTCTCCCTCTCTCCCACCTCCCTCCCTCCCTCCCTCCCTCCCTCCCTCCCTCCCTCCCTCCCTCCCTCTCTCTTCTCCCCTCCCTTCCTTCTCATCAATAGAAAGTATATTGCTACCTAAGAAGTTTCTGGAAATTTTACTTAAGTGCTCCATAGTTTTTAACACATCTCAGATAATGTTTATGCACTCCTCCAGCTTCCATTTTAAAAATAAATTCATTTCATGTGACAGTAGCAGATCTGATAACAACATTAATTTTTTTTCAGCATATTTCCCACACTACTGAATTTCTTTGAACATTTCATTTCATACCTTTTATGGTCCTTTTTTTCTTACTTCCAAGAATAATTCTGTGCATCCCCTTGCTTGCCACTAAGCATTCACTAATGTCCAGACTGTCCTATGCTATTGTGAAGACATTGCACATTCATTCTTATGAAACTGTGTCCATGGACATGGACCACTATTTCATACTATCCTAAATAAATCTGAATGAACTAAGATAATCGTTTGATCCACTCTAAGGCAACACTTGGGTTCTTTAACACTCGAAACACAAACTTCACTCTTCTTTGTCTTCTGGATGAAAAATGTATATTTTGGTGCTCATTATACCATTCTCTCAATTTATAGCTTGCATTTTTTTCTGTGTTTTATAATATTTCACAACAGTGAAGTTAAAGAGCTTATCACCTAGTAGTGGTCACATTTGTAGCTTATAGTTAAAAACATTCAACAAACCATAAGTGGATATAAGAGCCAGTAAAACATAGTTCAAGATTAAAACAATGGTATCAACACACTGTTGCATCTTTCGCCAATGTCATCCCTTCCTGTTATTACTACCATCCTTATTTTCTTCTCCAGATGTCATATTTGGATGTCTGTTAAAATTTGGATAATCTCTGACTTTGGTTAGGATGCTAGATTAAATATATTCTAGTGGGTACTATTTCCTGAACTGTAAAAGAATGGATTCTGTTCAGAGTCATATCTACGAATTATAAATAGAAATCAAGACTCTTCTTCATTATTATTCTGAAAAATGATACTGTATCTTGTAGGAAGCCATAAGGGAGCAGAGGGAGTGCTGGCAGAGGGCCTGAGATTGGTGTTTACATTTAGAGCAGAGGTGATTTTTAATGCTTCAAGATCATTCATGAAATATTATGTATATAATTTGTACTCGCAATAACAAACATACTCTCCAAGGAAACATTAAAATGAATAGCTCCTTTAACTCTTTTGTACCTTGATTATATCTTAGTTGATGAACACATAAAAAAAAGGAAGGCAAGATTGATGTTGGACAGATCAGTAGGGCAATCATGTAGTTTATTACATATTTATGACTCCAAAAGATCAAAGGATGTTTTTATGCTCATAGCTTGGCAAATATATCTTGCCACAGTCAGATATGTTCCAAGTGACTTCAGTGGGAAAGGGAAAAGATCTGGCAGTGTGCCTGTAATGCTATTTGGCAAGACACTGAATGATGGTGAGATTCGAGAACACAGTAACATACTGTGTCCCATGTATACACATACACACTCTATATATGTATGCACACATTCACTGGTATATAGGAAATGTGTGACTATATACATACTGTATGTAAATATGGCAAACTATTACATAATAAGGGTAATTAGACTAATTAGTCATGTTTGGATATATCGATAAATCTCTGTACATGGAAGGTCTTCAATATTATTTCATACTACAGCAATTTCAAGTAAATTACAAATAAAGATGATACCACTAAAGCACTATAGATTTCAAAATGTGCATTAATATTGTCTATGTGCTTTCAGTTTAACCAAATAAAATTTTGAATCATGTGCAACTTAAGTCTCATTATATAGTTTTAAAGGGACTAACAAAATAAGAGTGACTCCTACAACACAGACTGGGGCCTCCCAGTGTCTCTAGAATGGAAGACCTCCCTACCCCTCACCAGCAATTATTTTATGTGCATAAAGTACATGCTGGGAGGTGATTCAGTCTGTACATTCTTTTTCTATTAAGGATTCAATTATTAGGCTTGCCCAAGTAGTCTAGCACCTGCATTCACACACAAAAAAACATGCTTTAAACTTAAAACTTGAAAAACTTGACTTTCAGTTTTCATGTATTGAAATATTAATTTTCTCTCTTCTAAATATCAAAAGATCATTAAAATTACAATAGCCAATCATTATATATTCAAAAAAGGAAAGAAAGGAAGGAAGGAAAGAAGGAAGAAAGAATGAAATCTGGTACCAAAGCAGCACAGCACATTGATTTTCATTATGTATTATTAGCAATAACTAAAATACAGGATCACTCTAGGTATCAACTATAGATGAATGGAAAAAGAAAACATGACATATATAAACACTGGAATATCCATCCATAAATAATAATGAAATACTGTTATTCACCAAAAGTAGATTGAACTGTTTGACATCATATTAAGTAAAGTAAGGCAGATAGACAATTTTGTATTCAATCACTCACATATTTGAGTTTTATTTATGTTAAGTTTTAAAATCACATATGTGTATGTGGGTAAGTGTGTGCATGTGAGTTTAGGTGTTCTTCAAGGCCAGAAGAGGGTGTCAGATCCTTTGAAGCTAGAGTTACAGGTGTTGTGAACAGCTTGAGTTGAGTGCTGGGAACCAAGCTTGGCTCCTTTGTAAAAGTAATGATTGCTCTTTACCACTGAACCATCTCTCCAGCCCTTATTTATGTTTATAAAGAGCCAACATGAATTCAAAATAGCGTTCACCAAAAGTTGGAGAAGTGAATGGAGAAGTTGGGATTGAGGGAGTCTGCACATTCTGCATGTTGCATGTTTGTGTTGCAATATTAATCTCATATCAAGCATCATTAATGTGTATAATTAGCCATGCTAATAAATTAGATATATCAAGAATTTTTGAAGTGTATTGCAAAATATGTACTAATGCTTTGACTCATTGATTGGGGTCACAGCAAAACTCTGTGAAATGTATTTGGAAATATTGGGTGCAAATGTTTTAAATAGTCAAGCATTAAGTCGCCGCTGCCCAAACCCACTCATCCCCTGAGAACACAGCTACTCCTTGAGACACAGACTCTGCCAACTCTGATTGGACCAAGAGGTAAGTCTTTGTTCTCCTATCCTATCAACCCAGCCCCTAGGTTTTAGGCCCAGGGGCACAACTCATGCTCCTATACCCTCATCCATTGCAGCCCCAGGTGCAGGTTAGCAGCAGGACTCCTGCAGAAAGTCTGACTATCATCATTCCCATCAGATTCTGTAACCTGCAAACCCCACTCCACCCCCCAAATCCACCCATCCTCTAAGACCACAACTGCTCCCTGAGACACAGACTCTGCCAGCTCTGATTTGACCAAGAGCTCAGATTGGACCAAGAGTGCTGATTGAACCAAGGGTTGCTCTCAGAGACACAGACACTGTTTGCACCCATTGGAGGAAAAAACGGGTAGACTCCAGTGCAAGAATACATTCAACAACATAAAGAGCAATATGGCACCACCAGAACCTAGTGGTTCTACATCAGCAAGACCTGAACATCCCAACATAGAAGAAACAGAAGAAAATGACCTTAAAAAGGACTTCAAGAAGATAATAGAGGCCTTTAAAGTGGAAATAAAATTCTCTTATAGAAATTGAAGAAGAAGCCGGGCAGTGGTGGCGCACGCCTTTAATCCTAGCACTCGGGAGGCAGAGTCAGGTGGATCTCTGTCAGTTCGAGGCCAGCCTGGACTACCAAGTGAGTTCCAGGAAAGGCGCAAAGCTACACAGAGAAACCCTGTCTCGAAAAACCAAAAAAAAAAGAAAAAAGAAAAAGAAAAAGAAAAAGAAATTGAAGAAGAAAAGACAAAGAAAAAAAACTGGAAGAAATCAATAAATCCCTTAAAGAAAGCAAAGAAACCCAAGAAAAAGCAATCAAACAGGTGAATAAAACAGTTCAAGACTTGAAAAGTGAAGTAGAGGCAATAAAGAAGGCACAAACCAAGGAGAAGCTGGAAATGGAAAATCTGAGTAAAAGAACCAGAATTACAGATGCAAGCATAGCCAACAGAATGCAAGAAATGGGAGAAAAAATCTCTGATGTTGAAGATATGATAGAAGAAATAGATTTGTTGGTCAAAGAAAACATTAAAGCCAAGAAAGTCACAACAAAAAACATCCAGGAAATCTGGGATACCATGAAAAGACCAAATCTAAGAATGATAGGGATAGAAGAAGAAGAATATCAGTTCAAAGACACAGAGAATATATTCAATAAAATCTTTGAAGAGAATTTTCACAACCTAAATAAGGAAATGCTTATGAAGATAAAAGAAGCTTACAGAACACCAAATAGACTGGACTCCCATCCCCCCCCCAAAAAAAAAATCCCCTTGCCACATAATGATCAAACCACTAAACATACAGAATAAAGAAAGAATATTAAACACTGCAAATGAAAATGCCCAGTAACATATAAAGGCAGACCCATCAGAATAACACCTGACTTTTCAATGGAGACTCTGTAATCCAGAGGCTCCTGAACAGATGTTGTGCAGACACTAAGAGACAATGGATGCCAGCCCAGACTATTATCCCCAGCAAAACTCTCAAAGGCCATAGATGGAGTAAACAAGATATTCAATGATAAAACTGGATTTAAACAATACCTACCCACAAATCCAGCCCTACAGAAAGTACTAGAAGAAAAATAATCTAACCTAAGGAAGTTAGATGCACCCAGGAAAACACAGGCAAGAGATACCATCGAATCTCAAAGAAGGGAAACCCACAACAATATCATAAAAATAACAAGAATTAATAATCACTGGTCCTTAGTATCCCTTAATATCAATGGACTCAATTTGCCTATAAAAAGACACAGGCTAAAAGAATGGATATGAAAACAGGATCCATCCTTCTACTGCATATAAGAAACACACCTCAACCTCAACGGCAGACACTACCTCAGAGTAAAGGGCTGGGAAAATTCTTTCCATTCAAATGGACCTAAGAAAAAGTTTGGTATAGTTATCCTAATATCTAACAAAGTAGACTTCAAACTAAAATTAATCAAAAGAGATCAAGAAGGACAATAAATATTCATCACAGGAAAAATCCATCAAGATGAAGTCTCAATTCTGAATATTTATGCCTCAAATACAAGAGCATCCATATATATGAAAGAAAAATTACTAAACCTTAAATCACACATTAGATCCCACACAATAATAGTGGGAGACTTCAACACATCACTTTCACCAATGGACAGTTCTGCCAGACAGAATCTTAACAGAGAAATAAGTGAACTAATAGATGTTATGACTCAAATGGACTTAATAGATACCTACAGGACATTCCACCCAAACACAAGTGAATATACCTTCCTCTCAGTATTCCATGGGACCTTCTTTAAAATCAACCACATACTTGGTCACAAAGCAAATCTCAACAGATATAAAATAATTGGAATAACCTCCTGTATTTTATCAGTCCACCATGGCTTAAAGTTAGAATTCAACAACACAAATTACAGAAAGCCTATACACTCATGGAAACTGAATAATGCTCATCTGAATCACCAATGGGTCAAGGAAGAAATAAAGAAAGAAATTAAATACTTCCTAGAACTCAATGAAAATGAATGTACAACATACCCAAACTTATGGGACACTATGAAAGTAGTACTAAGAGGAAAGTTCATAGCTCTAAATGCCTACACTAAGATGTTAGAGAAATTTCACACTTATGTTTTAACAGCACATCTGAAAGCTCTAGATGAAAAAGAAGCAAATAAACCCAGGAAGAGTAGATGCAAGGAAATAATCAAATTCAGAGCTGAAATCAATGAAATAGAAGCAAAGAGAACAGTACAGAGAATCAATGAAAGAGTTTGTTCTTTGATAAAATCAACAAGATAGATGAACCCTTTTCCAAACTAATTAAAAGGCAGAGAGAGAATATCCACACTAACAAAATCAGAGACAGAAAGGGAGACATAGCAACTGGCAATGAGAAAATCCAGAGAATCATCAAGTCATGCTTCAAAAAACTGTACTCCACAAAACTGGAAAATCTAAAAGAAATGGACAATTTTCTGGATAGGTACCATATACCCAAATTAAATCAAGACCAGATAAACAATTTAAATAGACCTATAACTTATATGGAAATAGAAGCAGTCATTAAAAGTTTCTCAACCAAAAAAAGCCCAGGGCCACATGGTTTCATTGCAGAATTCTACCAGAATTTCAAAGAAGTGCTAATACCAATACTCTTCAAATTGTTCCACACAATAGAAATAGAAGGATCATTGCCAAACTCTATGAGTCTACAGTAACCCTGATAATCAAACCACACAAAGATGCAACAAAGAAAGATAATTACAGACTAATCTCCCTCATGAACATTGATGCAAAAATACTCAATAAAATACTGGCAAACTGAATCCAAGAACACATAAAAAAAATCATCCACCTTGATCAAGTAGGTTTCATCGCAGATATTCAGGGATGGTTCAACATATGAAAATCTATGAATGTAATCCATCATATAAACCAACTTAAAGAAAAAAAAAACACATGATCATCTCATCAGAGGCTGAAGAAGCCTTTGACAAAATCCAACATCCCTTCATGGTAGAGGCCTTGGAGAGATCAAGAATACAAGGAACATACCTAAACATAATAAAGGCAATTTACAGCAAGCTGACAGCCAACATCAAATTCAATGGAGAGAAACTTGAAGTGATTCCATAAAAGCAGGAATAAGGAAAGGCTGTCCACTCTCCCCATATCTATTCAATATAGCACTCGAATTTCTAGCTATATTAATAAGACAACAAAAGGAGATCAAGGGGATAAAAATGAGAAAGGAAGAAGTCAAATTTTGCTGTTTTCAGATGATATGATAGTCTATATAATTGACCTCAAAAAGTCTAACAGTGAACTCCTACAACTGATAAACACCTTCAGCAATGGGGTAGGATACAAGATTAATTCAGCAAAATCAGTAAGCCATCCTATACACAAATGATAAACAGGCTGAGAAAGAAATCAAAGTAACATCACCCTTTACAATAGCCATAAATATTATAAAATACCTTGGGGTAACGCTAACCAAACAAGTGAAAGACCTGTATGGCAAGAACTTTAAGTTCTTAAAGAAACAAATTGAAGACAATAGCAGAAAATGGAAAGATGTCCCATGCTCATGCATATGTAGAACCCACATAATAAAAATGGCAATCTTATCAAAAAGTATCTACAGATTCAATGCAATCCCTATCAAAATCCCAACACAATTCTTCACAGACCTCGAAAGAACAATAATCAACTTCATATGGAAAAACATAAAACCTGGGATATCTAAAACAACCATTTATAATAACAACTTCTGGAGGCATCATCATCCCTGACTTCAAGCTCTGCTATAGAGCTATAGTAATAAAAACAGTTTGTTAGTTTGTTATTGGCATAAAAACCAACATATGGACCAATGGAATTTAATTGGAGATACTGACATTAATCCACACACCTATAAACACCTGATTTTTTGACAAAGAAGCCAAAATTGTACAATGGAAAAAAGAAAGTGTCTTCAACAAATGGTGGTGGCATAACTGAATGTCAACATGTAGAAGATTGAAAAAAGATCTGTATCTATCACCAGGCACAAAACTCAAATCCCAGTGGATCAAAGACCTCAACATAAATCCAGCTATATTGAACCTGATAGAGGAGAAAGTAGGAAGTAGTCTTGAATGCACTGGCACAGGAGACCACTCCATAAATATAACACCAGTAGCACAGACACTGAGAGTAATAATTAATAAATGGGACCTCCTGAAAATGAGAAGCTTCTGTAAGGCAAAGGACACAGTAAATAAGACAAAATGACAGCCTGCAGTATGGGAAAATATCTTCACCAACCCCACATCTGGCAGAAGTCTGATCTCCAAAACTTATATTTACAGCTGTGGAACCTGCTTGGGACTGGACTAGATCATCTGCATGTGGGAGACAGTTGTGTAGCTTGGTCTGTGTGAGGGTCCCCGGCAATGTGATCAGGATCTATTTCTGTTGCATGAGCTGTCTTTCTGGATCCCATTACCTATGGTGGGACACCATGCTCACCCTCGAGGCAGGGTGAAGATACTGTAGCTATCTGCCTCAATCTAATGTACCGGGCTTTGCTGTTTCCCCCATGGGAGGACTTACCCTTTTGTAGGAGGGGATGAGGGGGCCCGTGGGGGGGGGGCTCGGCAGGGATGGAGGAGTTGGGACAGGAATGAGAGGGGAATCTGTGGTTGGTATATAAAATGAATACATTTTTTTAAATAGAAAAAAAGTCTGAGATATTGACAATCACCAATATATCACATGGAGAATAGATTCAGTAAGTGTTGTAAGACATTTTGTTTGTGTTCTGACAAATTAGGCTTGCCTGGAGATCAGAGAAACAGAGCACCCAGCCACCAGAACCTTCTTACCTCTACTAATCCTTATCCCAAATCCGCAATCCTGTCTCTACGAATCCTCAGACTGAATCTTGGAGAGGAGATCCTGTCTCCACTCAACTTATATTCTTGTCTCTACCTCCCTAGTGCTGGGATTAAGGGCATGCACCTCCCATGTGCTGGCATCAAAGGCATGAACCTCCCTAGTGCTGGAATCCAAGGTGTGAGCCTCCCATGAACTGAGATCAAACGCATGATTCTCCCAAGTGCTGAGATTAAGTGTGAGCCACCACCAACTGGCTCTGTTTCTCTTTTAGACTGGTTCAATCTCCTGTAGCCCAGGGTGGCTTTAAACTCCTGATCTTCCTACTTTCTCCTTTTGAGTGCTAGGATTAAAGGTGTATGCCACCACTGCCTGGCCTGTATGGTTAACTAGTGGCTAGATCCACCATCTGATCTCCAGGCAAGCTTTACTTGTCAGAACACAAACAAAATATCGTATAACAAGTAAGTCCTTTAAACATTGCATGGTGCAGAATCAATCCTGGTGAACATCTTTATTTGAAGTAGCCATATTGTAATAATAATAATGAAAACAATTTATTTACTGTCAGTTATTGATTTTTTGAAACTTCTTACACATTTGAATGATCACTCAATAAATATCTCTCATTAAATTCATGAACATTCTACAGGTAAGGATAGTGTGACTTGGAGGATCCCAGCAAACTACACAGGAACACGAAACTGGCAATGGAGGCAGTGACCGGACCAGAGGTGGCCAATACTGAATATCTTTAAAAACATCCATATACTTTATAATGTTGAAATATTTTATTCAAGTGTGAATACTCATTAGAATACAGTGATTCTGATCCCTCAGTAGTTGGATTGTTGTGCTAGAAACCTCATCCAACTACTGAGGGATCTGGATGCAGAGATCCATGACTAGGCCCTGGGTGGATCTCTGGGAGTCCAATTAGCGAGAATGAGGAGGGTTTATATGAGCAAGAATTGCTGAGACCAAGGTTGGATAAAGCACAGGGACAAATAGCCAAATGAATGGAAACACATGAACTATGAACCAATGGCTGAGGGGTCCCCACTGGATCAGGCCCTCCGAATGGGTGAGACAGTTGATTGGCTTGATCTGTTTGGGAGGCATCCAGGCAGTGGGACCAGATCTTGTGCTCATTGCATGAGTTGGCTGTTTGAAACCTGGGGCCTATGCAGGATTGTTTGGCTAGGCCTGGGAGGAGGGGACTAGACCTACCTGGACTGAGTCTACCAGGTTGACCTCAGTCTGTGGGGAAGGCTTTGCCCTGGAGGAGATGGGAATGGGGGGGGGGTTGGGGGGAAGGTGAGGGTGACGGGAGGGGGGAGAACAAGGGAATCCGTGGCTGATATGTAGAACTGAATTGTATTGCAAAATAAATTAAAATTAAAAAAAAAGTAAAAAAAAAAAAAAAAGAATACAGTGATTCTAAAAATTGGTTCTGTCCATTGTCCCCTCCAGCTGTATTGCTTTAAAAGTTATGGCTGCCTTCCATGTTGGTTTAATTTCAAAAGATTAAGGGATAGGGGCTCACTGAGAAACATGTTTGATGTGCTAGCATAGACCAGTGTTCTGATCTCCAACACACAAACTTAAAAAAAAATGAAAGAAAAGTTAATTACTGAGCTGTGCATCTATAACCTCAGTGTAGGGGTCTGGAAGACAGGCAATCTATGGAGCTCACTGTCACCCATTCTAGCTAAATTGGCACGCTTTTCCTTCAATGAGAGACTCTGTCTCAAAATACATGAAGAGTGGTAGAAGAAGATACTTATGTTGACCTCTGAACTTCACTAACACACACATGCATATGTACAAACACACACATAAATACACATGCATGCACACACACATATTCATGTATATGCACACATATGTGTACACATAATGCTCATATAACATTCAACTCACATGATAACCAGGCTCCATGTACTTATTTCCTAGAGAATTTAAAAGGTAGACATAAGGGAAATTTATGTTGTTTCTAGTCACTAGCTAAACTTTTTTTCTTTATTAAGAAATTTTCTACTCACTCCACAGACCATCCACAGATCCCCCCTCCTCCCTCCTCCCACCCCCAGCCCTCTTTCCCAAGCCATCCTGCATCCCCACATCCCCCAAATTAAGGTCTCCCATGGGGAGTCAGCAGAGCCCAGCACACTGAGCCTAGGCAGGTCCAAGCCCCTTCCCACTGCACCAAGGCTGTGCAAGGCATCACACCTCAGGCACCGGATTCCCTGAAGCCTGCCCATAGACTAGGGACAGATCCCGATCCCCCTGCCTGGATGCCTCCCAAACAGTTCGAGCCAAACAACCATCTTCTATATTCAGAGGGCCTAGTCCAGTCCCATGGGGGCTCCACAGCCCCCAGTCCACAGTTCATGGGTTTCCACTAGTGTGGCTGGTCATCTCTGCACATCCTCCCACCATGATCTTGATGTCTCTCTCCTGCAGAATCTCTCCTCTGTCTCATCAATTGGATTCCTGGAGCTCATCCTGGTTCCTGGCCATGGATCTCTGCATCTGCCTCCATCAGTCACTCATTAGCTAAATTTGTGCTACTCTGAGAAATTATCATTCATGAGTATAAACTCTTGATTAACGCTGTAACAAAATTGGCAAAATGGAAAAACTGGCTTTAAATATATGCTTTTATATATGTGTGTGTATCTGTGTGTACATATCAAAAATTAATAAAAAGAGGTCATGAATTTGGAAGAGAACAAGGAAAGGTATATGGTAGGGTTTAGAGAGAAAGAAGCAAAGAGAAAATTGACGTAATTATATTATAATATAAAAAAAATCAAAATTAAAAGAACTTAAAAGCATAAACATTTTATCCCCATTCTAACTGAATGTAGAAACATTCTACAAGTTAAATTGGGCAGTAGTTCTTTCTGGAGAATCTCCCTTTTCCCCTCTCATTTATTTATAAGACTTACTTGGTCTAACTGTATTGGTTCATTAATTTTTACCAATGTGCTTGTGCTAATGGAAGATTCTGAGACTGAGACATGGCACGGACAATGTCAGAACAGTGCATACCATCTTTGCCATCTACTTTTCAGTTAAGAAGAGAACTGTTGTAAAATTTGAGATTTGTTCTTTTGTGTTCCCTTCCCTGTCCTGGAGTTAGGGTAAAAAACTTATCTCTGCTGTGGAAATCAAATCCCCAAAGAAGCAAATGGTCTCTTTTGAGTTCGAAGACTTTTCCGATGGAACAACTCTGTTTAAAAGCAAATCACGGTGACTGCCAGGGCTCCAGCATTGTTAGCATGTTTCGTGGGAATATAGGTGATCTAATACTCAGGACAAGCTTGTTAGAATATCAACAGTTGTCCACAGTGGCTCAGCCCTTACTCTCTACTTTCTCCTTTTTAACTTATTCCCAGCTCTTAGAAGCAATTTGAGACCCCAGCAGTGAAGGGAAGACCATTCTCTGTGCTAGAGCGGCTCCTGTAATGGCGCAGATTGAATTTGCCTGCAGTCATGTTGGCAGCCCAGTTTTCTATGAACAGAATGTGCTAAGGCAGAGGGCTAAATGGTGACTCAGCAGAATCTCCGCTGGGCTTCCTGAACCTAGCTGTGAACACAGTACCCCCAAGGCTATTCATCTACCGTAAAGAACAGGTTCTTGATGCTGTGGGACAGAGTTCCTACTGCTCGCTGCTGGTTCCATTTACAACCATGCAAATAGAGCATCTCTCCCTTACCTAGAATGTAAAACAGACAAGGTGGCCTCTCACTTAGTTCATGTAGTGTTTTGTTTTAAAGCTCACTAGAAACAAGTCTGGATTTTTTGAATTAAATTTCGGGGAGGATTTCATACATGGGTCCTTCATTTACAGCTTTTCAATTCCTATTTTCCATCCTCCAACTCTCCTGTGTCCTTAATTCCCTCTCCAATTCATGACATCTTCATCTTTAGTTATTACTTTTTACATATCTAGACATACATATATATATATGCAGAAAAACATGGATGTGTTTAATCAGTATGCCATTTATTAGAAGCAGGACAATAGTACCAGTCTTGCTGCTCAGGGGGTTCTCATGCTTGGTTCACAGCCAAGCTTCTGCCATCTTGGAATTCTAATGATTTCTGAAGAAGAAACCGTTTCTTCACTTGTACCAAACCCCACCCACAATGTAGCAGTTGGTGCTCATGAATTTTGAGTGTTTTTGTTTGTTTGCTGTTTGTTTTTCAGATAAAATCACTACTTCAGTGCAGATCCACACCCTGATTCTTGCTAAGATTGCTCAGGAAGACAGAGTTAATGTTAAGCATGTAGGTTTATCCAAGTTCCTCACATAAATGGTCACCATCAAATGAGATAAGTAATGAGACTCAATTTCTCTTTCTGTTTCTCTATTGCCTGTTGGTAAATGATGAATCCAAAGTCCTGGGTAAGTAGAGCCCTGGATGTGTGTGTGTGTGTGTGTGTGTGTGTGTGTGTGTGTGTGTGTGTGTGTGTGTGTGTGTGTTATTTCAACCATAGATACAGACACTGTCTAATAAACTCCAAGAAAATTATCAATATATTGCTATCTGGGCCTGTCCAGAATTGAATAATCAGGAAGCTGGACAACTGTCACAATGCATAATGCTGAAATGAGAAGTGTCCTAAAGACAAGACTTCACAGCATCATGTGACAGAAGCTCTTTCAGGCCGTTTGTCTGCAAGCGACTTTATGCTCTCCTGAGCCAGGCAATCCTTTGATCTCCAATTTTGCAAGCAAATGAATAGAAATTCCCTTTGCTAAAGAGAAACCCCATGGAAATGTTGGTGACAGGATTACTACAAGGTAGTATGAGGGGCATTACAAACTTCTAGGAGCCTACCTATGTAGATAGGTTAAATGTTTGCCATCTCCATGAGTGTCAATGAAGAGATTTAGTTGTAGAAATTACTACTGTATGTGTATTCAATTAAATATAAGTATATTTAATATATAATATCAAAATACATTGTAATAAAACAGAAGACTGAATACTAAATATAAATGTATTTAATATGCATTTAATATCTTAATTGAAATAGAATTACATAATTTCTTCCTCCCTCCAAACCCTCAAAACTACCCTTTTCCAAACACTTCCCATTTTTCCCCTACTATCATTGGTAGCCTTTTTTTTCCCTTTGGTTGTTATTATTACAAACATATATATGTGTGTATATATACACACAACTTTCTGAGTCCATTTTTTTGGTTGGTATGTATATGGTTTTAAGGACGACCATTCTGCATTGGGAAAATAAACAATATGTGGTCTTTTCCCTGGGAGAGGCCAATTTTCCTTCTACCATTACTCTTTAGCTGCCTGGAGTTCTTTGTCTAAGCGTGAGACCCCGCAAAGTTTCCCTTCCACATTAACATGTCTATTGATATTGCCATTGTTCTGGTCTTGTTTAGCACCATTTCTAGGTCTCATAGCCAATTAGCCAACTTCCTTGTTTTTTTTTGTTTGTTTGTTTGTTATCATTTTTGGCTTTTACAATCTTTTCACCACTCTTCTGAAATGTTTCCTGATAAACACAGGAGCTAAGAAATGTAGTATCTGATGGGGTTGGGCTCTACAGGATCTGTTGTTCTTTGCATTATATCTAGTTGTGGTTTTCTGTGATGGTCTCCATTTGCTGTAAGCATAAGCTTCTTCCATGAGAGATGGTAGCTACACTTATCTGTGGGCTTAAAGATAAGATTTAGAATATAGTTAGGAGTTATTCTGGTCTATAAAAGGGGCAGTAATAGACTTTTCTAAGGTCCATGATTCCACTAGCCCCTGAAGGCTGGCTAGGTTTCCAGTATCAAGCATGATTTCCCTCCTGTTGAGCAGAAATACCAGTAGATAAACAAATTTTTCAGCTCTTTACTGGGCTGGAATCTTTAGTTCAATTATCTTCGATATCCCTACATCTTCTCCTAAGTTCTCTTTCTTTTCTTTCATGCTGTGTGCTGCTGGAGAAGCAGCTCTCCTCTGTAAATCTGTGGGCCAAGTTTTTCTGAAATGGCTGAAGTTCTCTAATGAGGATGGCTTTGACATTCTACCCGCTCAGAAATAGCCTTGGATCCATGATCACCTCAGAGCATGCTTTCAATGGTATCTTCTCACTCCTGTCAAGTTCTTTGGTTGAGGTCAACACCTTATTATAATGAGAACAGAAAAGCCTCACTAGGTTATTTAGTTGTTATCTTTGCTAACAGGAAAAAAAAAACCTGCAATATAACCTGAAAAATTTTCTTCAAGAATACAGTTAATTGGCAGAGAATCTTCTGGTATTCTAGGGAAAATTTGAGGGCAATAAAAATTTTGCTGGGTGGTGGTGGCACAGGCCTTTAATCCCAGCACTCGGGAGGCAGAGCCAGGCAGATCTCTGTGAGTTGGAGGTCCGCCTGGGCTACAGAGTGAGTTCCAGGGAAGGCACAAAGCTACACAGAGAAACCCTTTCTCAAAAAACCAAAAAAAAAAAAAAATTATTGGAGCTTACAGTAGAATAATGAACAGGAAACATTTTTTTCTTTTTCATGTCTTTCACAACATGATAGTTTGATACCACCTATTCGAATAGTTTGTATGCACTAACACTGAATAGAGACCAATTCCTTTCACTTTTAATAATTTCTATGATGGCTGTATACAGTACATCCATTATTGTATCTTTCTTACACAGATTTCACTTCTTGCTTAAATCATCTCATGCTGGTCTAAACAGAGATTCTTCTGGGGCGGTCTCTGCAGGAGGAGATCCCAGCTTAACTCACTTCTTGCTAGTGAGAGACAATCAATAAGATAGTAAAGGATTCAGAAAAAGTAGACTCCTTCCCTCAAAGCAAATAGTATTGTCAATCTGATTTTCATTCTTGGAAATTTGAATTAAATGATGTGAAAGGAATTAGGTCCATTGTGGGTCAACTGTTCTCAGTAGAATGGGGGCTGATGGCCACACACAGGAAGGAGGAATAATGGATTGTGTGGTTTGTGGCATGAAAGTCAAAATGAAAGAATTCTGAGTTACTGTGCATGGATGGTAGATCAGGTTGTTTTTTATGCTCTTTCATTCACTAAGACATCCAAAGGAACAAGTGGGAAAGGTCATCGAATATTTGACCCCATTGATTTGAGCTTTCTCAGCTGAACTTTAATTTTAAAAGTATTTTACTACTTAACTAGAACACTAAGAAGCAAGACAGAAGTATAATCTGTGTCCTGATGCCCTTCAATAAGAAGTGAAATGCAGACAACCTTGTGTTTCCCCCATTAGGAACACGAAGCATATCACATCATCATAAAAGTTTGTATCTAATACGACCTCAGAAACAAGGGAACCTTATTAGAAATTGGAAATCAGATCAAAAAGGCAAATAATATGTTCAAAGTAATAGGGATTCCAGTTTTAAACAAGAATCTCTCCAAGTCTCTATATCACAGTATTTTCTTTCTGTAATGCTACTTAAGGACAATAATAATGAGGCTAATCAAGAGAGTAAGAGTGAGATAACAGTACTAAATAAGTGACTACTGAATGCAGTGATGGCATCCATGTTATTTGATTCAATCTCCATTTGCAAAACAGCCTGATATTTATATTTTTATCTATGAAAGTAAAGAAACCAACAAAAATCAAATAGCAAGAGCGGAAGAGCCAAGATTTGTACTAAGCCAGACGAACTCTGCTCAGCTGTAGCTGTATCCTGAAAAAAACATTTCTGTCTGCCTAAGTTAATGCACTAATGTACAATTCAACAATTATATATGTTCGTGCACACACTAAGCATCTGTATAGTGATGCAATGCTATTGCAAACACATTAAGCATTTGGAGGAGCTAACATGAGACAGAATTTCAGTATACTTCTTCAATCTGGAAGCAATGGAGGGGCGTTGATGCATGCACCAGGAATACACAGCAGCACATCAGGAGTTGCAGTGCCCAGCAGATTCCCCAAGCACTTCTGATAAAGAGAATCCATACAGCAAAATGTTAGGTCAGGACTGGAGAGATGACTCAGTGCTTGTCCTGCAACCTGACCATCCAATTTCAATCCCTGGGACCCATGGAAAAAGCCTGATATGGCTGCTTGCATCTGTAATTCGACTATTTCTTAAACAAGATGCAGATCAGAGACAAAACAATCACCCAGAGCCCAAAAAGCCTGATACCTTCACTATGTAGTTCACAGAGGCAGAAGAAATGGGATCCAGCCGCAACACCTGAAAACTGGTGTTGGGAGAAGTAGCACCTGAAATCTGTCTTCTGATACCCACAAACATGCTGTGCCATGTCTGGGCCCCCTCTCAGGATAAATTATTAATTAGCTAATAAAAAATTATGTGGAATGTGTTCATTACTTCCATATGGTTTTATCCTTAGGTTGTCTGTTTTATAAATATACTCAAAATAATATATGCAATCAAGTATTTCCTTAACTAAAGGTCTCTTTCCAGTTATTCATAGATGATACAATGAGAAAATTTGTATATGCTTTGTATGTATGTATGTTTTATGCTCCATGTGATGTAAGTATTTATCTTGCACTGAGGATGTCCTTCAGTGACAGAGTGTTTGCCTAAGTGGTACAAAGTACTGGGTTTGAGCGCCAGTATCACAACACATACACACACACACACACACACACACACACACACACACACACACACACACACACATAAAGAGAGAGAGATAAAGAGAGAGAGAGGAGAGAGAAAGAGAGAGCCTTATATACTTACCTAAAATTTCTATTAACACAATTCCACCAAGGTATTGGTGAATTTTTTTATTATTAGAAGAGAAATATGAATTTCATAGGGCTATGGAACTTATATAGACACACATGTCTTTTAAAGACCACATTATCACCTTCTCAGACCTTTAACCTCATGGTCTTTCTGCTCTCTCTCTCAATTGTTTTAAGTGCTACCAGCTACCTGTCTATTGAGAGAACTTTGCCCCTCTAATGTGTGCCACACAAGCAGTGTGGTGTGGTGAATAAGTTGGGATTATACTAATATGGAACACCACAGTTTCGGTCTATCATAACTAAACAAGTAAACAAATAGGTATGTGTGTGTGTGTGTGTGTGTGTGTGTGTGTGTGTGTGTGTGTGTGTGTGTAAAACTAAAATACATTCAGCTGCAGACACATGGCACATAGTAGGGACATAATAATTACTTGCTGAGTAAACACATGAACAATTCTAAGAATTTTTAATTGAATGTTTCACTTTTTCTTTAATTTTCTTATCAGCCTAATATGGGAGACTTTGAGCAGTTTGTGAATGATGGACATATTCGAGAAAAATGTGAAGTCACCCTGGTACTAGACTGTAGTGGTGGTGATGCCTTTTGTCCCTCTGTAGCCAGTTTACTGTTAAGCTGATTAGCTCATCTGCAATTCATTTAATTATCAACGCTATTGACATATTTGGACTCTTAAAGTTATTAAGCCAACCACAACCATCCCCATTCCTTCGTATTTTAAAATAATTGGGTTAAGGAGTTACAAGATAAGTAACAAATAAAGCTTTGGTGTTCATAATACAAGCATACCAGAATGACCTGTGAGGAGAGAGTCTATACAAAGGAAGGCAAGAATTGCATCGACTTTGAGCAAAGCATAGGCTACCTCTCTTTAGGAAAGTTGGAAACATCTAGATAGAGGTTATGTCTAATGCATAGCCACACACAATTTCTAACAACTTAGCAATTTCGTCCTCCATTCAGTGCATGCACTTGCTGGGTAGAATCCACATGTGCTGTTATCCCCATGGTAGTGGATGGCACTAACAGAGGATAAAAGACAAATTATTCTAAAGCCTTTGAGCTTTTGTTGTTGTTGTTTGTTTTTGGTTTTTCCCTCTGAAATTATGGTTAAAAAAATGAAAATCCAAAAGCACTGCACTTAAACTAAGAATTAACATGCATTTTTCAGAAAGAACAAAAAAGGTATAAATTATGTCTGATTGAACAAACACAACTCCACTGTTGAACAGCCAGTCAATGGAGAGGGCAGGGAAAGGCAATGGAGCAAGGTAATGTGTAATCTCCCCAGTCAATGGGCTGTGGGCAGGCCTGGGCGGCCCATTGCTGGAGGTGTCAGGGAGATAAATAGCAGAGTGTCCTCCTCAAAAATATGATTAATACCCTGCTCGGTCCACTGCTGAAGATGTAGTGGGTGCAGCTGGTCTGGACAGCAGTTGCATAGAGGGAAAATCCAGGACGATGGCAGCAGAGCAGAGAGGGCAAAGAGGAGGACACTCAGCCACTAGAGTGGGACTGCTGAGGCCTGACACATGGGTGGGTGGGGGGGGCGCTTTGCAATGACCAGAAGTCTTCTTATGCCGCAGTTTAACTAACACTTAGGGGCTTCTCATGCACGTGCACCTGAGCCTCAGAGGCCATGACCTTGAGAGGAAAAGACAAGCAGAAGTTGCATTTTTTTGTGGAATATAGATGCCACCTTGGAAACAGTGAGTGATCTTGAAAAATTGTGCTATTTATGGTGTGACTACTATGTGACTAGCGCACTCCCTTCAAACTTTATTTAATCCTCACAGATCACTGTGTGGTAATGGGGTTAATTTCTGCTTCTGTGGACTAGGAGGGTGAGGTCCAGACAAGGCAAGTAACTCGCTCAAAGTTGCTATGTAATATGTGGCTCAGGGCTCTGGGGTATACAGATGTCCCTTCTTTTTATCAAACCATTCAGAAACCCCAGAGATCTGGAAAATGCTTAGAACAGAACTCAGTTCGGCTTTCTTTTCAGTTTCACTCATCATCCCCTCTGCCCTACTTTTCAAAGAATTTGTTCAGGTCCCCCCGCCCCCGGCCCCGCCCCAGTTTCCTTGATCCTGTACATAAGCACATTAAGGCACAACTTTCAAGAATTGTCAGGTGTGTGTTCAGTTACACACACACAATGGCTACCTAGGGAAAACAAATACATGCCTTTCTCCACTTCACTGATAGGAAGTGGGGAGAACTTCTTTTTGGGGCAATGTATTTGTCACATTCTCTTTATCAAGTGAGTCAGTCATTCTGAATGGTTAAGGTACTAAAGACAAACAAAAATGTGGCTCCAGTATCACTTGAGACAGGGATGCTGCCAGAAAATAAAAGAGCATGCGAGAAATCAACCATCACTGGGCATTATTTTCTCCCTGCACGCTGTTTGTAAATGCAGTGGACTTATGCAGATCTTTACAAAACTTGATTCTCAAACTGAAGCAAAAATGAAAAAGAAATTGAAGTCCAATTTCTCTATAATAAGAATTGTTTTAAATTATTCTCTACAAAGATGTGGTAAAACTCCAAACAGTAACTCCAATAACAGAGAGTTGGGACAGGAATTTGATGGCATGAAGTTTACATTGGCATCCCATAGATGGTAGTCATGATATCTTGCTTCTAAACAAATGGGAAAATGTTGGAGGGGAATCCTTGCATCATGCTCCAAAGAAATTCAATGAGCTGACCCCAGAAATCGCTGTTAGTGTGATGTATTTCTTGTGTTTAGTAGTAGTATACTTCTCACAGTCTCTCCACAGCTGATCAGAGGAATTTACTTCTCATGATTTCTGATAGGACTTTTTCATCTCCTCTGCTGCTGTGGAAGCATGAAACCCAGAAACTTGTAAAAATTCTGTTCTTAATAGTAGGTCTGGTATGGAGTCTGGAATTCTATATTTACAACAGGATTCCATAGGAAAGTCATGATGTCACTGGCCCAGGGGTGGCATGGTTATGGTCATTCCTTCATGTATCTTAGGTGGTGATGCTAACTAAATACATAAGTTGCAGGAGGTAGAGCTGAGACTAGAAACTCAAGGATGCTTGACCATAATATGCATCCTTCCATTGTATCAGTGCTCCTCTGATGAGGATATGCCTCTCAAAAGCATTGAGATCTCTCTTGAGGAAGTAGGAAACACAAAATTGGAAATTAAGTTTCTGGAGTGACAACTTATATCTCAGGCAGACTGATCTCTGCACAAATTCTCCAGGGTTTCTTTGAGTTAATGTATCCTTATGAAATTTGAAGCGATGACAAAAATCTTTGAGGAACTCTTGAGTATAATTGTTTAAATGAAATACCTGTCTGTGTATAGTAGCCGCAAGATTGAACCAATCATCCACTGTCTCAGATGCCTAAATTGCAGAGCCTGGGCGGTAGGAACTTACACAAGAATACAGCCGTCAGTGACAACAGAAGTCTTACTATCTTCCTAACTAATAGAAGTCTTTATCCCACTGAAAGTTGCTTTAACAATACACTCTTCGAGAGTACAATAAATCTTTGTAAAATATGAACCTCAGCCTGTGTGGACATATCTCTGAGATCATGTCTCCCTCTGAGCACTGGCAGATTCTCACTAATGGCAGCAGCCTGAATCACACATTCTTACCCTTCACTCATTACAGGGAACAGCCAACAGAAGTAACAGATAAGGAACACTTATGCAAGTGCTACTTTTTCTTTCCATTATGAGTTTTTGGAGCACAAGTGTTCACCCATCTGGTTGTGTGTTTCATCATGCTTCCTTGTCTGACTCCCCTATTGGCTAGCAGAAGCTACAATCTTCAGATATTGTCAATTCTAATCTATTACCTTGTGGACACTGATAAATGCATATATAGCAATACATAGGAAAACATATGTACACATGTATATGCATGTTTGGATAAATACAATTATGTTCCCCTGAGCTGTAATCTGAACAAATGGATAAAGTAAATAAGGAGACTGTATCAATTTCAAATTAGTTTGGCACATATTAAGACACACTGATTTCCTGAAAATTCATAGATTGAAGAATCTGATTAAGGTTTTCAACTACATTAGCCTGATATTTGAGTGTTGCATGTATTTGCTTCAGTGTGTGTTGTTTCAGTTTCAATTCCCATGGCTGTTATAAAAATAAAAAAAAAATAAAAACATCCTAAACAAAGCAACTTATGAAAGATTTTATTTGGCTCCCAGTTACAGGATCAAGTTTGACATTGTGGGAAAGTCAAGTTAATATGAACTTGAAGCAGCTACTCAGATCACATTCATATTCAACAGCAAAAAGCAATATTAATGCATACGTGTTTGTGTTCAGTTTGCTCTCACACATTATACAGTCCCAGATCGCACTTCTCAGGAAACGATCCTTACACTATTAGGAAGGGTCTTCCAGCGTCAGCCAACCCAACCTAGATAATCTCTCACAGAAATTCTCAGAGGCTAAAGTTAATCTAGGCAGTTCCTTACAAGTGTGCCAGGAGGCCTGGCTGCTAGGGAACTCTAGGTTGATGGTGAGTGCTCATCATCACATGTGCTTATAAAGATTCTCAGAAGAGCACACTGTAGGACTGTGTCTCATGCCATTCTGTGTATTTCTAGATTTATGGTAACAGGGTGTGGTGAGCAGGCAAATGAACTTATTTTGGCAATCCACAATCTTTTCAAACATTGTTGTCCTAAAGTGTCACATTTGTAGGAGCATAATGTAAAGTGTGTCTTTTCTCATTTTCTTTTGATGGACTCTTCCCACAGGAAATGTATTTCTATTCAGTTGTTGCTTTTCACCAAGAATGAGAATATTAATAGGAAAAGGTATTAACAAGAAGGTAAAATAATTGAATTTCTATAATTCAAGTTTGTATAGGTTATTATACAAATAAAGGAAACATATCCATCAAGGCATGGAGAATAAGTTATTATGTGTTATATGACAAAGACATTTATTATGGTATAATATATAAGAAATTTATATAAAATTATACAATTTTTCACTGAATTAAATCATGAATGTCTCAGTGACTCATCATCAACTTAGACTTCGGCTTTCTTGGTACATGAAAACTAGAAATGACATATTTGATGTCACACAACTGGTAAGGAGACTGACAGGACCAGTTAATGACTCATCACTGGATATTAAGAGTCCAGCTCTATCCACGTTATTCCTCATGCTTTACAGGAATGTGCTTTGTAGGCCAATTTTTGTGTGTGCTTTATTGTTTTCTGATGAGCCAAAATAACCCATAGCAGTGAGAATAGGGGGCATCGGTTCTTCAATATAAGTAGGATTTTTAATGTTTTCTCAAAGTTTTTAACCAATCAAAATAAACTGGGGATGTATGACCTTTTACAAGAGAAATAGTTTGAGTTTAATTAAAAAAAAGAGTAGTCTACTTGAGTTAGACAAATCTCATCTCATTGATTCATTATCTCAATAGACCCCTCAGAGTGAAGTGGGTTTTGCTATAGGTTTAATATTACACTGTAGAGCTCTGTGAGGGAAGTCAATATTTAGGGGCACCCCCCCCAGTCTTAAGGAGACATTTCATTTGATAGTGAGACTAAAGAGGAAAAAATTAAAACAGAATTACAACAACAATAACAAAAGACAGAAAATCTGACATCATAACCGCACCCTCTCCTCTTGAATGCATAATTTCTTCTTAAGTAAAACACTAAATAAATTCATGGAGTTGAGACCCATGCAAAAACTAGATGCTTTCAAAGGCCCTGGTTAATGAGGAATCTTTTAAATGTCACATCTACAGTGCAAATTAACCAATATTGCATAGGAAAATCCCTCACACGAAATCTGGTCAATGGTTTATGACAAAAAAATTAATGCTTTCTGTCAAGAAGAAGGGTTAAGTTTAGTATTAATCATAAATTGACCTTTAATTGCCAAACAAAAGCACTTTGTTATTTCACTACAATCCTGAACTCACCCTGAGCATTAGAAAAAAAGCCATAATTTGCTTAGTATAAATATATTAAAGTATTAAGCCCACTCTGCCACTCAATTAGTAAACATGTCAAGGGGTGGGTGAGTTATTCATGGTTCAGAGGGCCAGCCCCTTTTCGCTGGGAACTTTTTTCACTCTAATGAAATGATGGATAATCTGGAAGTGGGTGCTTTAAGAAGATATTAATCATTCTCTGTGCTAATGTTAATCATGCGTTCCATCATCTCCAGATGCCATGGATCACCTTCCTCTGAGACAAAGGGCATCTAAGCCTGAGAGTCCTTTTGATCACCTTTCTATGGGGACTGTCACATGCAGCTGACAGGAATACAGCTCCAGCTTCTAGGGCATCCTTAAGGTAAAGTGGCAGGTGCAGTATCAAACTCTTTCCATGGAGTGCTGAGCAGCACAGGCCGGGGTCTTTCTGGGCTGCTAATTATTTATATTCTTTGGGTTAGTGTTGCTTCTATAATGGATGGAACAGGCTTAAACTACAGAGGCAGGACCTAGAAGCCTATAAAGTGAAGATATGTGTGCATCCCAGCAAACTATCTTTATAGACTAATCTTACAAAATGTTAGTATTTGTTTGGGGCACTTCAATTCTTGAAATGTCTCTGATGACTCCATCAGTTAATAAAACACATTATCTGCAGAGAGACTTCTGGTCAATTGAACATTTTTTTTTAATGGCCAACGTTTTTTAGAGTGGAAAGAGGTGTTGAGTAAAATCTGAGGACAATGTTTGGAGCCTGAAAGTGCACATAATCACTGGCCACCATTTCTGAGTGCCTCATAGATCCTACTGCCTGAAGAAAAACTGAAATGATTCCTCATGCCAAGAGGCTATTCTATTTAAATTGCCTCAAAAAATTAGATCGGGGAGTGAGTAACATTCTCATCATTTCCCATCTTGAGGTAAAACCTTTAGGGATTTCAGAGGTAAGGAACATCTTTGCAAGCATGTGAAACAAATATCTTAAATCTAGGTCTGCAAGTAGTGAGATCTAGGAATGTAAACAAGGATTACTAATGAGATCATGTGATCGTTTTTTGTGGACAATGCCAGTTAGAGATGAATACTCTACATGGTGGTTCACAGTACTCGAACATGGTCATGAACACTAAATACTACATGTTACATGTGGATACACCAAGAGCCAGAGGCCCACTGCTGACCTGCTAGAGACTAGTCATTTTGTTCTTCTCTCAAATGTGGACCTGTTCTGACAGATTGGTTGGTCTTTCTGAAGAATCCACCAAATTCACAAAATCTGCTTTGAGGGCTACATGTATGATGCACTTAGTAGGTTCCTTGTCTCAAGTACATTTAGCACCATATTCCATTACCCTTCCTTTCCTTTCTGTCTCCACTTTTGGGCCATGTCTCCTGTAGTAGATTCATCTTGGGAGTTTAAATTTCATTATCTTTGTCATTGACAAGTAATGGTGTCTTTCTCATGACCCTACATTGAATACGTTTTCTAATTGTCTCATAATGCTTTTCTTCAAGCTTTTCCTTGTTCTTGTCTAGACTATATTGCCAGATGCCACTGTCACTGCCTACATCTCCATTTGTGTACATCACAACCAAAAAAACCCCTCAGACACACATGATATTATAATGTGCCTTAATGTATGTATGTATATGTATACATACATGTACATACATTTACATACACACATGTATATACCCATCATGCCCTGGACTATTAAAGCAAATCTCTTCTGCAGCTTGGAATGTTATAAAAATGTGCTAAGAAATCAACTAACTTTATTAATGCCCTACTTCTTGTTCATTACTCATAATGTACTGCAAAACACCCACACTCTTCTCAAGGACTGTGACTGACCATGTTCCCCTGTGCTCTAGCTGATTTTCTGCCCTATGCACTGGGAAGACAGAGGTCATCAGAAGCATTCTCAATGAACTACTGTCACTGTGCTCTAACAAATGTCATTCACTGTCCTTCCCGCTTTGCATTCTAAAAATAAAGTATTCCTCCCTCCTCTTTAAAAATTTACTCGAATTTGCATTAATTTGTTGTTTGCCTTATCCTCTGGAACTGTATGCCTATACAAATGTGTCTTTGCTCCAGGGTTTCTCATATTTCAGTCGATAAATAAATCCAGGGTTCTTCTACATTAAGATAAAATGCTTATCTCTTAAAATTGTTTTTTCAATTATCCTGGGTTTTCAGGTCTGCACCAGGTCCTCTTTAGTGATACTGTGACTTACAATTCAGTGTTTTTAGGGGAATCCTGAGTATGTGAATAAGTGAGTCTCTGACTCTTGTGTTTTCTCCTGGACTTCTCCTTCTGTTGGTCTGTCTTCTTCAACTTCGATGTGATAATTTTTGTTTTATATTTACTTTGTTATATTTTAAAAAATGAATGAATAAATGTAAACTGAGCTACCAGGGTAAAGGTTAACAACTGAACTGTCATTTATATTTTCTGGAAGATGGAAAGACAGTTTTCTCCAATGGAATGACACTAGGTATATCAATCATTCCAGGGTAGGTCTTATGTTCAGGAGTAGTTGATCAACATACAATGGCTTCCACAGTTTTTTGTTTGTTTGTTTGTTTTGATGTGTGTGGGGGAGTGGAGGTATGTACTTTTATTTGGCTACAGTTTGGCAGAGTGGTATTTTTTTAATTTAGGGTAATGTATTATTTTGTTTTCTGGGTTTTGGGTATTTTGTTGTATCGAGTTTGAGGTTTGCTTTTTGAGAAATAACTTAAAGTTGGGTTAGTAGGGAGGAGGAGAGGATCTGGGCAAACTTAGGAAAGAGGAGAAATATGAGCAAAATATATTTACATTTAAAAATTGCTTTAAATAATACAAAAATTCACTTTTCTTTGTGTATTCTTACTGGTATGCATGTGTTCCTGTGCATATGCACTCCTATATCCATGTACATGGTTGCTCAGAGACTGGAGGTCAAGGTACTCTATCCTCTCCACATTATTGAATGAGATAGTTTTTCAGTGAGTGCAGAGCCCAGTTCAGCTGGGCTAATTTGCCAATGAGATCCAGGGATCTCTCTGTCTCCATCTTCTAGTGCTGGACTTACAAGTACAGATGTGCCCAGCCACTCCCAGCTTTTACATGGATGATAGGGATCTGAACTCAGATCCTCAAGTCATGCATTAAGCACTTTACCCACTGAGCCATCTCTCCAGCCCAACAGAACTCATTTTAGTTGATCAATTCCCAGTGACCTTCTTTTCCAATTATTACCTAAGATTCTTGAAAGAGGAGTATGTAATTTTGGAATGCTTTACCATAAGATTTTTACCAAGCTCCTCTGGCAGTTGATGTCAATAATGCATGTAAATTTCTCCTTCTTAAGGCCACCAATAACTTCCTGATACATGCTCAGAGCTTACAATACAAATGATACTATTACAGATGCTAGGGCGTGGGAAGGAATGTAGCACTTCCTCAGAACAGAGAAATGCACAATTCCTTTGGCTCTCATGTGATAAGTGATACAACTAATGTGCTCATGTTTCAAGAAAAAAATTAGCTGAGCATGTTGATGTATGCCTTTAATCCTTGGGGCATAAGGTGGACCTCTGTGAGTTAAGCCAGTCTAGTCTACATAGTGAGTTACAGGCCAGCTAGAGCTAAGCAGGGAGACCCTGACTCAAAACATCTCCATGAGATCACTTTCTGATTATCTGTAATCTTTACAGTGGGCCTAGGCAGATATTCAAACTCAATGTTCTTTAATACAAACAGTCCCAGTCTTATACGGCTAGATCTGTGGCTTGTTTGCCTTATGATAATATGAAAGCTATATGCATTTGAATCTTTTCCTAACTTGTGGTATAAAAACCTCTGATAGTGTTGGACAGCTACAGTAGGCTGTAGTACTCACTCACACACTAGATAGTAGATAAGATAAATATATCATAATATATATTATTAAATAGTATAATGTATTATTTAAATATATTTTTGTATATCAATGAAATAATAAAAAAGAGATAATCTGTAATATCTATTACTATAACAGTAATGATACTAGGAGTACTATTCTTATACTATACTATTTTAATGTAATAATACTATAATATTATAATGGTTCTATATATTATATATAATATATGTTGCATATATTTTAATACCTATTATAACCCTATAATATTGTTTATAGTACTATAAGTATTATATAATAGTACTATTTTAAGTACTATTTAAGTAATATTATAAAATTCCACTTAAAATAATAAAATAATTAGAATAATTATAACACTACTTATGATACTTATAATAATACTATAATAGTACTTATATTAGCACAATTATGAAAGTACTTATAATAGTATTATTATTACTATCATTAATAATAATATTGTAATAGTACTTTATTATAATTGTTATATTATATATATTATTATGTAATGCTATTATATTACTATTATAGTTATATCTGTATATAACTATTATAATAGTGCTAATATTGTACTGTTCCATTCATCAAATATTTACTTGTATTAAGTCACTTTTGAATTAGCTTCTTTGTATCATTGCATAGTAAGTAGAGAAGCCTCAATACTCAGATACTTATGTATCATATTATAATCATCTATGTCTAAAGTAATCTTGACTCAGTTGATATGTACCATTTCATAGTCATCTATGTCACAAATAAATTTGACTCAGTTTGGTTATTCTGAGATTTGTTTCTAAATACACTTTTTAATTTTTATTTCCTAACATCACACCTAACAAAAAGTAAGTGCTTGGAAGACATTGTTGGAAGGGAAGAATGAAGTTAATCATTTTCATGTTATACTTTCTAAGGCCATATCAATGCACACCAGCATATGTACTCTTCCTGCACAGTGAAGGTCACCTCCATTTAGAAGTTTGTGTGTTTATGTATTCACTCACTAGTACTTACCAAATGTCAATGATAACTGTAGACAGGTTCTAGGAATACAAATTTCATCAACACATCTAATGTCATGAGTAACCAGGCATATAAGGAAATACATATTCTAGTTGGTAACACATGATGAGAACAGCAACCTACTAGCATTTCTCTTTATGGAGTACTGGGAAAGAATGACAGAGGAGGTGACATTTAGGGAAGACTTTGAAGCACTATTAAACATTGGCCAGAAAGGTATCAGGAAGGAGACATGATGGAGAATAGTGTATGTAAAGATATACCAATGAGAAATTTTAAAAGGAATCATAAAGGTAGTAGTTCTGTATTAGATGTAGGTGGCTTTGATGCTATTTCTCTCTGAAAAATGAATTTTCTTTAGAATATTAATGTCTGAAAGTATAACTGAACATAGTACTTTCCAAGGTGGACTATTTCTTACAAACTACTTAGGATATCTGAGAGCTGGGTAACTTTAGTGAGCTAAATAAACTATGTAGGTTCCCTCTGCCTGAAACTGTTTTATTCAACAGTGTATGTAAGGGGACCAAAGGATGATGTTACTGAAAGCTAAAATGTAGTTTTGCCTTTCCTGTGTATTAGGGCATATTTAGGGCTCAAATCATGGATGCTCAGGACACTGAGGATTTATATTATTACTTAGGAGAAAGGACCAGGATGTATCCTTGAATAACTTTCCTTGGAGGTGATGTTTACACACAGCACAAACATAGTATGATATGTAGCCATCTTTCTTTCACAATAAAAGTAAAGTAAAATAAAATACCTGAGTTAGTTAACTCATAAAGAGGAAAGATTTATTTTGGCTCATGGTTTGGGATGTTCCAGTCCATGACTGAGCAGTAATATTGCTTAAAAGGACTGATGTGATGAAGTGAAACTACTCAAATGAGAATAAATGAGTGGGACAGCATCCCAGAATCCCATTAAAAGAAACATCTTAATGACCTCCAGACCTCCTTTATGTTCTACCTCCTAGTTTCAGACATATTGCATAACCCCAGCCTGGGAACCAGGTCTGTAAGGCATGGGCTTTGGGAAGCATTAGCACTATCTGTACTTCCCAAGGATAGGTCTTTTCCCAATATGTACTAATGTCCACTGGCAGTGGATTTTCAATCATTTCTTCATCAATGTCTTCTCACCAAAAAGACTAAGTCCATGAGTTCCTGAAGGTTTTAAGTCATAGCCAGTGACTATTAAACACACACACAACGATGGATGCACTCCTAATGTAAAAATGTAAATTTCCACATCTAGTTTAAATAGATAATGTGGAGGAAAATTCCAAAGGGCCTATAATGTGAAACCATCATGTTCAGATGAAGGCTACACTTTTGTTTCTTGATTAACTGTGTTTTCATATGTGTTTTTATGATAATGATGCCATTGACAATGCACAGAGTACCAACGAAAAGCAACAAGGAAACCTGATTACATCAAATTGAATTTTTTAAATTAAGATATGCTTTCAGATATTAGACTTAAACATTTGTATTTAAATATAAAGGACTAAAAATTTGCTGGTCTTAAAAGTTCATTTTCCCTTTTCTAAAAAGAGGTTGCAAATTAATTAAAAAAATCATAGACCATTTAGCAAAAGTTCTAACTCTAGAGTTTCCTTAATGGCTTAACCCAAAGAATTACCATTTTTCTTAGTGATTTGTTTTTAAAGTTGCAGGCAGAATGACTACAGTAACCATACACTGATTTTTTTGAATTTTCTAAAATTTCTTTTAAATTGAGTCTTCTCTCAGTCATACCAGCTGGAAGGAGTAACAGAATCCCAGATACAATACAGGGTCATATTATGCAATAACTCAATTTTGTACACATGTAATCTAGTATATTAGTGTTCCCAGTCTGTGAGGAAGACATATTTTTCCTGTGACTATCCACCAATAATAGACTATAGCAGCATATTTGTGTAGTAGCAAGGGTCAGAAAATATAACTTTCTAAAATAATAAATGGAGGTAACAAAATAAAGCATTAATAGTCTGTATTATAATGCTTCTTGATTTCATAAAGTAGCTCAGAGAACAACTCCTTACCCTAATAATTTGGGCAGGTCACAAGTCAAAGGAAATGTTTTTTGTTCTTTTTAATTTTTTTAAAATTTATTCTTTGTGTCTTTCACATCATGCCTCCCAATCCCACCCATATCCCCTCCCTCCATCAAATAAAACAAAATACAATTTATGAGAAAAACAGAAAAAAAAGGAAGAAAGTGAAAATCTCATCATGAAAGTTGCAGTGTGACACAGTGAGTCACAAAGTAAACCCCTTTATCCATACAATTTTCATGCAGGCTTTCACAGCAAAGAACCATTGGTCTGGTTCGAGTCCCCTGGTCTCTGCTATACTACCGTCGTTGGGTCCTTGCTGCAGCTCTTCCTGGACATCTCATTGCTGCCCTGTGTAGTGTAGATCCTGCAGCCCTGGGGAGATCCTGCAGCACTGGGGAGATCCTGCAGCCCTGGATCTACAGGATTCACCCCTTCCCACCCTCCAATCCATCCAGCCCACTCCCCATGCTCCAGCAGATCACAGATGTGGTGGATGTTCAGGTGGGATAACACGTAACCCTGGTTTGGGACCTGGGTAGTTGCACTAGCTCTCCCCAGTCTTCACCACCAGGGTGGGCTCTCTAGCATTCACCCCTTACAGCAATGGGCAAGGGGTGGGGGCAGTTCTTAGGCTTTCACATCCTCAGGGTCTGTTCTTACACACCTACACCTTCAAGGCCAGATTTATTATGTTGCCCAGGCAAGGTTTAGGGGCCACTGTCTTCAGGGTTGCAGTTAATAAGGGGCAGAGATAGCTCTCCCACTCATTTTTAATGTCTTTGTGCTTTGCATGTCCCCCAGAAGAGGGTATTTGATCCTATTATAGATGGTTGTGAGCCACCAAGTAGTTGCTTGGAATTGAACTCAGGACTTCTGGCAGAAAAGCTAGTGCTCTTAACCACTGAGTCATCTATCTCTCCAGCCCTCAAAGGACCTTCTTAAGAAATGTCTTCAGTGAAATGCTTCATGAGAGATCCACACAACTTTCTGGGTCCTTTGTTACACAACACCAATGCTGAAGCAGTATTCCATTTTCAAAACTTCTACCGTTGCTATTGAGTCATAAGACTGTCATCCTTCCTGTATATGCCTAGGATAGCCCCAATGAAAAGTTTATCATGATAAAATATAAAAGTGGCTTCCAAAAAGTTTAAGCATATCAAAATGTATTGTGAATGCAGCAATCTTGTCAAAGGGTAGCTGTAGCCAGGGGGGACACAGGAAATCTTCCAACTACAGAGAGCAGTCACTACTTGCAACCACTTGCAGAAAGAAAATAACCACAGTTAACAATTACCCGAATGTTCTAGATATTTCTAGAAATTAAAATCAACACACCATAGCTTGGAACTGAGAGTAGCATACTACTTACTGTATTACATCTCCTTATAAGCCCCCAAATCAATCTGTTTTAGGGCCATGTTACTTCATTTTTATCATTTAAAATCATTACTTAGTTTCCATTTTACAAACCCATTTACAACTTTAGACTATATACAAGTTCAAGCTGTAGTTAGAAAACAAGTTGGAGAGATTTGGGGTCTTATTTTTCAATTGTTGTTGAACTGTGTAGTTTTGGTGGTGGTGGTGGTGGCAGCAGTGGTGGTGGTGGTGGTGGTGGTGGTGGTGTGTGTGTGTGTGTGTGTGTGTATGTATATGTGTGTATGCACAAACCTGTCCACAAGTTTGCAAGTACATTGTGTACATAGAAGACAGAGGTCAACATTGGGTCACTTTCCAAGTAGCTCTCCATCTCATTTTATGAGTCAGGGTCTCTCACTGCTTCTACAGCTCACCAAGTTGGGCAGTCAAGCTAGCCAGCAAAACCCAGGGATTCTCTGGTTTCCACTTCCCCATTTCTGGTATTACAAGTGTGTTTTGCCTCATCTGACTTTTTTATGTGGGTGCTATAGATTCAAACTGAAGTCCTTAAGCTTGTATGACAGGCACGTTTTGATTGAATACCTGAATTGTGTAATCCTACATATGGTCATATGCATCTCCCAAGAGCTTGCTGATAGTATTATTTGACAGATAAATGAACAGCACCTAAGGTTAAAAGATAGGTATACCCTGAAGTGAGAATTATCTACATGCAACTTTCTTTCTGTGTGATGACCTTAAGCCAGCTATGGGCTACCTTGGAACTCTCTCTGTCTCTCATCTGTGAAACAGAGCTCTTCATATGTGTAAATGACCAATTCTAAGTTTGTCTTGATGTGTCACTTCAATAATTTATGTCTGTTGCATCTGCTGGGAATATAGTTTTCTAAGGGGTAAAGAATTAATTATGTTTTGTTCTCTTACATAAGGTCACTCCTAGCCCTCTTTTCATTACTTCCAGAGTCGACCTTCTTGGGAATCCGACAGTGATAGATGAGAAAATACAGCAGAAGAATGAAGGAAATCAAGATTATGAACCCCGAGCAATGGTACAGAAGAAAGAATATGTTGATAAGTAGCAGCTTTGTAAAAATAAATGCAGATCTATAACATGTAAGAAAATTTAGAATTATTCAAATGTGATTCTTGACAACAGGTCTAAGACTGGGATGTGACAACCGGAGTCAGGCATAATTGGCTTAATAGTAGAGAAGGCATGGTTTTAATCCAACAGATGAACCAGAGTGTATTCTGAGATACATTTGTCCAGGCACAGGCAGGCTAAGTATTGGGTCAGGAATCTCCAGTATTGGTCTAAACCAGACTAGAGTGAATGGATGATTTGACATATGAGTAACTATTCTTCAAGTGTCTGTTTTTATCACCATATACATGACATAACTCTAAATGATGGTTTGTTTTCATTTCAGTGGAAGAGAAGACATTCCTCTCTTCAGTGGAGAAGCCACATCACCTTGTCTTGCTTTAAAGATCATGTATTTATCAACTCAACTCTCTTCCACTACTATGCCAATTAGACTCTACCAGTCTCACCCCAGTCTGTTTCTGCAGTTTCACACCATACTTCCCACTAATTGGGATTTACTGGCTGGACTATGTTTGTACTCCCTAGCTTCTACATTCTGCCCAGACAAGGTCATTTACCTACACAACCTCATCTCCTGCCTTTGCTGTTCTTGGCATTTCTTTCTTTGTCAAACTCTAACAGTGTGTTAATAAGAAAATTGTCTATTTACCAAGACAAAGTCATCCTTAGGGCTAGGAGTGTGTCTCCATGCCCTAGATGGCTTCAGTAGAGTCTTGTAAATGTATGGTGTTTGGATATTTCTAGAGTTTGATTTCTGTAGCATTTTTAGTCAAAATAAATAAAATTCAAAACTCAAAAAAGGACCCACACCAAACAAGCCTATTCTTTTGCTGCTACCAGAGTCCAGAGACTCAAACACAATATACGGCATGTACCATATATTTAAATAACTCATAGATGACTGGAGGCATTTTAAGTGCAGATTTACCAACATGATCATTTTCTACAGTTCCCAGAAAATTGTGACCACAGGCCACTCTGATTGACAGGGTCAGGCTCCCACAGAGAATGTGATTGGAGCTTCTTCTGACTCTGGCAAGGGTGCATCCATTCTTCTGAATTAGACAGGATCTCTGCTCTCTGTTGGGCATGGTCCAGGCCCACATTGCCTCCTTAAAGAAAAAGTGGCTTTCGTTTGGATCCAAGACTTGGGCTTTGAGGGCATGAACGAAGAACTTTTTCCAGCTTTTCTCACGATCTGAAAAACACATGCTTTGAAAGGATTGGACATACATTCATGCCATCACTGTATTGTGAGGTCTATGAGTTGATGAGGATATGGATATCCATCATCTTTTGTCTCCATATTGTTCTCATAAGTGGAATCATCCAAATTACTTTTTCTCCTGAGATGCAGAAATATATTCTCTGAAAGTCCTACTATTTTATAAGTACTCAGAACCTTCCTCTTAACTGCTTTTCTCCGTGAACCTGGAATTTATGGGGTGCCTCATTGTACAGATTCTATCCTGTCTTGACTTCCTTGCACCACTCTGCATTGCAAGCCATCATCCAGGGATGGTTTACACTCCCTCCTGTCACTGCTGTTCACTGAAAGGACCTTTCTCTTTCAGCATTGCTTTGAAGTCCGCTGACCTCCAGTGTGGCTATGCTCTTCACCATTCAGTTCGACAAAGAAGCTGGAACATACCTGTGTTAGGTTGCTACCCTGTTTTTAGGAGCTATTTCCTCCTTGGGTTTCAATTTTAGGTCATGGCTCATATTACTTTGTGAACAGAACCACCAGTTACAGTGCCTATTCACTTACCGTTAAAATGTCTGCTTTACACACTTCCTTATGGCAGACTCTCAGCTTCTCTATACCATGGCTATGCTTCACTTCCCATAACAGAACACGAACATATCTGAGGCCATCTTTTCTTTACTCAGAATTATAAGGAATTTGGATGGTAATAGGCAACCGAACCACCACGTTAATGATTTCATTATTAATGCTTTATTTTCAAAAGATTCCTGGAGCTAAGGAGATGTCTCAATGATTAAATAACTTGTAGTGGAAGCATAAAGACCTGAGTCAGGATCCCCAGAATCTGTGGCAATTTCAGGTAGGGATGATAGCTCTCCTATAACTCCTACCTTGGAAGATAAGACAAGACATCCCCAGAACAAGGTGGCTATCAAGATGTACCAGTTAGTTCTATCACCATGAAAAAAGCTAGGACCATATGGAAAGAGGGAACCCCAACTGAAAAGATGTCTCCATCAGATTATTCTTTAGTCAAGCCTGTGAGGCATTTTCTTGATTGATGATCAGAGTGGAAGCATCCATTTCGCTGTGTGCAGTACTATGCCTGGACGGGTAGTCCTAGATTGTACAAGAAAGTGATTGAGCAATCAATGGAGAACAATCCAGTAAGCAGCATTCCTCCATGGTTTATGCTTCAGTTACTGCTTTCAGGTGCCTTGCTTTGAGTTCTACCCTGAAACAATGATGGACTGTGACGTGGGAGTTGTAAGGAGAAATAAGCTGTTTCCTCTCCACACTGAATTGGTCATGATTTTTGTCACAATTGAAAGCCAACCAAAGGTACCAGATTGGGCTATACTGGCAAACTACAAATTTGATTGAGAGACCTTCTTCAATAAAGGAGATGGAAGAGAAATCCAGGATATTTCCAATATCAACACTGGGCATCCACATGCATGTGCATCACTTCCACATGAAAATAAAAAGGAAATCCTCATTATACCTACTTTATGTTGGGTAGTATACCGATTACTGGAAACATGAGGATGGTCAACTTCATAAATATCCTGTAAAATACAACACAGCTATGTTTTCTTTTACATGTAATCTCATGACTACAAACTCCCAAAGATGTGTCAAAATGTCATAAACAAAAGTAGATAAAATCCCTAGAGAGTCACAGTGACTTTTGAAAATGAACCATGCTTAGCCCAAACCAGGGAATCTCACCTTCTGTATCTGTGCATCAGGCATCTTTAGATGCTCAGGGTACACTGCAGATATGGAATGGCTGGCTGGTGGTGCAGTGTGGACTGGAACCTTGAGAAAGTCACATTCTGGGTTTTGATAAGCTCAATTCAATTAAAATGTTTTTACATGCACTTGATGGGAAAGCAAGTTGTCTCTTTTTCCTACCAAATAAAAATGAACGCATTGACTTATTTGAATATTGAGGACTACAGCAAGATAAAGGTCCTTCTAGAGGCCCATGATAGGGGCCACAGAGATAGCTACGTAATAAAGTGTGTGCCATGAGGACTTGAATTTAATCCCCAGAACCATGTGAAAAAGATACAACCCTAGAGCTGGGGAGATGGAGACAGGAGGATCTCTGGGGTTCACTGGCCAGCCAGTCTACCTGAAAGCGAAACCCCAATTTCAAATGGAAGGCCTTGTCTCGAAAATAATGACCCAAGGAAAGACACATGAGGTTGACCTCTGAGTTCTACCTATATGAGCATACACATGCAGGTATGTCTACATACACATGTGGATCCACACACATGAAAACTACCCCCAAACACAGATATGTCTGGTAGCAGCACTGATTAGAGTTGAGAGACCATCAGCCAAAGATTAAAAGCAGTGTGGAAGCTGTAAGAAAGAAGGCAAGAAATAGATTTTTTTTCCCCACGATCCTCCAAGGGACTCAACCATAGAGATTTGTTTTAAAACATTGATCATTACTCTAAGATAATAAGATTCAGTTGTTTGGGGCATTATGTTTTTGGTAATAGCAGCATTAGTAAGCTAGTATATACATACAGGATGTTGAATCAACAAATATTAAAGTTCCATATGGCTTCCAGGAATGAGCTAGTAGAATGTTGGAAAGGAATGCTGACAATTCACATGAAGAAAATAAAATCTACATTTATATGAACGTGAAATACTCAGGTGATCCATGAGTAATATACAAGAGCACAGTGACTTGATGAGTTTCTTCTTAAACTTGACTACAGAAAACAGCATCCAGGGTGACAAAGCTAAGACTTTCAGGAAATTACCACGTGTTCACAGGAAAATACACTAAAGTTTGTGAAAATATATGCGAACTGCATCAGCCATCCACATTCCTTAATTTTCCGTTCAGCCACAAGAGAACATTATGTAATTTGCTAATTCACGTTTCAACTGTGTGACTTATAATAGACAAATACTTCCAGGATTATGTCTCAGTTTTAATATCCCCAACTCAGAAGCACTAACTTGGCGTTAATTAATTTCCTGAAACTATTGGTTAGCTCATTTACAGGACTCTAGATTTGAAAACAAACAAAGCAGTGGTCAATGCTAGCGACAAGATTAGAAATCACCACCTTCGGGAGTAAGGTACGAAAAGGCAGAGGGACAGCACTGGGACCCCAGGAGCTCCACACTGTGAGAGAGACGCCATTAGTGCAGGTGACTGACGAGGGACACATCATTGTCTTGTCTCGGTGTTTTTGAAATTTGGAACACTGCAGGGAAAATGTTGGTGTCTTTATGTGAGTTCCCACTTAGGAAAAGCAGAGCAGCAGTGAGGCTGCTCATGAGTCTGTCATCTCCACCCCCTGTGCCTTGCATGCTTGCTCCACTGCTCTGGTTTGAGACAATTAATCCTAATATCCAACCCCTCCTGTGGTAATTCCTCATCTTGGCAGGTCTCTCTCAGTAATGACTAAAGGGGAGTGGCCGTGCTCCCAGAGCTAGGGCTCAGCCAGATGTACTTTTCCTCCCATACATCAGCAGCCTGTTCGGCCTCTCCTTCTTCCACGCCATGCCTTTCCTTCCATTTCTGTCTTACCTCTTCATCTCCCTCCCTCTTTCTCTCCTTGGCTCTAACCCTTCTATTCTTTCTTGCCATTCTTTTCTTAGTTCTCTTTCTTTAAAGAAAATGGTTTGACTTTAAAAACAAAACCCAAAACAAGCAAGGGAATCCCACAGACCAGTCCCCAGGCTTTCTGCATGGGAAGAATGTTGGCTCTAAGGCTTTCCAAGTGTAATTAGGTGATTGACAAATGGCAGGTAGCAATGGAGACAAAAATAAGCTCTATTATCATGTCCTCCTTATTTAGGGAGAAAGCTCCTGTGCCCTAATTTTTCAACCCAATTCCAATTTCATATTTATGAAAAGCTAGTCTCTGCCACTCCCCAGCAATCTGCTTATTGCACACACTTTTCTGCAAGCATAATTATGCTCCCATCCCTTGATACTGTGTCCTTTTATTCCATTTTCCTCTCCACCTCCTGCAGTGCTGCCTGCCGTCACAACGGTCCATGCTCTGACCAAGAGAATAGGTCATGGATTTTTTTTCCTCCCAAAGTCAGTACCACTCTGTGAATTGGTGTTGATCCCCGGAGACCTGAAGTGTAAGAGAGAGAAAGCAATGGAGGGAGTATGATAACACAACCACAGGACACTGTGTCAAAGGTCCCCATCCACTCCAGTGAGGCTACATTGTATTTTCTCTCTTCCCTGACACCATCTTTTCTAATGACAGACACTCATGTGAGTGTACATACTGGAAATAGGGTGTCATTTCTGTGTGGGCATATGATTAGCCTACGTACACAAGAGCTCTATCCAGGATCTGCATTTGGAAAGCAAGCAGGCAGTAGTGACAATAGCCACTAGTTTATATTCATATTTTACTAGCTTAGACAGACTACCACATCACTTACTCACACTTTAGAGGGGTTGGGCAGATTAAATATTTACCAATAAGTTTGCAAACCAGCATTTCATAAAGCTATGTGGCAGTGCTAATGTAAAGACAAGAAACAATGAGGACAGGGTGCTGAGGAATGCCCAGGTTTCTAGACACTCATCAACAACTTTCCATGATTCTGAGATTGACTTATTAAGTCTCATTTGAATATGTGCCTCTTGTTGTAAAGAAATGACTAATCAATTGATCTTTGAGGGAAGGTGGGTTTCAAGATGAGCTCTTAGGCAGAGAACACTGTTTTTCCTGTAAAGAGAAAAGCTGCAGACCTGATGATTTTTCTCTAATTCTATCTGAACATGATTCAGCTGTCGTGTGCAAATAATCTCTGCATCTGACTTGTTTGCCAGGGAACTTCCTGCTTGTATTGATGACTTGGTTTGACAGTTCTGTCTCTCTATATCTGAGTACATGCACCCACCGCTATGGCCTTTTGACCTTTTATTACTTGTGAAACTCCTACCACAAAAATGCTGGAAGAAACATTGTTGACACTCTGGGTGTTGCTATTGTACCAGCATCCTTGGATACTGAATCTCTGTTGTGCTTTATGATCATGATTGTTTGCTTCTTTTGTGTGGATTTTTTGATCCACATAAAAACCAGCATTTTTCCTAGAACAAATCACATAGCTTGTGATACAGCAATTTATCTTTCATTAGTATGTTGCACCTTGCTCTCTTGCCTAGAAGAATTACATTAGAAATATCCAAGGAAATAAAACTACTAGAAAAACTCTAGGACTATAAATAGAATTTATATTGTTCACTTAAAACATATTTTCTTCTATCTTCGTTCTCTGTCTTTTCCCCAATTTCTCATCCTAGATATCTATTAATGTTTAAGTAATGGAAATGGAATATTTTTACTGCTAGTTCTTTGTCAATTTTCACAATCAGAAATATATTTTGTCACTATATGACTGGTTATGTTACTAATGCATTTTAACATATTTTTCCTTCAGTACCAAAGGACAGCATTCCTCCTCTGACTATTAACATATGTCTATTTTTTAAAACATAGAAATTAATTAAGAACTTCACTTGGAAATCTAATTTTCAGCAAATATCAGTTTACCTTCTTCTCCTTTGAGCTAAAATATCTTTAAAGCTGAAAGTCACTGTCATTTCCTCAATCTGAAATTATGTACTTAATTGAGTTAATACAATACACCACACACACACACATACACACACATACACACGCATATATGTGTATGTGTGTATGTGTGTATATATATATATATATATATATATATATATATATATATATATATTTGGTGGTGGGTGTGTAAAGATGATATGACAAAAATTTAATAATTGAGATCATAGGACTATTATGTAGAAAGTAATTCTTATGTGGCTACCTGTGGAGGGACATTTCCTGGGATGACATGAGTGAATGTTCACTCACTCTAGATGTGGACTCAACAACAGACCAAAGAAATGAATCCATCCTTGCCTAGCTTAGTGAGCCAGTGTGTTTATTGGTGTCATTCACAAGAGAAAAGGTGAGGTGCTATGTACAGTAGCATGAATGAAGGGATACTTACAGGAGTAGGGTTGACTCAAAGGCAGCTCCATCACTGGAAAGCCACTCCCCATATAGCTGTCAATTCATGTTGACAATTCAGAGCTCCCTGTACAACTTCTAGCCTTTCTCTAGCAATTGCTCTGCCTATCTAATCTTGGGCCTTGGGGATCTTGTAAATCCCTGGAGATTCCAGAACCTTCCAAGTTGCTTTTATTTTTAATTTCCTCAGTCTTATGAGCTTACCCTTCCCACTCTGAGAGACAATGTTTCAATTTGGAGGAAATAGTCACATAAAGCCACATTATGAATAATCATCAAACATTGTAAACAGCCAATAGGCACTTTAGTAGGATAAAGTGAGGTACAATCCATGAAATAAAATGTTACTCAGCTATAAAAAGAAATTTGATATCTAACCACAAAAAGTCACTGAGAAATTCAAATGCATATTACCATGGGGATAACTCCTCTGAAAATGATTTGTGATCTGTCTTACCAATACTATGGTCCTATGTGTAATCAGACAATGGAAGACGTGGTTCCTAGAGGTTGGAGTAAAAGGAAGTAAGGATGCCTAAGCAAAGTATGAAGGATACTCAGAGATGTGTCCATGCCCAGAATCTAGATTAATGCTAAGTTCCATTGAAATTCTCAGAAACAGTAAGACAGTGAGTATCTGTCTTTTAAATATACTATTGCAGATTAGCACATGTGAAACTGTGGTATTCAACAGCAAGAGGGAAACTATCTTTATGAAGCTCATAATCTGAGGAGCAGTTGGAGTGGGATGACAAGAGGCAGACCCCATTTAATAGGATCACCCTTCCTTAGTGGCTTTTTGTTTGGTTTTATATGGTTTAGTCAATCAACAATAAAAGCTTCCCCCAAATGCCCAGAGCCACACATACCCTTTCACTTTACTCCTGATCCACCTTATCTCATCTGTATTTTAGGTTTCCAACCTACGCTTAACTAATGTTTCTAATACCTTTTTTTTCTGGGACATTAAACTTGCTTGTCCAACCCCATCGTTAACTCACTTCCAGCCTATACAAGGATTTTTGTTGTAAAGTTTCCTCCCCCTCTATTAATAACAATCCTAAGTATCCTTAGTATAATAATCCTCTAGTTCCTTTGGACAGACAATGTACTTCCTCTTCTTTTATTAATTTTTATAAATGTTCCTATGTGTTAAACAAATACATTAAAACTACCCTTTTTGTGCAATTTTGGTGACTTAGCACTCTCTCCTGTAAAGAAAGATGACAAAGTGAAACTCTACACAGTGACTTTCAAGATCAGTTTGTCTAATGGAATATTCCATGAATGTACTTTGACAGTCCATAATCATAGCTGAGAGACATGGACAGTGACAGTCTCTCCTCACTCACTCAGATCATCTGCTGTTCCTGGAATGCCTATGGTGCTTTGTTCTGCCCTATTTACCCTTCGTTTCTCACATGTCTTGTCTTAACCTCATTGTCAATCTTTAAAGAATCTTTCCTTCACATTTCATTCAATGTCTTTTGACTCCACTGTTTCCCATTCCTTCATGAATGATTTATGCTCATTTTGATGGGTATATTGTTGAGCCTGTGTCAACTTTAGTGATGCTTTTCCCACTTTGGTAAAATAGCCTGACATTGGGAAATACCAAGAAACAATAACAGTTTGTTCAGAGTAAGCAATGATCTGATCTTCTCTGCATGGATGAGAAGACATCTATTTTCTTTGAACTAAGTGAGTTCTTGGTGACCTCTGTAAACAGACCATGGTCTTAGGAATAAGGTCATGAATGGTTGACTACAAACCTGTCTCAGTGAGAAATGGCTATTGCCACTGCAAATCAAAACTGAACAAGACCCAAGTTGACAAAAGGGGAAGCCATGGATAACTCTTTCAGCAGAAAACCAGTGTCATGTCACCCTGCATGATCATATGCAAAAGGAGAAGGAATGTTCTGAACTCCACTATGGCTCCTCTGAAAGTCTTTGGACTTTATGGTTATAAGATGAGATGTATGGTTTTAAGACTTCTACATCCTAATATTGATTCTGCCCTGGGCTAATTAGGTTGAGAATGTCCACAGGGGCTGTTCTGCTGCTGAATTTGGTTGAACAATGCCTTGCTTAACCTGTGGGGCTTCAAATACATTTCCATAGGATCACCCTAGGGTCTTGGTCTTTCAGAGCAGCTAGGTTGTTGTTTTCTGGGTGCTATAGAACAATATGCTGTGACCAGAGCTTTTTGTATAACACAGACTGGGTTGTTTCTCATGCTATCATTAACAAGATAAAGACTAAGAAAACCTATGACCAACAGCTACCCAACAAGTAAACTGAAAATTAATAGAATTATATAGTGAAATATAAAAAATACTACTAAAATTGGAACCAATGAAAATAATGATGTTTCACCAGTTACTGAACAATATGAAACTTTCTGAATGGGGATGCATGAATTATGGTTAATAAAATGTAACTATATGTGACATTTCTTATGAATTCTTCTAATTCTGGTAGAGATGAATGCCCTAACCTTTCAAACACTTATTTGTGTGGGGTATATAGGTGTTGATATCATTAAATGAATACCAAGTATCTAGTGTAGGAAAAAGAAACCCACTCTATTAGTGTTTGGATAAATATATTTAAAGTAGTTTTTATATCTAAGTCAAGATTTAATATGAGAAGTTTATGCATACTATTTGCACATTTTAAACACTATCTTTTATTCTTCAATGAAATCACATGATGAGTCATTACTGTCTCCATCTTAGAACAAAGACACCAAGATTCAGCATTCCTACATGACTTGGCAACTCCTACCCTGCTCATCATGAGCATCATAGCTCCAGAGCAGGCCTCATTGCAATAGCTCATGTCACAGGACTGAGCTCTGTCACAGGAGTCCTCACTGTCCAAAATAACCAAAGGTTGGGAACATGATGGAAGCAGTGCTGAGAGTGAGCAGGGAAACATACCCAAGATAAGACTTTTCTCCCTTTACTTCCTTTGAGGGAGCTTGGCTTTGTAGTAGTAGCATGGACATTGGCCATGGCTTTGGTAGGTAGTATATTTCCCAAGCTAGTGGTTCATCCTTTAAGGAAGTCCAAATACAAGGAGGATCTGTAATAAACTTCCTCCTACCATTAAGAACAAATAAAATGATTATTATTCTTGTTTCAGATTTTTTTTTTTCATTCAAGGGGACACTGGTCATGGATAGCCCATATTTTTGGATCAACCTAGATAAATATACCTTAAAGACTTACCTTGACTGAAAGGGATACAATACACAGTTTGGAATTCAGACTAAATACTATCCACCCTCTCATTATCCAGAATCTCCGCATTTCCAGTGCACCCATGGTGACAGTATGAGAGGAGACAAGAGGGTGATTTCAGACATGACCTGTGGATCACCTCTGACTTATGACGCTATAGGTAGGAAGCTCTTCAGGGATGCTTCTACAGGTTAGTAGATGCAGCAGTTTTCATAGTTAGTGTTGCATAGCAATGCATGGAAATAAAGAAGTTCAATTTGAAAGTGTGGATACTCTTGGTAAGTACTGTTTTTAGGATTATATAAACAGGTAAACCATACTTAGAGTCTAAAACTCAATCTTTATTTTATCAGTTAAATATTAAGTATATTTGAATTCTTTAACTTCATTAGTGCCTAAGTATGCTTAGAAGAATAGTGTGGGTACCTGAGTTTGATAGTTCTTTGGCAGAATATGCTCATAACTTTACAGACTGTATATGTAATAAAAAAAAGACACTTGCATGCTACTTTCTTATTTAAGGGATCAATCTGATCTTATGGTTAGGAGAGTTATAGATGACAAAATAATATGAATTACTGAATTAAAAATAAATGCACCAATAAATTACTGTGTGTTCACATTTTCTTTTTTTTTTTTTTATTAATTTATTTTGCAATACAATTCAGTTCTACATATCAGCCACGGATTCCCTTGTTCTCCCCCCCTCCCGTCCCCCTCACCTTCCCCCCAACCCCCCCCCCCATTCCCATCTCCTCCAGGGCAAAGCCTTCCCCACAGACTGAGGTCAACCTGGTAGACTCAGTCCAGGTAGGTCTAGTCCCCTCCTCCCAGGCCGAGCCAAACAATCCTGCATAGGCCCCAGGTTTCAAACAGCCAACTCATGCAATGAGCACAAGATCTGGTCCCACTGCCTGGGTGCCTCCCAAACAGATCAAGCCAATCAACTGTCTCATCCATTCAGAGGGCCTGATCCAGTGGGGACCCCTCAGCCATTGGTTCATAGTTCATGTGTTTCCATTCATTTGGCTATTTGTCCCTGTGCTTTATCCAACCTTGGTCTCAACAATTCTCGCTCATATAAACCCTCCTCATTCTCGTTGATTGGACTCCCAGAGATCCACCCGGGGCCTAGTCATGGATCTCTGCATCCAGATCCCTCAGTAGTTGGATGAGGTTTCTAGCACAACAATTAGGGTGTTTGGCCATCCCATCACCACCTGTGTTCACATTTTCTTAATCACATCTCAGATCTTCATAAAAATGAATATCATCATAATATGACTAGTTGGTACTTCATTTTCATAAGTAAATCCAAACATAAATTTGTTTCACCTGGAGTGCCAGCCTAATTAGATAGAAGGTAAAAAAATACAGAACAGCTTCCTCAAACCAGTGCTTTACCCACTAGAACTTCAAACAACACCCTGTGTGTGTGGGGAGTAGAATTCTTTATTTTTTCCAGACATTAATATCTACCTGAAAAAAATGAAAATAAATAATAGAAGAACCTATACATTTCAGAGTCATCATACTTAAGATGAAATTAAACACTACTTTTGATGAAAGATGAAAACTATTGTAAAATGCTTATCGTCACATTGCTAAATAATCATATCTGCAACTATGAAAAATTCAAATAAGCATAGCAGAATAATCATTTCTAAAAGGAAGTAATTCTACATAGTGTCTACAAAAAAATAGGTAATGTCTGGACCAGTGCAGGTGTTATTTACTGTTGGGTGCTGCTTCTAAGAGGACTATTCGAAACATGTCTACTTTTAGCTGTCACTAGGAACCTTCGAGAGGCTGGTCCCAAAGGCTTTTTCAGGAAAGGGTCTTGTGCTCCTGAAACACAATTGTGTTGAGACATTCCCACTTCCACAGAGAGTCTTAGAAAGTTCACAATGCTCACGCTTACCTGAGAAGAGCAGTTGGTTGGTGATCACATGTTTCAGGCACTTCCCAGTTTGCCTAATTAGCAAAGTGGAAGCCCCATTCTGCCAGGTTTTCTGAATGCCAATAGTTGTCTTTGATTTTTGAAGCATAGAGTCTAACATTTGAAACTCCAAGACACAGAGAAAGATAGATTTTCCTCTTGTTAAATTTCTTGAGGTCAACAATTCTAGAACCATAACTCTCAGATACTAACCTTAATATATGACACAGTCACGCTGTTCCAATATTTCTTCATTTCTATCATTTTTATTTTGTTTTATAGTTATGAAATAAGTACTCTCATATGAGTATATTTTCAGTTTGTGTTATCCAAACTACTCATGCTAGTATTTTGAAATGGAGGAAACACTTCCATTAACAGGTCAAACATTGAAATTCTCTCTCTCTCTCTCTCTCTCTCTCTCTCTCTCTCTCTCTCTCTCTCTCTCTCTCTGTGTGTGTGTGTGTGTGTATCTGTCTGTGTCTCTCTGTGAGTGTGTCTCTATGTCTCTATTTCTGTCTCTCTCTTTCTCTTTCTCCTTTTGTCTCATTTCAAATCTCACACTGGAAAATCTTAAAATAATCATGTCCTCAATAACAAACGTGTTAGCACAGTAATCACTACATTCTGTCACATGGACTGCAGCAAACAGAAATGCACACCTATGCATGTTTGCAGGTGCTGACTGAAAGGTTGCTACTGCAGAAGAGGAGGAATCCGGGCTTGATTGTCAATGTCACTGACTGAGAAGCTGAAAATAGTTCTGCTCATTAGGCTCCTTCCCTGTTGCTTTGATCTAGTTAGCTACAGCTACTGAACAAACTCGCCCTTCTGATGCTTCCTTTATAGCGTTTTCCCAACAAGAAGTGTAGCTAAACAGATTTGAGGAGGATCACCTTCATTTGATTCTAGTGGCCGTTCTTACTCTGTCAGAGACAGAGCAGCCTTATTAATCACACTCAGGACCACTAATACCAACAATCCGTCATGGCAACCAATCGAATGCATCATCCACCGTAACTAGAAAATTTGCCCCGTGACCTGCTCCTATTTGTCCTGACATTGCATCCTATGACAAAAGCAAACAGAAAGTAGTGGCCATGTCTCTGCTGTCCTGTCTTTCCTTTCCTTATATTTTTACTTTCTCTTATGGTTCTAGTTAAAAGCTTATCAAGTGTAAGAGACCTCTTTGCTTTATTAAATGCCTACTTGACGTTATCTTTTCACACTCTGACTTGACCACTTTTGGTGAAAAGTCATCACAAGATCCTTTGGAGATAATGTCAGAATGCCAGGGCAGCCATCCAGTACTCCAGTTGCCAAATGAATTGACATAACCTGTTCTTGTGTTTTCAGACAATATTCAATCAGACAATATGGCTAACACCTTGTGTTTCCCAGCCAAAATGACTTTCTATATTACTATAATTTCTCTCCCTTTAAAACTTGAATTAGGCTTGTATGAGAGGTTAATAGAGAATTGATCAAGGAGAATTTCATCAGTTTCATCGGAACATCTTACTAGCTGAAGTGAGCATAACATATTTACTGCCAAAATATCAATGTGTGCCCATTGCTAATAATCTATTTGGTACAATAAACTATCACAGTCCTGGCATGTATGCAAAACAAATACTTTTTGATAATTGCTATTTGTTAAGCACCAATTTTTGACATTTCATTTATGTTACAACCCATTGTATTTGGCAGAATTGTTATCATTTTACAAATATAGAAGTGGAACTTAGAAGGAATTATGGAATTATTGATCAAAATAAAAGCTAGCCCCAAATAATGCAGTCTCATTTATGCTGATATCTGTACCACCTAAAGCTCTGATCACTGCCCCTCATCAGAAAAGTTTGACAATACACAGTTTGGTAAAAGAGAAATTTTACATGTAACCAACCCCCTTAACATTATATAAACATTCAAGAATTTAAGATGATACTATGCTTGATTCTTTTCAAGGTGTCCCTCCAGGTTCTAGATACTTCAAATATATTTTCTGCTTCATAGGTCTGTGAGCTAGCATATATGCTTGTGTGATATGGTGCTATTCTCCATATCCCCATTAAATACCACTAGTTTATGGCTTTACTAGCACCCACTTCACTTGTTCAGGCAGGTGAGTTACCACTGGTTTTGAGAAAAAATCTCATAGAAACACAACCTGGCTTATAGTAGATTGTGAGAGCCATGCAGTTTGGACTTTCTTAGCAGTTATTTACTGTGAGAACTGAGTGGAGAGCAGTTTGTAACAACAGGAGGTTGGTGATAAGGATAAGAAAGGGTCAGGGTTTGCTGACTCTTGCTGGTAACTCTTTGGAGTCTGTCCTGCATGTATCTCTGGGATTTGTGGTGTCATTCTCCCTTAATACTGAATACTTAACCATCACATCCACAATACTGGTTAAATAGGTTCAAACTCTTAGAAACCCAATAGAGTCTAAATAATACATAATTTTCTTTATGGTTTCCTTATCAACTGAGATTACTATTTATGAGACATCTATTGTTCATTTATTCATTTGGTTTTTGACATAGAGTCTTACCAGATAATTCAGGTTTGTCTTAAATTCTTGATCATTATGTCTCACCCTCTTGAATACCCAAGATTATAGGTATGTATGATCTGGTGTTTTATTTTATGTATTGTACCTACTAGGCTCAGCTGTGATTCACTGCAGTTTGGAAGACAGAAAGCCACCTACCTCTTTGATCCAAAGATTGACCTTACGTGGGACCCAAGAGCAGAAAATGTTTCCTTTTTTTACATTCTTTCCATCCTGAGAAGGAAAGCGATATTCCAAACGTGATCATAATAATGACAATTGAAGAGGAGCTCATGAGGCTCCACCCTCCCCTGAGTGTCTATAAGCACATCTATAAAGGCATGCTTTGGGATGAGACCTTTTCTTCAGTGGCATAACCACCAGAAAGGTGCTCCTGCTCTTATAAAGAATCTGTCACTCATTCTCCTGTAAGCAACACTTACTAAGCTCACCATACTGTCATGAAAGAGTCATTACAGTAAAAGCAGAGGCAGTCACGAGAGGAAGAAAATCAAATTCTGCTGGAGTAGAAGATGACCAGGGAGGAAAATATGGAATGAATATGATCAAAACAGATTCCATGAAAATGTCCTCATCTGGTCACTAAGGCTAAAACACTGTTTTGCCTAGTTATTAAAAGGATAAGAAATGTCACAAGAAAATCCATTGTATATAATATCTATTTCCTGATAAAACCATGAAAACAAAGGTGTGATTTTATTAGAAAATAAATATTCAACACACAATACATACTAATAACCTTTTCGTCTCTCAGCCCATGGTATCTTCTTCTCTGCATCACAGACTAAACCTACTCATAGATGTTACAGGCACTTGTGATTATCGTGTGCGTCAGTCATTTAACTTGCCATGACTTGACAATATCAAAAGGTTTGAAGTCCCCAATGCCCAAAATAATGTTTTCCCTTTCTAACAAATCCTTAGTAACTTTTAAGACTTTGATTGAATATCCCGGTTTCTTGAGGCCATCCATAAGTTCTCAGATGCACAGTTCAATGCACATCCATGCAGGATTCAGGCAATGTCTTTTGAAACAGAAATAAAAGCTTGTGTCCTGCCTTCTCCAGCTAATTTAAGATCTTGACACAGACTACATCCTATTTTTTATTGAAAATCACCACATCTAGTGCACTGGAAATTTTATACAATAGAATTTTAAAACTGATTTATCATACTTATATGAATAAAACTTCAAATAGATATTTTCTTAACGGTGGCCTTTAGATGGAGATATGTTTTGATCTTTGATTTTTATTCTCTTTCTTTCTGTTTTTACCGAACAAGGTATCCTTTTGTTTGTTTGTTTGTTGTTTTGTGTTTATGTGTATCTTTCACTTCAATTATGACAGTTTTAATTTTTCCTCTTTTTAAAAATTATTCTTACATGCATACATACATACATACATACATACATACATACATACATACATACATATAAATGTATAAATACAACCTGCTGAGTCCATGTAGTGTTTCTCATATGTATATGTTTTTAGGTCTTCAACTTAATATTGGATACAACTAGAGGGCTCATACTTAGGGAAGACATATTCTTTCAGAAGTTATTAATTGCTTGAAGCTCTTCAAACTATGGATGGGACCTTGAGAGATTTTGCCCATCCATGATTATATGTCAGCTAGTGTTGTTTCTGTTCAAGTTCCCATATTGTTGGTATTTCATGGGTGCAGCTGGCCTGTTCTATATAGAATACAGGATCTCTTAGCAAACGCCTTGTTCCTTTGGCACTTAGAAAATTTCTGCCCCTTTTCTGGATTTGCCCTGATCCTTAGGTGTAAGAGTTATGTTACAGATGTATCAACGGGGGTCGGGCACCCCATCATCAGTTTGCATTTTGGCCAGTTGTGGCTTTCTTTAATCATCTCTATATACTGTGAAAGGAGCTTCTTGGATGAGGAATGAGAGCTACACCTATGTGTGTGTGTATAAAGTGAAGTATTTAGAATGTAGTTAGTAACTGAACTGGTTTACAAAGTGGCAGTGATAAGTATTCCTCTAGTTCCATAGCCTCACCATCCATGTGCAGTTGTCTAGGTTTAAAGGACCAGGCATGAACTCCCTTCTATTGAGTGGGTCTTCTATTCATTTACATATCTGTTGGTTATGCCTAAGATATAAGTACCACTATTGTACCTTTGGGGATATCTTGCCTTTTTGGTCATTTTTTTGTGTTTTATAGATATCATAACTAGGCGGGACTCCTGGTGGCTTTTCTCCCTTCACAGCTTGTATAGCCCCTTCTGGTACAGGGAAAGCAATTCCTTGGGGAGCCAGCTTCTAGCTCAGTTCCAGCTCAGGACTTCTAAGTCTTATGTCTGACATACACAGTGTTTTCAGCACTAAGTATTATCTTCAGATTCTGGGAGGTAGCAAGACTAACAGCAACAGCCTCTTTTGTTTGGGGGGGGGGTGTCTTGTCACTGTACAATGACGTGAAAAGAGGTTCCCCATGCCTGGATCTCAGGGTTGTGTTAGTCTGTGGCTCTTGGGGGTAGTATAATCACTTCCAGTTGGAATAACATTATTTAGGACAGTCTCATGTATCCTAAGCTGGTCTCGAACTCACTATGTAGGCAAGATTGGCTTTGAACTGCTGATCCTCTACCTCCCTATGCTGGGGTTACAGGTGTGAAACATTGTGCGTGGATAGATTAGAAATTTTTCACTCGGTTGAGCTTAGACTGTCCCCTGAATTAAAAAAAAGAAAAAGAAACATTTTAGGCTGTGAAGTTTAACAGTGGCTTATTTGGAAATGACAACAGGGAACTCTAAGTTTCTCCTTTTGGAATCACATAATTTTATGAAATATAAATCACACACATAGACAAAATAACGCACAATATTTGAAACTGAGAAATTTTGAATTTCAGAATTATAGATAAGTGACTATGAACATGGAATTACGTAAAGGCTTTCTAAGCAAGCTAATAAAACTCTATTAAAAATAGGTCTCTTAAGACAAATTCTTTAGTTCATAGAACTGTCAAAATTGTGGTTATTGTGTGCTTGGATTTGTCCTGCATACAATTGGATAGCACTGATACCTGTGCTTGTATGTCATTTACATTCATATGTCTCAGGTGACATAACAATTTATCTGGTCACCCTAATAACATTTGTCCTGAACTTAATCTGTGGTAGCAACTGCTGTTAAATGCTTGACAGGTATTTACTCATTTAATCCTCCGAATAGCTCAATGAGATGGATATCATTTCCTTATTAACCAAGATGGAAATTGAAGAAAAGAAAGGTTAATTGACTTGTCCAAGTTCTCACAACTAAAAATAGTGGAGTAAGATTTAAATTCAGTCGGGATGGCTTGAAAGTCCCCTGAGGCCTCTGGTCCTAGCAGCTATACCATGCAGAAATTTCTTCTGTTGAACTACTTAACTGTCTTTGAGTTTAAGCAACAGATTTCTGCTATTGGAAATTTTATTTTCATTTCAAGCACTCTGAATCCTAACTACAATATAGAGACTCAGGTTTTAATTGAACCCTTGATTATTTCCAATTCCTTAGAGAAATCTAGATTTACAAAATGAAAATGTAACATGTCAAAATGCAGAAATTATTTTTTAAATATATCAGTTAGTCCAAAAAAGAATCTCATATGGCGTAAATTTATGTATGCATGCATTCATGTGTGTGTATACACATTCATACATGTGTACACAGGGCAGAGGTTGGCATTGCTTGGCTTTATTAGTTCCTTTCCACCTTACTCTTTAAAATAGGATCTTGCTCAGCCTGGAGTCACTAATTCTTTTTTTTTTCTTTTGCAATAAAGTTCAATTCTACATATCAGCCATGGATTCCCTTGTTCTCCCCCCTCCCGCCTCCCTCACCTTCCCCCCAGCCCACCCCCTATTCCCACCTCCTCCAGGGCAAAGCCTCCCCTGAGGACTGAGATCAACCTGGTAGACTCAGTCCAGGCAGGTCCAGTTCCCTCCTCCCAGGCCGAGCCAAGCGACCCTGCATAGGCCCCAGGTTTGAAACAGCCAACTCATGCAATGAGCACAGGACCTGGTCCCACTGCCTGGATGCCACCCAAACAGATCAAGCCAATCAACTGTCTCACCCATTCAGAGGGCCTGATCCAGTTGGTGACCCCTCAGCCATTGGTTCATAGTTCATGTGTTTCCATTCGTTTGGCTATTTGTCCCTGTGCTTTATCCAACCTTGGTCTCAACAATTCTTGCTCATATAAACCCTCCTCTTTCTCACTAATTGGACTCCCAGAGCTCCACCCAGGGCCTAGCCATGGATCTCTGCATCCAGATCCCTCAGTCGTTGGATGGGGTTTCTAGCATGATAATTAGGGTATTTGGCCATCCCATCACCAGAGTAGGTCATTTCGGGTTGTCTCTCGACCATTGCCATGGAAGAGATCTACATGAACAGCCTGGACATGAGTGGGGGTAATGAAGGGTGAGGGTTGAGGGAAAGAGAGCTTGGGGGAGCGGGAGATCCCAGCTGGATGAACAACAGAGAGGGAGAACAAGGAATAGGAGACCATGGTAAATGAAGACCACATGAGAATAGGAAGAAGCAAAGTGCTAGAGAGGCCCACAGAAATCCACAAAGATACCCCCACAACAGACTGCTAGAGTCACTAATTCTGTTACAATGGCTGGCCAGAAAATCCCAGGAATCTCCTCATCTCTGTGTCCCCTGAGAACTGGGATTGCAGGCATGTGCCACTGTGCCTAGGTTTTTAACATGAGTGTTATGAATCAGACTTGAATCCCCATTATTGCATAGTAAGCCCTTTACCACTGAGATATCTTTCCTGTATCCAAACATTATTTTTGATGCTGGTGTATAGTCTATTGGATTTGATTCACATGAATAACTTTGACCCATTCCAAAAGACAGCTGTACCATTGACATTCTTTTACTTTCTAGGTGTTTAATTCAAAGTAATACTAAAAAATCTATGATAATATGATAGTGTCTTGAGACCCCTGCATGTTTATTGGGTGTTTCCTAGGGCCACTGTAATGAAGTACCACATGCTATGTGGGTGGCTTCAAATAGTGGAAGTTCATTCTCTCACAGCTTTGGAGGAAAAAGTTCAAGATCAAAGCATTAGCAAGACTGGATCATTCTGGAAGCATTGAGCATGTCTCTACATAGGCTTCTCTTTTGTCTTCTAACAGTTACTGGCAATTGTTGGCATTCCTGGCTTTCTTTTCCTCTGACTCTTTCCCTGCATGGCAAACAGACTTCACATATCCTCAAGAAACCCAATATACAGCCAATAGAATCTTTCATTGTAAAATGAAGGACTTGTGTTTTCTGGCTTTTGGGCCAAGTGACATCTTTTCAAAATAGATAGACCATAAAATAAATTCTTCAGTTATACAAAGTTTTACTCAAGTATCTTCCTAAGTCAAATAATTTTCCTTGAGTTAAAAAAAAAGCCTAAACCTTGAATGTATTAACGATACAACAGTATTTACAAGGGATAGCTGACAGACATTAATACGAGCATGACTCTATTAGAACTGGAGAATGAACCAGAAGTTATCAACCCTGGATCTAGAGGTAGGGGTTGGAGGCAAGAGTGGAAAGCTTTGGGAGTCAGAAAGTCAAGCTTTGTTAGTAAGAAAATGCATTAATGGTGAAAACAGCCATGAAGGGTTGAGATGTCTGAAAAGGTTAGTGTGCCTTATACCAAGCTTGAAGTCCTTCATTCTGTCCCTGAGACCCAGATGTGGAGGAAGGAACACTCCCATAAGTTGTCTTCTGACATTCACACATGTGTTATGGCACTCATGTGCTCACACATATACACGTGCACATAGACATGCACACATACACAATAACTAAATTCATTTAAATTTTTAAGCAATGAATACTCCATAGTTGGTATCATTAATCTAAATAAACTATTTTTCATGATTTTTGTCTTAATTTTGAAGTTCAATAAAGCATTTATAGAGAATAACAAATATAAAAACCCTTATATTTGTATCAAATATTGTACAACATATAAACTGTATTGCATATAAATATATATAATTTGTGTGTAATGCATCTAAATATATGTATAGCATATATATGTATCAATCATGTTTGTATATAATTATATTTATTGCATTTATATATTGTATGTATTTGTGTGTGTGTGTGTGTGTGTGTGTGTGTGTGTGTGTGTGTGTGTGTGTGTATCTTCTCAGTTACATTGAATGGGCAGATCACCAAGAGAGTGTGAACTTTTAGGTAATAATAGATGTTAATGGGTTATTAGTCCCTAAAACTCATATACATCAGGAATTTTTCTTTTTAAATATGACATGGAAAGTAATTCCCTGTTCCCTCAGATCCTCAGCAGAAGTTCTGTGACTTTAAAAATATTGATTAACAATTAATACATTCTGGTGTCAATAGGAAACCTGATGTTTTTCCCAGGGCACTTCTCCAGGAAACACTAGAAAATTATTGGAGCTGGTCTTATTATTCACTGTCATTTATCTTTCGAGATCCAAATTCATGAGTGCATCCCTACACTATGCTTACCCATTCATCTTGCAGTCTTTTATGGAAACAATTCCATTCATTGTCTGTACTGGAAGAAGTCAGAAACATGGTGATTCTTACCCTGTGGATAGTGGATATTTGTTTTTTTTTCTTTACATTTTTATTTATTCATTTCATGTGAGTGTGGAGGACTAGTGTTGATGCCAAGACATGGGAGTGGAGGTCAGAGTACAATGTGTAGAAGCATGTTTCCTCCTTCTATCATATGGATTCCCAGGAACAACCTCAGGTAATCGAGCTTAGACACAGGCGCCTTTCCCCACTGAGCCATCTCACCAGTCCCCCAAAGTGAACATTATATTCCATCTGTGCATGTAGAAATGAGGCTGGACAGTAGCCAAGTCACTGAGCATCCCATGGGGAAGGATGACTCCAGATAACTGTAGTGACTGATACCTGGTTAATATTTAGATATGAGACACCTTCGGATATCTTTTACAACACATTTGTTGACAAAATCGAGACTTTAGTTATTAGAGCATATGGGAATTTTCAAACAGAATGTCCAGTAGAAAATGTAGGGTTTTTGTTCTTTAAATTCCATTCAAATATTTCAGAGCCATTTCTCAGCCAGAGTGTAGGGTGCTTGATGTTGAATACGATTGTTTCTTTCCATTGTCCCAGGATGGTGCAAAGGTCCCAGGTAACAGTATAAACCATTTGTAATCACTCTTCATTTCTTCCATCCTTTGTATCCTTATGTAGAAGCCCAAGAACTCTCTTTCCACACCAGAAAAGAGTGGTCCAACTTCAATCTCTTTCCCGCAGTCTCCCACTCTAGGACAATGTCCTTAGTATCATCCACGAATAGTGATTTTTTCTTGATAAATCTGTTGAATTCATGCATCATTAAGTGCCAAGGGAACACAAATTCTGGCTACTTTCTTTAAATGGGGAAAGAAAAAAAAAAGCAACTGTTGGCAAATTCACCACTGAACATACGGTGCCATTTGCAGCACTTTACATACATTTGCTTCATTAGCATAGCAACAATCCTGTAAAAGATGCCACCCTGCTTTCTATAAGTGAGAAACTGAGGCACAAAGACATCAGTTAAGTGGTCTAAGTTTGCCTAGACAATGAAATGTTGGAGGTAGGACTCTAACCAAGGCTGCCTTCTCATTCTTTTCAAGTTTACATCGTTCACACAATGGAATAAACCCACTTGCCATTCTTGAAGCTGTGAGCCATTGCAAAGAAACTTTGAAGATTATTTAAGATTCATGAAGCATAGCTATATTGATTATCAAATCAGTAATGGCATAAAAACTGAGCTTGGTATCCTACGTAGAGAGAGGCTGAGGAATTATAAAGGTGGGTCTAGGACTGCAATGTACAAGGAAAACTGAGTCCCATGGGGTGAAGTCCTCATCCTGTCAGGCACTGATGACTGCCATTTTCTTCTGACATTTAATTCACCTTTAAACTGAGCAAAAGACTACGTAACTGAACTACAAAATTGTTGCCTTGGCAGATACTGCAATGCATAACTTTGTGAAGCACAAAATCCCTATATTTTGTATATTTTAATAAGAAATGCTAACAATTGAATACCAAACAGACATTAAAGCAAACATTTCAGAGAAGAATAAAATAGTAATCATTAAAACTACAGTTTTGCATAAATATGATTCCAATTTTATTTTTTAAAAGGTTAATTTGGAGTTACTACTACCCTACCCAACACTGGTACCATGTGGAATCTGACTCAAATTCCAGGTAGGTTTTCTCAGACCCATCTTAATGCACTTGTCTAACACCTACACTAGCCATTTAACACTTTAAAGGTGGCTGAACCTTGGAGAATGGAGCCTAAAATTGAGGGGGACTAAAAATCACCCAATAGCCAACTTTATTCAGAGAATCAGACAATTTAAACTCTGAAGATTAAGGAGAATTACATGAGTAAAGTTCTTATGAATTCAACCTGTATATAATCACAAAAATAAGCCTCATGTGGCAAAAAATGTTTTCCCATGGAAGCATAGAAACAAATAACAATAGTCAGTTGTAATGAATAATCTAAAGTAAATTCATTTCTATCTGCTATACCTGGGAAGGGCACAAAAGCACATTCCAAGAATGATTCTGTGTTTTTAAAGAAAGTGAGGTCACAAGTATCTTGTCTTTTTTCTTTTTGGGAGTTTTCTCACAAGCTATTGCACAATTACATTCTTGGACCATGTTCTGACCTCTACCCACTGTGCTACCTTGAAGCCTATAGAGTCTGGCCCAGAAATTCTGGTACAAATACTCAGAGTCAGTCTGCCTCACACCAAAAATATATCCTGGGACTACATAGTATCTTGATTTCTTGCCTCCACATAAGGACTCCTAAAATGGCTGCCATGCTATCAATATCCTCCTAATGGTGGTATGGCATTCTGCTCCTTGCCTCCATGGAGCATGGCCCATATCCACAGTGAACCCAGCCCTTGCTAACCAGGACCATCTGCAGAATTGGCAAGTCTTCTATAGATTTTTAAGATCAGCAGTGGGTCTCATCCTACAGCTTCAGTCCGAAGTTTATAAGCTATACCTAATCCTAGCTGAGTTGAAACTACTCAAATGCTCCATTCACATGCAGACACAGAGTGACCCAAGAATGAACACCAAGCACCATTCAACTGGTCCACAACTTAACAAAGTTGGAATCACATGTAAGACTTTATTAACCAAAAGTAAAATGGGAAATGCATTTAGGTCTTTTGGTTTTTTTCCTATTTTTCCCAAGTGGCTACATTTACATAAACCAGCTGTAATGTCTTTTTACCTCAGACCTGCAGTTTCCCAAAATCTCTTTCAATGTACTAACATATAAGTAACTGAGTATCTCTACATATTATATATCCAACACATTGAAATGCTCCCCTCTTGCCTTTATTTATATGCTTCTCATGGAAATATCCCCTCTGTTGACCAATGCAAATTCCCTATAGTCAGGGCCCTTATTATGGCACCACTTGCTGCAACACACAGGACTTAATGATAGACCTAACTGGGACTAAAGAGAAAGAAGAAACCAGAGACACACATACAGAAAAGCTTATGAGTCATGTTCTCTGATGGAGACACATCAACAACCATCCTGAAATTCAGCAAATTTACTATATACAGTACAAAAGAGGAGGAAGCTATTTAGTTAATCTTAGAAATCTCTACAGGTTGCAGTCATCTGGGAGAAGCAAGATGCCATTTATACTCTCTGTACACAATGGTTTTAAAGTCAACCAGATGTAAGCACCCATACATTCATACCTGGCCGTGCTCCTCAATAATACACATTTATTTAGAACTTTGGTTCGATCCAAATAACCAGTCAACAAGGTGTATACTAAATATGTACACCAAGAAACAATGACCTATACTAGTGGCAGTAGCAAACACTAATGACATTATAACCAATGCAATAAGTTTCCTCCAGAAATTAGCATTGGCATTCTACTGTAATGTTTCCTGAGAAAAACAACTTAATTAATTCAGAGCACAATTTCAAGCCAGGAGTTATAAATACATTCAAGGAATTAAAAGAGGATATGAACAAGGCCTGACTGAAGATCATGAAAGCATAAACAAACAATTGAAGGAAACAATGAAAATAATTCATGATATGAAAGTGGAATTTAATAAAACCCAAAGAAATTAAATGCAAAATAAAAAACTCAAAAAGTCTAACAAAAATCTCAGAAGGAAATACCATAAAAATTTAGGATCAAGTTGAAGAGAGAATATCAGGTACCGAAGACTAAGTCGTGCAAAGGATCATTCCATGAAGGACAGTAAGCCTAAGATCACTTGAGGATAAAATACCCAAGAACTCTGGAACACTCTAAAAAGACCATACTCACAAGTAAAAGTTGAAGAAGAAGAAGAAGAAGAAGAAGAAGAAGAAGAAGAAGAAGAAGAAGAAGAAGGAAGAGGAAGAAAAGGAGGAGAGAAGAGGAAGAAGGAGGAGAAGGAGAAGGAGGAGGAGAAGAAACAACACAAGTCAAAATCAGAAAATATTTTCTACAAAATCATTCAAGAATATCGCCCAAATCTAAGAAAAAAAAAGTGATTAAGGTGCAAGAAGCACCAAGAATTCTAAATAGACAGGAACAGAAAAGAACTCCCCATGTCATACAATAATGGAAATACTAAATGTACATAAGGAAAAAAGATATTGAGATCAGAAGAGTGGAAAAATCAAGTCAAATATAAAGGGAGGCCCATTAGAAAAAAAACTGACTTTTCAATGGAATCTTTGAGGATGGAAGGGACTGGAATGATGTTCTACAAGGTCTGACAGACTGCTAATGACATCTCAAACTACTGCATCTCACAAAACTATCTATTGAAGAAGGAAGATTTTTCAATGTTGAAAGGTTTAAGGAATTTATGTCCATAAAACCAGCTCTACTGATGCTAATAGAAGGAAACTGTAAAAACAAGGCGGGCGGGGGGGGGGTGGCGCACAAAATGGATACCATGAAAAATTCCACCAAACCTTCAAATAACTAATGCCAATACTCTCTAATTTATCCCATGAAATAGAAAGACAAGGAGCACTTCCAAAATTGCATGAAGCCATTATTACAAAATCAGACAAAGATTCAATAAAGAAAAGTATTGGCCAATCTCTTTCATGAACATAGATGTACATATTCTCAATAAAATACTTGTGAACTGAACTGAATTCAAGAAAACATCAAAAATATTATCCTCCATGAACAGTTGGCTTCATTCCAGGTACATAGGGACAATTCAATATAAGCATGTCAACACATATAATCCATCATATAAGGAGAGTCAAGGTTAGAAAAGATGTGATCATCTCATTAGCCCCAGAAAAAATGTTTGACAAAATCCAAAATGCCTCTATGATAAAGGTCCTGGGAAATCTATGGATACAGGTAATATACATGAATGTGAAAAAAGGCATAATGCACCAATCCAATAACCAACAACACCCTAAACAGAGAAAAACTAAAAATATTTCCATAAAAAATTAGGAACAATACAAGAATGGTCACTCTCTCCATTCTAGTTCAATGTAATGCTTGTCTTAGCCAGAGAAATAAGATTAATAGAGAAAATAAAGGGAATATAAGTAGGAAAACAAGAAATCATTATTTTCAAACAACATTCTTCTATGTCCAAAAGAGTCTAAAAATCCCATCAGAAAATTCCTACAGCTGATAATACATTCATTAAATAGCAGGATACAAACCCAATACAAAAAATCAGTAGCCTTCCTCTGTACCAACAAGAAACACAGAGAAAGAAAACAGGGAAAGAATGCTATTTAAAACAACATTAAAAGTGATCTCAGAATAAATCTATCTGACTTCAACAATAAAAACTTTAAGACAATGAAAAAAGGAAATTGAAGATACACCAAAAGATAGAAGAACCTCCTGTACTCATGGTCTAATGGAATTAATATTGTGAATTGGCTATTCTACCAGAAGCTGTTTAGAGTTTTGACACACATTCTCTATCAACATTCCAAAGTCCTTTTTTCATAGAAATTGAAAAATGATCTTAAATTTTATTTAGAAACACACACACACACACACACACACACACACACACACACACACACACACACACACACACATACACACACACGCTGAAATCCAGATTTGACCCTTGCAGGCAACACTAATGACTGACCTAAGAAGACATGACCATTGGGGTAATAGTGGCCCAAATGATTTGGAAAGTAGCCAGCCACTTTCTGTTTGGTCCTAAGGGTTGCTCCATGAGATGGATCCCATAACTGGCACTGCTAGTGGAGCCACATTGCTAGATGGGACCTAGTCCCTAGGGTAGAATATAATACGACTCTTCTGATTTGTTGATTAATGCTAATATGTCGCCTATTGACTTTTTCCTATACTCAGGGCATCTCTCAAATCTATTAAGTCATAATAACACAGTATGTTTTTATCATACTAAACTACACTCACAAAACGACCTTGTCTAATTATTGTTGCTGTCTGTGGAAATATTTATGTTCAGTGGGGTACATCACAGCCTAGTTGTTAGCTGTCAGATTTAGGGCCACTTGATTTGTTTATCCGTATGTAGTGAAAATACCAGGTCATTCGGTCGATTTTCTTCATAAATTTTCTGTTTTGCTTTAAAAATTTATACTTATTTGTTATTATACTGATTTGTTGATTAATATTAACATGTTGCCTATTGACTTTTTCCTATACTCAGGGCATCTCTCAGTTCCTCCCTGCAGCAGATGGTAGTTAACACAGAGACCCTCAACTGTTCAATGTGCAGAAAATATGAGACAATAGACTGGCTTAGCTCTACCACCAAGGCTCATAGATCTTTGTAGAGAGGGGACAGAACATTTGTAAGAACCAGTGGTGGTAGATAGGATTCAAAGAATGAGTTTCTGGGCACAACAGGGAAGTTGAATACATAAATTCACAGTGACTGAATGAGTTCACAAACGCTGTGCAAGATCAAACCAGATAAAATTGAGGCTTGAGAGCAGGAAAAATGGTCACGAATCCTATCACTAGCTGAGTAACTATTGTAGCCATTCTCAACCTGTGGGTCTCAACTCCTTTGGAAGTCGAATGAGTCTCTTTCACAGGGTCACCTAAGATCATTAGTTAACACAGATATTTATATTACAATTCATAACAGTAGCAAAATTAGTTATGAAGTAGCTATGAAAATAATTTTATGGTTGAGGTCACCACAACATGTAGAACTCTATTAAAGGGTTACAGCAATCGGAAGGTTGAGAAACACTGACTATTGGCATCTGATATCTTCTGGAAGAAGAAGAGTCGAATTTTTTCAATGATGTGACCTCTGGTAGTTGATCACGTTCCAGAGAAGACCTCTCACACTTAAGAGTAGTTGGGTAACACAAACAGGTCTCAATGGGGGAAAAAAAAAGAAAAGAAAAGTTGTTTGGCTAAAGAGGTGAGGGAGGAGTTGTATATGGGAAAATCTGGGGACAAATATGATATAAATACATTTTATGAAATTCTCAAGGAACTAACAAAATATAATAAACAAAATTAACAAGAGCAAGGTTAATTGGTTATTTACTTTTTCTGAGTACTATATTCAATGACCACTGGAAATGTATTGAAATATACAGACAATTTTTATGCACTTTTCACAAGGAAGAGCAAACAGCAGGGGATATATATATATATGTAAATATATGTATATATATATATATGTAAATCATCACATGGTGGAAGAGGCAGAGGGAAGTGTGGGTTTCTACTGGGTGTATTATGGATTGGGATTAAGAAAAATGAGTGATCCATCATAATTATGAATGCCCTCTTGATGCATTAAGTTCTTATCTAGGAGACAAAAAAATGAAAGAAAGTAGACTAGCCTTGTTATTTACAAAGCAGTTATTTATGTTAACACAAAAAGGAAGATGTCTGGTAATTTTTTTATCTGTGTGTCATCCTCTACTAACTATTAAGTCATAATAACACAGTATGTTTTTTATCATACTTAACTACATTCACCAAGTGACCTTGTCTGATTATTGTTGCTGTCTGTGGAAATATTTGTGTTCAGTAGGGTACATCTTCATAAATTTTCTTTTTTGCTTTCAAAATTTATACTTAACAACAAATATAATTTTTATAATCAGACTATAATATAATTATTTGTCATTGTATGCCATCTATAATGTACATTTGTTTGTGTGTTATACATAGTATATAGTATATACATATTGGAGAGAGAGAGAATGAAAGCAATAAAGTATTTTTTCTATTATTACCTAAAGTATATGTAGATCTTCAGCAACAGAAGCAGACTGAACCTCTAATTCAATGACTTTGCCACTAATTCAATGAATTTAAGAAGACAGGAATTACACACATGTCATCCATTTTTTTAATTTTGGCCTTACTACTATTTGCCTTGACAAAGTAGTAAACTGTTTTTTTTTTTTCAGAAATTGTCATGATTTTTAAAATGTCTAATGAGCCGGGTAGTGGTGGCATATGGCTTTAATCCCAGCACTCGGGAGGCAGAGGCAGGCGGATCTTTGTGAGTTTGAGACCAGCCTGGTTTACAGAGCAAGATCCAGGAAAGGCGCAAAGCTACACAGAGAAACCCTGTCTCGAAAAAACAAAACAAAACAAAAATAATAAATAAATAAATAAATGTCTAATGAAACTACTTTTTTGTGTGTGACTAGAGAGGTGGCTCAGTCATTGCAAGTACTTTCTGCTCTTGTAGAAGATCTGGCTTTGGTTTCCAGCACCCATAATGTGCCTTGCCATTAATTCTGGTTTCATGGAATCTGGCACCTTTTTCTGAATTCTATGGGTACAGCACATACTTATTTATGTGCAAGCAAAAATACTCATATACATATACAAAACATTGTTTTCCTAATTTGGCTTGGGGATTATCCATTCCCTTACACCCAAGAGAACAATAATTTGTAGGTGAGATTCCTAATTACAGCTGGATTCTAATGCCCTGGGTATTTACAGCTGTGGCTGCTTTACAAGTATCTTCACGTGATACTTATCAACCTAGCTTACCCAAATCATCATACTATAACACTAGCTGCCAATGAATGAATCATCTCTCAGTAGCTGTTCCTTGAACATCAGAAGGCTGGTTTTCTGCTGTTCTTTACATTTTTGTTTATACTCTTTTGCAGAAACTTCTCAGAAAATTCCAGTGTGTGTGTGTATGTGTGTGACATGATTGTAGTGAATTCAACTAGTGTCCAAGAATATACAAAGAGCTCTTTCAACCCAGCTGTGCCTTTCTCCACCCTTTGTTTCAAATGAATGCCCTGGGTAATATGGACAGTCATACAGTCCAGAGCACAAAGCTCTAGAACAAGTATGAGAATGGATCATGTGGGAAGCCACTGACAACTGGAGAAGTGTAATCATGCCCTTCTCTATGTCAAACCAAGGTTACTAAGAACAATTATCAAAGATCAAGGAGACCTGAGGCTTCTAAGAGACAGTATCTTCCTGGTTCCGGTCATAGGGTTTGACTCAGTCTGCAGACATTAACAGACTGGAGGCAAAGGACAGTGCTCAGCTCTTCTGATTTCAGTGGCCCATGGGGAACAATAGGAATTTAAATTCTGCCAACCAGAAGATTTAAAGAAACTGTACTTTCAAAAAAAAAATCTCAGAAAATGGTGACTTCTAGAGAGCAATTGGCAATAAATGTCTTGTGAATTTTCTGAAACATGAGAAAAGTGAAAGTCCAGGATGGTCCATTAGCCTGCTAATCAGCCCTACAAGATGAACTGCAGGTAGGCACTGAGCTCCTTATTTTGCAACCATGAGAAGAAGGGTAAGTCTAAATGATGAATCCTGAGGTGTCCTGAAGGGATGCCTGGCCCATTTCTACTGCACATGTCAAGATGTCCCCAAATGCTAGTGCTCTAAAACCCACCTCAGGCCACTTTTATAATTTTAATTGACTCCTGTGTATAAAGAATTCCCATAGCTGTCAATTTAAATAAATTACACTGTTAGGACTACAGGATTCAGTTCACTATCTACCAAGAATACATTCTTTCAATTCATTTGTATTTTTCCAAAACCATACTGTGAAGGCAAAGGCAGAAACTGAGTAGGTATTGAGGAACAAAACCCCACCTCTCTGTCAATTCATCTTCTGCCTTTGGAAATTTCTGTCATCCTGAATGTTGTTGCTTCCAAGTGAAAAATTAGAAAGTGATACCTAAGTCACAATAGACTAGGAAGAGGATGAAAATTTGAAGAGATAAAAAGGGTAGACTGGAGAGAGCATTTACCTAGGACATGCTAACAAATTGGCTTGTGCTTGAACAACCAATGTGTCTTTATCTTGAGTTGCAAGCTCACAAATAGCCAAACTGAACTAGGAAAATGAATGTAAACCTCAAATAGTAGAAGTAGATAAGCACTATCTGAGGAGTCCCCTCTAGCTAACCTCCTTCTAAAAATTCCAAGGAAGTCCTATGCTGCTTGAGGAAATAGACCATTCATTAGCACCACACTGATATAAGTGCAACAGTGATTGCTACATAACGTCTTATGATTGCAGTGCAGGGATCTTCCTTTTAGCATCGTTGACTTGAAAAAAATGACACTCATTCCAGTGATTTGCTGCATGGTAGTAATACCTTTTCCTCCTGCCTCCATCACAGACACTAATTATTACATTTCAATAATATAAAGTAAACAGTGTGCCTACTGTCAGATTAGCTGAGCTGCTGAGGTGTCTAAGTATGCGTATGTGTGAGCATCTGAAAAAGGGTGGTTTTGGTGTTTGTTTTACAAATACATTTGGATGAATGGCTCTTGAGTAAAGCAGTTGCAATTTAACAATTAAAATCAACTGGACTGACATACAGATTCACAAGGAGGGGCTGGTTACTGGAATGGTGATTGTGCTTTACTTTGGGTCTTTGCACAAGCTCACACTGCAGTGCAATGTCTAGAGTGGCTGTGGCGAGGGAGGGTGGAATGAGATCAGAAGTCAGGGACGATGGAGAAAGGAAAACCATGAGACATCTCTCTCTGCTCAACACTGTCTCAATCTAATTTTGTGGAAATAATATGTTTAGACACATAATTGAGGTGTGTGTTAATGTGTGTATATATATATATATATACACTATATATATACATATAAACATATTAGACACATAACTGAGGTTTGTGTTAATGTGTACACATATATATATACATACATATGTACACACACTATATATATGTATATATATATATGTATATATATATATACATATATACACATATATACACTAAGGTAATGCTTTGGTTCTTTTAAAAATTCAAAATTTGTTCAGCTTTAAGATTTGAGTTAGTTTCAAAAGGAGTTGGGCTCAAGGCTCAGGTAGAGGGACACAAGCTATTTTCTTTTAATCACATAAAGCTATTAGACACAAGACTTCCTTACTGACCCAAGGACAATGGCCTCCAGAGAAAACCTCCCCTAAATCAGGTGCTACCCTGCTTCATGGTCCTTGATCTGTTGTGGGTTATCCTCCTTGAAATGGCCATGAAAGCATTTTTGTGGGAATAGTTCACTCTTGAGGGTTAGACTGAAGCAAAATATGTAGAGTTGGATGTTCCTTGAGTTCAGGAGCAGGTCTTTCAACTCCACTTTGTTAAGTTAGAAAAATGTCATGAATAGAAACATTCTTTCCACTTCAAAACTTGTTCATGAAGGAAGGGCTCTTTGTGGGACTGGTACTACATGTTGCGACTCCGGGTGACCTTTACAAGGATCTCATTGGCGGTTTTATCTTGATTAAAATGGTTCTATTCACAGGCGGGGAAGGGCTGTGACATCATCCTGCAAAAGAAAATCTTCTAAAGAATGAGGTGATAAAGGTAAAAGGTAGAAAAAAAAGATAATGCTTTCTTTTGGGACGGTGAGAGAAGAAAAGGAAAAGCAAAGAGTAGAAGAGAGGCCCCTTCTAGAAGGAGGGGGAGGCAAAGAGAAGGAAATGAAAGAGAAGCGCAAGAGAGAAAGGAAGGGGCCTACGTGACCAGAGGAGATCCTCTACCCACACTGCCTTCCTCTCCCAGCAAGACCAGGAGGAGGGCAGCTCCATTGTGCATTTTGCACAGAAGGAAGCTGGGATCTCTGCATAGAATCTTACCAAGGCTCACTGAGGTGTTATGTAGCCAAGCCAACACAGTCTTAGATCTGCTTAACTTTAGACTCTAGCCTTTCCACAAGAGGAGGAAAACCTGTGTTTCATTTTGACCAATTCTCAACAATAGCTTTTAAAATAAAATACTGAATGTGCCCTTCTGTGACTTAGAAGACAGTTGACTATACTTTTCACTTAAGCCCTCAGATTCCCCAAACAGCACGAGCATTCTTTCTCTGCTACTTGAACCCACTTGTCTAGTTTCCTAACAATTAACCGGATTATTTTTTGCTCCAAATGGGATGGTAAAGGCAGAGAATGATGTTGGAAATAAAACTGCCGTAACCCGATGCTGCCTGGGGAATTTAGTTACTGTTGATCATGGCTAGGGAACTCTTTGAACCTTCCATGTGCATGGGGTTATGAGGGTCAACGTGCATATGCTGTAAGAGACGAAGGATAGACAGAAACCTGATGAATAAAGAAGGGAGTTCCAGAGAACAAACAAATGGGATTGATGGGGTGGATAGAGGCTAGAGCTTTGTAGCAAAGGAACTGAAGTATATCAGAGAAATTTATGGTTATTTGCTGTGCACTGAAGGGAGAGTGGATGCAAGAACACTCCCTCTCCAGGAAAATGGATTAGGTGCTAATGACCCCTAACAGTGCTCTGCATCCTGACCAAGAGCATCATGGTAGATGGAGGCACAAGAAGCTGAAAGGATGGGGTCTTGATCTTCTGTGCTCTCTAGGCAGTGATGTGGAGCATGCACAGCACTAGGAAGCAAGTTAAGGGTCCAGAAGGGGCTAGAATCCAACCTGAGTTCTACTCAGTAAAATTTCAGTCCAAAAAGGGAGTAGTTTATACCACGAAGGTATACTTTTCACTAATTTACTGAGACCACAGAATGCCCTGTCTCAGCTCAAGGGAATCACAAGTGTTGTGTTAACATTTAGAGATAACATTTCTTTTTGCCATAACTACTCACTATTAGTATATTTTGGTTTTTTATTTATTTTTCCTCCTTTGAAATCACAAGTAATAAGCCTAATAATTTATAAGATATAGGAGATACTAACTTTTTTATATTTTAATGTGGGTCCTATAAGAACAATGAGGTGTTCAATATTTGAATATTGCCAAGTAAAAACAATCCCTTAAATAATACTCCAGAAAGGGTAGTCTTATGTTTATGTATGATACTTCTATTTTAATTCCATAGGTTTGTTGTCTTTGATATTTTTAACTACAGAAAGACATTTGATTCTAAAGGCTGCTCAATTAAACCAATATGTATATTTTAAAGGTACCTTGAATTCAAAATTTGGACCTAAGGATATGTTGCTTTGGAAAGGAGCCTCTGCTTTTGTTTCCACAGGAAGCAAGAGGCTGAGCAGGAGACACCAACCCACTGTCCAGGGAACAACATGTAATGGCACACAGGTAAAGCCACAAAACATGTGACAACATATAAATTTACAAGCATGGGCTGAGTTTAAGTGTAAAATCTAGCCAATAGTTAGCCTAAGTTAATGGCCAAACAGTTTTAATTAATATAATCCTCTATGTGTTTACTTGGGTCTGAGTGGCTGCTGACCAGGTGGGACACACAAAAAAAATTCAGCTACATAGGTTATAGTTTTATATAGAACAATCTGCTTGTAAAATTAGAGCTATACAATGCTTCTGATTTGGAGAAGTCTTTAACTGATTCCCTGTATCAGAGGCAATTGCTACCAAGTTGGAGATGCCTCACGCCCATGTATGTGTTTGAGTGTATGTGTATACATCTGTGTGTTTGTGGTTTGTGTACAACTGTGTGTGGAGGCAAGAGATAGCAGGTGTCTTTCTCAATCTCCCTATTGACCTCGGTTCCTCATGCTATAGCACAGTTGATCACTTGACTGATTAATCTTCCTTCTAAGACCCTGAAGATATGTTCTGATTATCTCTGCTTCAGAAGTTTTTCAGATTCCAACTGGACAAAGACAATAGTATAAACCCATGCTTCTTTTATGTAACTGTGCTTGCTAGTTTTATGCCACCATGACACAAGTTCGAGTCCTTGGAGAGGAGGGAACCTCAATTGTGAAAGGCCTCAATAAGATCGGGTTATAGGAAGGCCTGTAAAGCATTTTTTCAATTAGTGATCATGTGGGAGGGGCCAGCTCATTGTGGGTAGCTCCACATTTGGTGGTCCTGGGTCCTATTAAAAAAAGCAGGCTGACAAGTCAAGGGAAGCTAGCCAGTAAGTGGCACCCCTCCATGGCTTCTGTATCAGCTACTGCCTCCAGGTTCCTCCTTGTTTGAGTTCTTACTCTGACTTCCTTTTGATGATGAACAGTGTATTTGGAAGTGAAAGTCAAATACTTCCTTTTGATGATGAACAGTGTATTTGGAAGTGAAAGTCAAATAAACCCTTTCCTCCCTAAGTTGCTTTTGTCATGGTGTTTTATCACAGCAAGATAACACCAACTAAGACAATCCTTATTCCATCCCAAGTCAGTGTGTCTCTTTGACTTCCTTATTCCAAAAGAAATGAGCAGTATCTCAACTTGGATGCACAGATTAGACTGCTTTAGAAAGTAGAGAGAATGTTATTTGGTGGCTCAGAGCCCAGGGGCTCAGTTCATGTCCTAGGTAGAGCCTTTTTGCTCAGTGTTTGTCCTAGTTAGGGGCATGGATGTGTGCTGCTTACTGACCTGCTCCTCATACCTTGCTCAGCTTGCTTTCTTATAGAACCCAAGACCACCAGCCCAGGGGTAGCTCCAACCACAATGGGCTGCCCACCCCCATCAGTCACTGATAAGAAATATGCCTTTTAGCCAGATCTTATGAAGACATTTTCTCAATTGAGCCTCTCTCCTTTCAGATAACTCTAGCTTATGTCATACTGATATAAAATTATTCAGTGTTCTTGAATGAACCATGTGCCTCCTTAAGTGTCTACTAGGGAAGCTCTGCATAGATTGTTGGCTTCTGGAGACTTTGAAAGCCCTCATGTGTGGGAGCCCGTTCTCAGGTTTCTCGTGGCTTTACCCAGCAGGTCCGCATAGAGGATGATTAGACCACGGGCCTGAGTGCAGGTGTCTGAGATGGTCTGCACTTGGCTGTGCTGGGGGAGGAGGTCTTTTGCTCCACCCCTTGGTGTCTCTATAAAAACCCTGGGGCAGAGACAGTCGGGGGCTGTTGGAATAGGTTCCAGACCCTCTCGAGGCTATCCTTTATTTTCTATCTGTTTATCTCCATGATATTCTCCGCAATAAATCCTTCTATCTAATATTTCCTGCTGCTCGCACTCAAGAAAACTCCAGGGAACTGTGGGGGTGGTTGGGTAAACGCCCCACACTCATGTATGTATTCACAACAAGGAAGAGTCCTGAAATAAAGAATGGTGTTTACAAATTTGAGAATCTAGCTTTATTTCTGTCCAGAGCCCAAGTACAGATGTATTGAGAAAAGATACTTCAGGCAAAGAGATAAAAAGATCCAGAAAAGGAATCCAGAAGCCCTACTGTACTGAGCATGACCAGGAAGAAGGACATACATTCTAGGCAGAGTAGGGAGGGAGTTGAACCAGTGGTACTGTAAAGCAAGTGTGTAAAGAGCTCAGAAATAGAAGTTATAGGGTTAAGGGCCTACTTCTTGCTCAAGCCCAGGATTTATGCAAACCATTTCACTTCTTTAAATGCCTGCCACCACCACACCACACATCCATAGCACAGAAATATATATATATTACAGCAATGATCCAATGTTACCCACCTGACATTAAACTGTGGGATTTTAACCTTCAGAAATTTGGCCTAAGCATGATTCCTGTAAGAGTGGTTGGAATTCTTCTTTATCTGTTGAATACTATAGAAACAAATAGATTACCATTTTTAAAGATATAATTTCCTGCATGGCATTCAATTTTCATGATAATGAAGGAATGCAAGTAACAGTGCACTTAATTGTTTTGAATACAATCAAATTGATACAAATAAGTGCACTAAACATGGAAGATTTGGGCGTGCCATGCTTCCAGGAGCAAGTGAAATCACTGGTCTCTGGATAATGGCTTTCAAAAACCTTTTTTTTCTTCTTAACAGATGAAGAGATTTGAAAACAGTCTATAACATATAAGCTCACTTACCATAATCAATTTGGACATATTTATTGAATTGTTTAAGTAAAAGGAAGTCTAACCTAAAGATCGTTTACAAACTGAATGCTACATATACAAGCTTCACTGGGAACAGAAGACTAAGAATAAAATCTTATATTAGACCTAAGCCCAAGGAACTTAAACCTGGACAGAGAAAGGTCTTACAGATCCTTTAAAGACGTCAAGTTTGCTGCTGCTGCAGCTGGAACACAAAGGCGATTTTCTTCCATTGGAAACAAAAAACACATAAGAAGTGATGGCAGTGTTCTAGTTTATCCTACACTCAGACTGCCCCTCTTGGAAAAAAAAAAAAGACCAAATGCCAAGGACGTATGAGTGGATGTTAGATGCTCCGACTTTCAGGAGAGATTTGAAAGCCCCTGTTCCACTGTGCAGTTGGATTGTAGGTCTTTAAACTTCACAAGTTTGGCCTTTGTGCAGAACTGGAGAAAAGAAGAAAGCTAAGTGATAAAGAATGAAGAAGAAAAGCAAAATAAATCAAAAGTAGCTTTCTTGGGAAAATTGCCATCTCAAAGACTATGTGGGAAAGGACTAGGTCCCTAGTGATATCAATTAGGTCCAACCCACAGGGACACAGAGATTTTGTACCCATAGACTCTGCTCACGTCCATATGTAAATCATCACTAATCAGCTACACTACAAATTATCACCCTCAGGGACCACTTTATCTCCACTACTTTGAACATTCTGAAAGGTATCCTATCAGCACATGTTAATTAAAATCAAACTTGTCATAGGGACCAAACTTGGTACCTCTGATGGGACAAATTAGTGCTTTTCACTATGTGGCTAAGGCCATTTGTTTATTTTTTTCTTTCTGGATCAAGAAAATTAGTATTTTTAAAAAATACTGATGTATTTGAGTGTATATTCATATCAAAGTGTACACACACACACACACACACACACACACACACACACACACACACACACACAGTAGGGGTGTAGTTAGCTTTTACCAGCTCTGTTTTCCAGTTGGGATAGGGGATATGTGATGTCTCTTCCAGAGTGAGGATTTCCCTAACAGTTTTCCCTTGACTGATCCTAACACCTCTCTTTCAAGGCCTGGTGGGTGTCTTCACAGCAGTGGGCCTTAGCTGAGGAGAAGGCAGAAACTGTAAGAGACTCAAGGAAGGCTCCATATTGGTGCACAGATATTTTGGCAGTCCGTCAGGGAGCTGTCGCCTCCCTGGGGATGTGTTTGTATGCAGTGGCCACCTGAAGGCATTGTTGCAGGCTGACAACCAACAGCTCCTTCCTGCCACCCTTCCTGTGTTGAGGGCCTCATGCTGGAGCTGTAGAGAATCCCAGTCATTCCAGAGAAACCTTGCCAACAGGAGCAAACAGAACAGTATCCTGTTATATAAATTGAACTGAGCTGGAATCCCATGTCTGGCACCATGCTGATTCCTCTAATGGGACCCCTCTGATGCAGAGCAGCCTGTTCTGGCACTCCAAGTCTGCCCTGTCCTTGGTTCCTTGGTTTCTTGCCTATTAAAGGGTTTGGTTGATAAGTTGGATCTGAATTCCTTTCAACACTTATTTTAACTGACCACTTCCATTTGTTTTTAGGGTTTTGTGTTGTTGCTTTTCTGTTTCGTTGTTGCTGCTGATGTTACATTTCAGCATAGTGAAAAGCTTGACAGTGTATTGAGATGGAGTATTAGTTACCTTTCTCATCATGATTACCAAAGACTTGACAAGAATCAGCTTTAGGGAGGAAGGATTTATTTTGGCTCAAGGATTGAGGGGACAAAGTCCATCATGGTAAAGGAATGGCTCAGAGTTGTGATGGGGGCAGGTGGCTGGGACTGCTCACATCTGAAAGAATCAACAAGAGACAGGAAGAAAAGATCCAAGTTAGATGTTTTAAGGCCTGACCCCTAGGGACTCCTTCCTGCAGCTAGGCGCCACAACTGAAAGGTTCCACATATTCCCAAAAGAGAACTACTAGCTAGGCACATAAGTGTAGTGTGTATATAGTGCATGCGTGTGTGTGTGTGTGTGTGTGTGTGTGTGTGTGTGTGTGTGTGTGTGTGTGTTTTAATGAGATTTATGAAAATTAAAATATAATGGGACAGGGTAATATGGGGAGGTATCTCAGCTGACAAAAGGCTTGACATGCAACAAGCTTGTAGAACTCAGATCAGTCTCCAGCACCCACACAAAAACAGCCAAACCAATTATATAGGCATATGCTTGCTACCCAGCAAGCAAGCAAGAGAGGCAGAATTAGGTAGATTTGTAAGAAAGTGGGTTTGGCAGCCTAGATAACTTGGGCAGTTTGAGACCGATGAAAGACCCTATCTCAAAACACAGGATGGATGATGCCTGAGAAACAATAATTAAGGCTACTCTCCAGTCTCTAAATGCAAATGCCCTGTACACACATATGGACACACACACACACACACACACACACACACACACACACACACACACTCAAAATAAATAAATATAATAAAATGAAAAGGGTAAATGTGATCATTGCATTTACCTTACATGTATGTACCGTACAATACCATGTAACTACTGAATTGCTGAGCTGTTAAGCATCCAAAGATGCTCCGTGTATACTCACAAGGCAAAATACACTGATGGAAGCATACACATCCTCTGGTTCTTGAGTGACCTGCTAATCTACAGTGACCATCTATTCGTATTTTAAACAGTACTTTCATGATTTTAACATTAAGACTTGGATGTCCTTGAAATTCTCTTAGTCCTGGGTCACAGGATGCTTGGTTACAACACACACTACACATTGTTCATGACTTCAGATGAAAGCAGGGTACACTCTGCTCCAGGAGCTTTCTAATTGACATCATCTAATCAGCACATTTTAATTAAAAGGAAACTTGGCACAGTGACCCAGCTTTGCACTTACAACAAGTATAAAGAGTCAGAAGTCCCTCTCAAACCAGTGCTGGCTGCTCAGCTTCACAGTCCACAGCCTGGGACGCCTTGGACCTCCTGTCCTGTAAGCTTCAGAACATGGAGACCTTCTGGAACAGGAGTCAGGTGTGTAGTGAGTTTTCAAAGAACAAGAGAATGTCAGAGAAAGAGACTTGAGAAACACTGTAGAAACTTTACTTGCTCAACTGACCCATAGAGACAGCAGAGGTTTCTCCTAGAATGACCAACATCTACTTTGGAGACACACAAAGGGGGAACAAAGCAGATTCATGTGAGGTGTGATGAATCAAGCAACTCATTCTGTAATAACTAATCTTATTAACCTCACTGTACCTTAATTCATAATGTCTCTGGCTATACTCTGAGCTTATTATACCTCATTGTTCTTTTCTGTTGACTGGATTGCTTCAAACATTCCCTACATGCAGGGGAAAAAATGCAGTCTTAGAATCAGAGGAGTAACTCAACTGCCTCTTCACAATGGCTCCCTGAAGGAGACATGAACTTTCATCTTCTATCATTAACAGGGACTCTAAGCTTAATGCCATCGGCCTCTGTACTTCATCAAACTGGACATGAATCATACACCACAGTCTGTGAGAATCAGCAGGAACTTTAAATGTACTCATGGATACTAAATTCCCTTTAAGAATTTCCCTCTCTTTCTACTTCCTTGACTTTGCCCTCTGTGCCTCAGTTTCCTCATGCCTAGGACAGTGCCAGTGACTGATAAATGCCTAGAGTGGTCACCTGGTGCATATTGTACACATGCATTAATTAATGACAAAACTTAAGTGTTCTGAATGCAGACCCTGTTCATCCATCCTGAACCTAGCCATCTCAGGAGCCCATGACCCTTGCTGGCTCTTCCTCTGGCTGTTTCTGCTGTATGTAGATGTCCACAGAAGAGCCCCCAGAACTAAGCTCTCATCTATCATGAGGACAAGGAAAAATATACTTGATTAAGACTGGAAGCCATTGAAGTTTAAGATGCTCAAGGAGTTGCATGTTTGCAACTTCAAAGATATTTTATTGCTATTATATCAATCACCTGATGACTCCTAGCTTACTATAAATGTATTATGCACAACTGAGTGATTGAAATTAGGATGATATTTTGTGCTTGTAGGTTTATAATACTGTATTTCCAGGAAAACACAAGGAATAATAGTTACTGAGTATTTAATCTGTCTTTATAGTTATTTTTGGGTCTTTAAAAAATCAGACTTACTGTAGAAATTTTAGCATCCATAAAAGAAATGCAGTATTTCTTTGCCCAAAATTACTTCCGATGCTTCCTTGTACATTCGTTGCAATTATGCTTAGTATAGAGAATCCTTGTTAAGTATTTGGAGTGTAGGACTTGCACACACTTGTCATCTTCCTTGTATATCACTTGTGGAGAATATTGCAGTGCAGGCATGAAAAAAGAGCATGACACAAATTTCAGTCAATATGTTTGGGCACTGGTTTAGCAGGAACACAAATAGAGTGAATCCTTGGCACTCCGAGGATTGTTTTTTATTCTAGGTCTCTGATTTAGGGGGATGCAATGCCACTGTGATTATCCATTTTATGTGTCAACTTGACTCAGTCACAGGATTCTCTGATACTTGATTAAATCTTATTCTGTGTGGAAAGAGACTTGTTTTCTACATGAGATTAATACTTGAATTGGTAGACTGAGTTACACAAGGAGCTTACTCCAACATGGATTTTCCTCCAAGCTGCAGAATGAAAGCCAGAATGTAATGAAAGTTAAATAGAAAGAATAGTCTCTCTGAATATCTATAAGCCAGGTTCTTCTATCTCCTAAAACAGAACTGGACTAGAATTTATATCTTTATTTCTCCTGGGTCATTAGTTAGTCAAGTGCATAGCTTGATCTTCCTAGTCTCTATCGTCATAGTAGTCAATTCTTTAAAAATAGATATAGATGGCAGAAAACAGATGATACATACAGACAAATACATATAGATATATGGATATAAATAATACAGAGATAACAGATCAATAGATAGAGGTAGATGGTAGAGAAAAATAAATTAGGTAGATGACAGATTAGACAGACCGACAGACAGACAAACAGATAATGTGCGTTAATCTTACTGGCTAGTTATTTTTTTGAGGACCTAGCGGAGTTTAGTCACCCTTGTTTCAGTCCCTTTCCACACAGATAGTCCCCATATGACCCCTGGTGTTCTAAGTCCACTTACTTGCAGCCAGTAGTCCCATTCAGAAACCACGTACTCATTCAAATTCAGGTGAGCATAATGGACCTCACCAAATGCTCCTGTCTTTGTTTCTCACCTCACCATGAATTCGGGATTTGATGGCTTTTCTTGATTCATCCTTGACCCTTATCTGTCCATCTTCATTAATGTTATAAATTTCTGTCATTTCTTCATTATCTAGACTACCTCAGAAGATTTAAATAATTATCAAATAAAAGGAAATTATATTCCTTGAAATAGAACAGGTAAAGCTACATGTATAGTCATGGATATGGAAGATACCCTTGGTAGAAAAGTCTAAGAATATGAGCAACAAGATTAACAAGAAGGCACATGCAGATGAACATGATGGAATGCAATTAATAGCCACTGTGTACATTAATGAAGTAGGAAAATTGGATAGATAAATACAAAAAAGATATAGCTTGACTAGAAATGATAGATTTAAAAAGCTGGGCAATAAAGACAGCAAACTTTTTCAAGTGAAATCAGATAATTAAAACTGTATATGAGTATGTGTGTGCACGCGCACATGCATGTGTGCACATGCACATAGGTTTAGTTACATATATGCACATATATATAGTTAAATCATTTTTATGCTTTAAAACTTTGAGAAAGTATTTATTTCATGTCATTTGCACATTATTTGTTCATCTGTGATCACATCTTGCATTCTGAAAGACAACTTCTAGGGACAGAGAAACAGCAGTTTAGAAGAAGCCATAGGCCTCTCACATCTCGATGCTGTGAGTCTCAGGTCATAGTAATTTTTCACACCTGTGAAATCAAAACCTAAAACCGAAACCAGAAATCAAGCTCTTTGGTATCCCTCATAAAGCCTTCCAAACTGTGTCCAATAAAAACGTGCCTAGTCTGTCCAGCCTCTTGGCCCTGCCCCTCTAGGCAGTTTCAGAGGTGAGCTCCTTCTCACGGTACGGGTCTCAAGCTGGACCAGTTCTTGATTGGCCACTCCCAGATTTCTGCACCACTTTTACACAAGCATATCTTGTAGGCAGGGCAAATTGTAGGTCAAAGGTTATGTGTCTTGGGTTGGGGTCCCATTCCCCCCACTGGAAGTTTTATCTGGTTACAGGAGATACCTGGTTCAGGCTTTGAATCTCTCATTTCCATGAGCCTTAGCTAAGGTCACCCTCACAGACTCCTGGGAGTTCCCATTGCACTACATCTCTAGTTCACCCCAGAGACGCCCCTGACTCCAGTTGTTTCTTCCCAGTACTGTCTCATTCCATCCTCCTCTCACCTGACCCCTCCTGTTCCCATACCCACCCCCTATTCAGACCTCTCCCCCCATGCACATGTGATGTCTATTTTCCCCCTCCACAGTGTCCTTACTTGAATCTTCCTGATTACTTAGCTTCTTTGGGTCTGTGGATTGTAGTATGGTTATCTTTTACTTTATATCTAATATCCACCTATAAGTGAGTATATACCATGTTTGTCTTTCTTGATCGGAGTTACCTCACTCAGGGTAATCTTTTCTAGTTCCATGGAGTAATACTCCATTGTGTAATTGTACCACATTTTCTTTATCTATTCCTCAGGCAAGGGACATCTAGGTCGTTTACAGTTTCTGACTATTATATATAAAGCTGCTATGAATATATTTGAGTAAGTGTCCTTGTGGTATAGTAGAGAATCCTTTGGGTATTTGCCAGGAGTGATAAAGGTGGGTCTTGAGGTAGGTCAATTTCCAATTTTCTGAGAAACTGCCATACTGATTTCCAAAGTAGCTGTACAAGTTTGCACTCCCACCAGCAATGAAGGAGTGTTCCCCTTGCTGCTCATCCTTGCCAGCATGAACTGTCACTTGTGTTTTTTTTTTTTTTTTGGTTTTTCGAGACAGGGTTTCTCTGAGTAGCTTTGCGCCTTTCCTGGAACTCACTTGGTAGCCCAGGCTGGCCTCGAACTCACAGAGATCCGCCTGGCTCTGCCTCCCGAGTGCTGGGATTAAAGGCGTGTGCCACCACCGCCCGGCTGTGTTTTTTATCTTAGCCATTGGGACAAGTGTGAGATGGAATCTCAGAGTCATTTTTATTTGCTTTTCCATGATGGCTAAAGATGTTGAACATTTCTTTAAATGCTTCTGAGCTTTTTTGAGATTCCCATGTTGAGAGTTATCTATTTAGATCTGTATCCTATTGTTTAGTTGTATTAGTTCGATTTTTGCTGTGCATTTCTTTTTTTAGTTTTTTATATATTTTGGAAATTGGCCCGCTGTCAGATGTGTTGCTCCACACAAAGAGAGAAGTAACTGAGATCTAAATAACAACCTTCCACCTACCCTGGACACATGCCTTAGAGAACAAAATCCCCAATCGGTGTCTCTATCTCAGGGCGTCTTAGGTGTGTGTCTTGGAGGCATTTTGCCTTGAGCAGACACTTGACAATATTCCTGTCACTGTCTGTTATCACAGCTGCAGAGTGGAAGAAGCGATTCAGGCATTTTGTGAGAAGGGTAGGAATACTGCTAAATAAACAGATTTAAGCAAGATAACTACGAAACAAGGAATTATCCAGCCTAAAATGTCCAGAGAGTCAAAAATCTGAAAACTCTGCCCTACATTCTGTAATCTCTCAGGATGATTTGTATGTTGATAGGATGTGTGCTATGCATTTAAATGACTTGCAAAGGTAAAACCAAATACAAATTTTCTTTCTCTCTTCATTTTTAAGAGTTAAAATAGACAGTAGGCTTAGTTTTTTTTTCCCAAAACAACTTCATATCCACTAATTCAACAAACTCTACAACTTCAGGAGAGGAAGGAAGCTTTAAAAGGAATAATACTGACTTTAAAGTGCTGGTTGAATCTGATGTTGGGTGTTTGGACTAATCCATGTGAAAGAGGGAGATTTCCTGGGTTTAGAAAATTTATATTGTAAAAGTGATTCTATAAAATTATACTTGTTCTAACTTTAGTTCTAAGCCTAGTACTTGAACTCATGGAGTGTGGGCACCATCCCACATTATACATCAGACACACACAAATTAGCTCAGCTGGTTACCATAATTTGATCTGCAGCATCCATACACAATGACTCAGTCCTCTGAGTGGGAATATATTGAAACTTTATTATATTGGAAGAGGTCTTGCAAAATTGTTATTATTATTGATAGATATCTCAGTATGGTCAACGATACCAGGCAGACATCAATGGTCAAATGAATTAGTCCCCCCATTTAGAAGTATACAAATGGCCATTCCAGTTGTGGAGCTCAGACTGTGTGCTCAGCATGACCCTCACCTGAAAGTATATTTATTTCATTTTCATAGCCACAAAATACTATTTTCCTGCTTTACACCTTTATCTTCTGAACAACTTCTCAAGCACATCTGTTTTCTGCATGTTAAGAGAGGAAAACATGGATACTTTAGTATGCATTACATTATCTAAAACACTATATTATATTGTGCTGTGTGCTTTGCCTTAAAAATATGCTCAGACGTCTCTTGAGGTGCACAAGTACAAAGAGACATTGAGAGGAAAGATTCTGTGCACAATAAGATACCAGGGATATACCTTTGACCCTCAAGCAAGGCTCAGGAGTCCAATTGACCCTTTTCAAGGCTGACAAGTGATCTCTTAATCCCCTAATAATCTTTATGAGTGGAAGAGTACTTGAGATTTCCCTTCACCTGTGCACATCTGTTTAGAAGATCCCATGGGAACTTGACAGCAGCCTTCTTTAGTCAGCAATGCAAGGCAAAGTTTAGACACATGCATTTCATGGAGTATTTCCAGGACCTACCTGCTAACTTTGCATGGTTGGATCAGACCCTTCCAGAGCAGAAGTGCATCACAATCTAAACCACCTTTCTGGTACCACCACAGGAAGGAGCCTTTTCAATGCCAAGTTTGTAACTTAAAAAGTTTGCCATAATTATTACACTCAGATGACAGGCTCCACCTTAGCATTCTTGTTCTTTTCTGAGCACAAAAATTATCATCACATTACATTACATGGCCTCCATTTTGTTCATGAAAGAGTTATCTCTTAAGCTATTTTTTTTCTGGATGATCTTTGAGAAAAATAATATTCTGAAAAGAAACTAAAACCCATTTAAAAAAATGAACAGAAGATTTAGACTCACAAAAAAGAAAATGCAAATTCTTTGAATAAGAGAAATAAAATGAAAAGTAAACAATATACACTTTGTTGATTCTCCACTAATTATGTTAGGAAAATGTTAAGAAATCTGATGGCAGAGGATCCAACACTTTCTTCTGGTTTCCACAGGCACCAGGGACACATGTGCTGCAGACATAAATGCAGACAACACACACACACACACACACACACACACACACACACACACACACACACACGAACTAATAAAACTATGATGTTTTTAAAATAGAAGTCTGACAGTGTGTTAAATGTTAGCAAGAACTGGGGAACAGGATTTGCCCCCATGGAAGTTGACATAAATTGATATAAAGTAAAAACTTTAAATCAATGTAAGTTTTTGTCAGTATCCAGTAAGATTATGAATGCTCATATTTACAGCCTATCAAGTCCTTTTTTTTCAGTATATATCCTAGAACAATATGACAAAGAATTTTCAAGAAACTTTTGCTTACAAAATAATGTTGGAAAAATATTACATTTATAAGCAGATTAGTGGAAAAGAGATGTGCCATATTCACAAATACCATAATTATATACATGGCAATTATCTTGAGTCATAGATGCTAATATGGTTGCATCTCAGAAAAAAACACTACAAAACACCACAGAGGCCATGTGAGCAAAAATGTATCAACTTAATAGGTGAGGGATGCACACCATGTATAAGTACATACGTCTGCTAAAACACATAGTCATAACAAATATAAGCAACATATTCCTATCCCATTGCCTTTAGGGAAAAACCAGTGCTCATAAATGAAGTCTATACATGTGCGTGCATTTTATGTGAAGAGAGATAGATGATATAAGATGAAAATATTTAGCAGTTGCTATGCTGTGAGCATAGACAGTAGAAACTAAGCCATGTTTTAGCCATACTGGATCATGCTGTTGAATATGAGACCTATAGTTCATAGTGTATATTGATAAATCACCAAAAAAGTTATGAGAATATCAATAAGAATTTTCAAATGTTAATAATTTACTAACTAGTGGCTACCACTTCAGCATTCAAATAAGTCACCTGTGATGGACACATGCTTTGGAATTTAAGGGCAGTTCTCATTATAATGAAGTTTGTTATATACCTTACTATTTAGATATTGAAAAGCTGGCACTACATTATTAACTTATACCTCTCAGACATGTTTTTATCCAGCAAGGGCATGGCTAGCTTTGGCAATGTCCTGATTTGTGACTCAGAAGGTAAACTCTCACAGGACTGTTGTAGTGATATAACTTGTATCTGCAAATGCACATGTGTGTTCATTTTTAGAGAAATGCACTAATGCATTTGTAATAAATTCTAAGAGCTCAGGTTTCAAGCATGAAAAAAGCATTCCTTGGCCTTCTGATGGATTCAAGCCACTGTGTCTGACATGAATAGCTCCCATTGCACCATTTACATCTGTGACTGTTTTTGTCTGGATGTGGGAGCATAGATACACTGATAAAAATGAACTGTCAAAATGAAGAGTATGTGTATCTATGACCTTCAGATTCTCCTGATTTACTTCTGGGCTGACAACATGAATTTGCATATATCAGAAATCTTTTGATACAAGGTGATTAATAATAATAAGCTATCAATAGGAAATTCTGATAGCTCCATTCCTGCAATGCCAAAGATGATTTTATGTGGAAAGATCACAACTTTTTCCAGTTCATAGTAATAGTGACCTGCTTTAGCAATTAATTGTAAAATGTACTTTCCAGTTTTGGATGACCCACGTACAGCCTTTAACATGGTTGTATGCTCTGTCATCAGCTAATTGTGAATTTACTATTATGATGAATTCTAGATTTGGGGGTGAAACATTAATAGCTTTGACTTCCCACTAAACATTTCCATACTAACACTGTAAGAACACCATGGCACAAAGAAAATACAACAAACCCAGGATATTCTTTAGACTCATCAGTGATAGAAATAATATAATAAATATAGTTGCTACTGGAAGTGATGAAAGAGGATTTGGAGATGAATAGCATTGATATGGTGAAAGGGTAGAAAATAACATTTGAAAAAAATTAAGATTAGGGAAAGGGCAAGGAAGCACAGGAAGTGACGTAGGACACGCCAACATGTGTACATAGATGTCTTCCAGGATCTCAGCTTCAAGAGGGTATGAGATTTCCTAATTCTAGTCTCAGCTGTTTGATTTATGGAGCACTTGAATTTTTTTTGATTAATTCATGAGAAGGTGATTATATATATATATATATGGAACATTTATATATTGAAGGAGTAGGAGAAAGGAAAAGCAAAGTTTGGGTCAACTTGCATAGAATCTTGAGTTCCACCATAAGCCATGAAGGTATTATATTACATGAAAAGTCTGAAGGCAAATGTGCCAACATTGCTTCTAGTAGTAGCAAATAATACCTCCTATTTGAACCAAACATTAATTTTGCACAAAATATTTTTTAAAAAGTAGTTAGTAAACAAAAGCACTAGACTGTGAACAACAGAGCTAAATACTAGAAAGTTAAACTTTGGAATTAAGAGAAATAATTAATATAGATATATAGATAGTATAGATATTTAATTTAAGTGCTTATTTTCCTGAATATATGTTTCAGACTGCCTGCCACATAAAGAAGGCAAGACGTCAAAATGAAAGTGTGAACCAAAATGAAAGTGTGAACCAGAAATCCCCATTCAGGGTAGCGGTAGCCACTGGAAAAACAGGGCGGGATTTCCAGAAAGACAAATTGTAAAACGAGAGCCCCTGAGTTCTCAGACTCAACTCTGGCCAAGTCTCCCAATGATTCTTGGGAAATGTGTCTATAATTGTGCAGGGTAAACTAAAGAAAGCATGCTCACATTGAACTGAAAAGATAGCAAATCCTAGCAGAGGAATTTTATGAATGAAATATAATGATGGGAAATACACAAAGAAAATTACTAGAGCAAGAACACATTAAGAAGAATGAAGATGATATAATGAATTCAGTAAACATGATGCTGAATATTGTGTAATCTGAATATAGAGAGAATTAACTTCACTATAAATTAACAAAGCTTCAGAGATGAGGGACAATGCTAAAGGCTTTAAAAATACACATAATCAGGTAACTGGGAGGAAACAGAATACAGAATTAAGAGCTAAAAGAATAGAAATACTTACTAACATGCCCCTGAAGTCAAAACATTGTGGGTTTAAGAAGCTCAGTGATCCCCAGATGTGTTGGATACAGAGAAGATGGAGCAATCTTTTCATATTAGCATCTCATTGTTTACAGTAACACAGTCATGGTCCTTAGGCAGGGAAGAGATTACCATGATCACTACCACATCAGTGGAAACAATGAATGCTAGAAAATTAAGGTATAATGCCTTCTTAAAGAAGTAACTGGTATGTGCTCTGTATGTATGCATATCCTTATAGCTCAACCCAGAAAGGTATAGTTGGTGCAAATATAGAGTAAAAGTGAAATAGGAATATTTTCAAGGGCTGGCCAGATAGCTTGGTGGGTAAAAACACTTGCCATGCAAGCCTGAGTACCTTAGTTTGAGTCATGGAACCCACTATTGAAGGAGAGAACTGACTCCTGAACTTTGTCTCTTGGCGGGCACAGACATGCAGTGGTATTGCATAACGTCACACACTAATAATACTAATAAAAACAATAAAAGTTACAAAGAAAAGAACATTAAATATTAGTAATCAGCATGCTTCAAGCTTTTCAAGAATATTCCAAGAAATAAAGTAGTTGTAAAATCTCAGGATGATTTGTGTGTGGGATGGTGCTTGCTGCTCCTACTAAGTATCTTTCCAGTGAAAAAGTCCATGCAAGAATGAACCATTTTTCCAAATACAATGAAATTGACCTGAGTAATCTTTTAAGTTGAAATGAACAAATACCACCTTGGGTGCTGTTTGAATAGAACTGCTTTTGGAGTTAAGACTGAAACTAATATGGGACTATATCTTCTTGAGTATTTCTCATCAAGCTATGTCAACTTTAACATGGGAATAGTTTAAAGATGGGGACATGTTTTCTTTTTTACTCTAGATTGCTGTTTGAGAGACATCATGGAATAATCATTAAAATGAGAAAGTAGAAACAGAGTGGCATTGCACATACCTGTAATCCCACCTAGCAGATGTATGTGTAGAAAGGAGTTTGAAGGTTGGGTCTTTTCATGAAGAACTGACTGTGGGTAGACAAATTGAATACATACAGTCTGAGGAAACTATATTTCAAGATTTCAAGCTGTGATGGTTAAATCAGTGCCTTTTGCAGCTATGAAATTGTTTCATCTCCCTAAATGTCATTTTCCTCACCTTCCAGATATAGCTGCAAAAACTAATAGCAAAGATAGCTACTCTAATGATAAATCTGGGACTTCTCCATCCTAATGGACATGAGCTCATCCCAAAGAGAAGGCTCAAGCACATAACCTAGGCTCCTCACTGCCAGGCCAAGATGATTTTCACTGTCTGTCCAATAAATGTGATTGTTACAAAGAACTACAGGGCTCTACATGTTTTCCATTTCCGTCTTCCCATGGGGCAAGTTTAGCTTGAAGTTACCATGGTATGCTGGATATGTGGGAAGGATGTTGCCCATTGTGTGCTGTGGAGAGAGTTTAGCACATAAAGATATCTGCTACCAAGCCTGACAACCAGACCTTGATTTCAAAAATCCACTTGGTAGAAGGAGTGATCTGATTCATATGTTTTCCTCTGACACCCGCATGCATGCTCTGGAGCACATGCCCCTCCACCAAAATAAATGAATGTGAAAAAAGCTTTTATTAATCAACAGATAAATTGAATCTTAAGGTACTACAGCTGACCTTGACTCAGAGGACTACACAGGTGTAGGACTTTTAGTTGGCTTAAAGAAAAATTTAAGTTTCCCCTTGGGGATTGAAAAAAGTACGTGTCAAAAACTAGAACACATGCACTTGCCAGCTGTGAAAGAGAGCCTGGGCTAGAGGGTTGAATTTCTCCTGAAATTCACTATTTCTCTTTTCATAGACCCTCATACTTTTCCTTATGGGGCAGCAGTTAGTCAAATAGGGGATGTATTTTCCACCATCCTTCACAACTCCTTGTACCACATCATCCGTCTCTCATCAGTACCAGAGTAAATACAACAGATCAAAGTGTATGAATCTCTTACATTCAGAGAGCTATGATCAATGAAAACCGGAAGATATAAAGACCTTGATCTGCCCAGTGACCAAGTGGAACACATAGTTGTTGGCCTGGAATTGGCTACCTGCAATGTACACCAGAAACTTGGCTTGAGAAAGCTATTTTTCCTTTTAAACATGGCTTGGGTTATGACGTAGACCGTGCTTCGTCTTACTGTAACCATCTGTGAACTGCTGTGAGTTTGCATCTTTCCACCATTCTTTAGGAACTAACACAGAGGCAAGTGCAGTGTTTTCATACTGTCAGCCGTTAGCAAGAATTTGTTGGCTTAATAAGCCTTAGAGATTGTCTCCTTCTCTCACAAGAGCCGAAGCCTAAGGTTGCAGGGAAAAGTTACCAATGAGCTGGTTAGAGGGAAAATGATGGTTCTGGTTATTTCCCCCTTTCTTAGTTGATCTTCCCCCAACAGATGCATCGCAGAAGAGGGTGGAATAAAAGCAGTTCTATTATTCGGCTTTCCCTCTTACAGGCTGAGGAGGGCTCACACTTTCCACTTGGATAATATAGATGAGACCTCTACAGGCAATTTTCATTTGCTTCCCATTGCACTCTCTTTCTCTCCACTTATCTAGACTGTAGATCCCTTGGTTGTCAATTTTCTTTCTCTTCACCTCTGCTAATTCTGTTGAGCATAAAATCAACGTAAATGCTCTTTCTTTATCTCTTTTGCTGGAGAAAATGAGGAAGTTGTCTGTCTAGAATTTTAAACATTCTGCCTGTACTCTATTGTTTTCAATCTCTGGATAAGGACCTGCCACTGAGGAGCTATGCACCTGCCTCGGGAGCCTGGTTTCTTTTCTTTCCAGTAGCTGTGGATTCCCCCTCCAGACTTCTTTATAAATCAGGTGAGCAGACTCTCAGGTCCGGGGGGAACCCAGTTTGCTCTTTATTGGTGCTGTGCTGGGGTCACCTTCATAGCTGTTTTCCTAGTAAGAACATTACCATTGATTTGACTCTCGTTCTGCAGGTGACAACAGAGTGTACACCCATCCCACCCTGTCCTGTCTCTCTTCCCATTTTCTCTACTCCGACAGACTGTAGCTTTGACAGATTGGCTGTCTACCCTGCTGCTGTAGCTGTGCCTCGATGCTTCTCCAGGTTTAGCTGGCACGTCTAGCTTTATTAGATTGCTCAGTTTTTGTTTCCACTACAGATGAGGTATAACACACAAAGCTTTCCTGCAGCTTAGTTTTCCATGCTGGATCAATTTCTCTTTAATCATGGATCCTTTGGCATCTAGCTCATCCTTCCAAATAGCTGCCTGATACAATGGTATTAGGGTTTCATAATTTTAACCATCCCTTTTGATCTAAGAATCTCCTCCATGGAGTCTCCTTCAAACTTGCTTTGCCCACAGGAACTCTTGCATCTGATATATTTTACCCAGACAGTCTTGACAATTTTCTGTATTGGGTTCTGTTTTGTTTGTTCATATAAAACTACAACACTCCGGTGAATCAGCTTTCCTGAGGATAGGTCTATCTACTGGCCACAGCACACAGAAATAACCAACCATCAGCATAAGCAAGAACTCGGGATGAGAGAATTTGGTTCCCTAGATAATGAGGTACTTTTTTCAAAGAGACTATCAGTCTATTGGACAGCAGGACTATCCTCAAGACAGCACCAGCAGTTCCAAACACCCTGGGGACACTTAGACAACTCTGCAAAAGACTCTACCTAGGGAATGGGAAGAAGGCTCAATTGGTAGGAATATTTGCTGTGCAAGCCTGAAGATCTGAGTTCAAATCCCCAGCACACACATAAAAACCAGAAATGTTCGCACATGCCTGTAACCCCAGCATTGAGAAAAAAAACAAAAAACAAAAAAAAACCTACAACACTTTGTAAGTAGTGAGTCAGTTACTTAATTTACTTTTATCAACACTGAATCTATGGCACCAAATATAGCATATTGAACACATCAATCCCTTCAGCTGAATTACTCTCTTAAGCATATCTGTCTTCCTTGGGTCTAATACAATGCCTGGAATATAGAATGCACTTCATGTGTATTTATCCACATGCATAAATGTAGGAATAAATGACTCAATTAAACTTGATACTCTTATCTAGAGAAATATTTTAATCTTCTCAAACTGTGGTATTTGAATTACAATGTGACATTCTTTAATCTCCTTTCTCTTTGCTCTCTCCATTAAGGCTGTTCTACGGAAGGGAAGAGTGCCTGTGTATGATGTTTTCACAATAGTTTCTATTAATAGAACATGATGAAGGAAATGAAAGCAAAGTAAAAATCCTATAAGTGATTTGGGGGACGCTTAGAAACCACCATAAAGCTAAAAACAATCTTGCAAATTAATTCACAGGTGAAAGCAGAGGGGGAGACACTGTCTCAGAGTTCAGAACTAGCCCAGGAGAGGGAGGGAGGTGGTGGCAGAGGCCACACTTTAAGAATACTAGGAAAGATTTTATAACAAATTAGACTCCAGAAGAAACTGCTCCTTGTGTTACAGGCCATCACTATGCACAGCTGTGGAACGCTGGTGTGCATTAATAATAAAGATCAGTGCTGCCTCCTAGGAAAAATACAGGCTTCCTTTAATTAACTTAAATTTTTTATCAAATTGATTGAAAAGCTCTTATCCTTTTAAATTTTTTCCCCCCGCTTTCAAGTATTTTATGCCTGGGCTCAGAGCAGATTGATTCTCACCTGCTTTGAAAATGGTGCGCTTGTTTCATGGCTTAGTCATGTCACTACAATAAAGCCAAACTAAGACCAAGAATGGAATGAAAACAAGAAAGAAGGTATATACAGTTCACGATGTGTAGAATATTATTTTTGTACAGGCAAAGCAGAGCCATAGCATCTCCTTTCATAGAAGCACAGAAAGCATCCTGACAGATAGCTGGTCTTCTGTAAGCTGTCCATGTGAACCCTAGAACACTGTTGGAGAACACAGCAAAGCCCATTGCTGGCTACTCATAGGTATGCGTATTATACTCTTGGGCATATGTTGACTCATTTCCTAGAATGTAGCTGCATATAAATAGGGTGTCTCTCTTACCACAGATCTAAAGTCTATGGAAGTTCACCTGTCAGGGGGCATCTGGGAAGAGTTCTCCTGAGATTAGTGAGTAGTGCTAGAGTGCTTTCCCTCAAGGTAGAGTTAAAGTCATGAAAGCAAATGAAATCATCTCGAAGGAAGATACATGTGAGAAAATATTTGATGTGCCAGTGTTTATTGACCAAAAAATCGCAAGTGAGCTTCAACTAACTGCACAGAGTTTATTTCAAGAAATGTAGCAACACATATGTGGTGATATTGTGTTCCCCAAAATATTGTACACCCTAATAAACTTATTTGGTGTCAGAGAACAGAGCAGCCACTAGATACAGAGGCCAGAAAATGGTGGCACACATGCCTTTAATCCTATCACTTGGGAGGCAGAGATCCATCCCGATCTCTGTGAGTTTAAAGCCACACTGGAAACAGCCAGGCATGGTGACTCATGCCTTTAATCCCAGGAAGTGAGCCTTTAATCCCGGGGAGTGATGGCAGAAAGCAGAAAGGTATATAAGGCGTGAGGGCCAGGAACTAGAAGCTTTTGGCCTGGTTAAGCTTTTAGGCTTTTGAGCAGCAGTTCAGCTGAGATTCATTCCGGATGAGGACTCAGAGGTTTCCAGCCTGAGGAAACAGGATTAGCTGAGGAACTGGCAAGGTGAGGTAACTGTGGCTTGTTCTGCTTCTCTGATCTTCCAGCATTCACCCCAATAATTAATAAGACTGTCTAATTTTCGTGCTACACACATAGACTTCTCTGGTGAGTTTAAATTATTTATAAACTGCAAGTTAGAAACAAAAATGAGATTCATTTTAGAAACACTAGCAATTGGAATATTGACAGACATTTAAAATTAGATAAGAAATAATCTGGGAAGGCCATAGCTTAAAAATAAGAAAAGTATGAGCTGGGTAGATGACTCAGCTGTTAAAGGTTAGGCTCACAACCAAAAGTGTAAGAAGAGTGATACCCAATTATCCAATTCTTCCGCCTGATTTTGGTGACCCACAATTCCTCAACCCAATTTTGGTGACCCAAAACAGCTACAGGTGGAAACTCTATTGAAGCCATAATCTTTTAAGTAGATAGGCTCACCATAATTGTGATAAATGAGAGGGTTTTTTTCCAGAACAATTGTACAGATACAAAATGTTTTCCATGTTATTTAAATGCCATAGGACCTACAAAAAGCCATGTTACCCCATGATAAGAGGGGGAAAGATTATCTCCAGTGGATCCCAGAGAATGATGTTCCATACTTTTTGGCATAAGCATCAAAACCCCAAGAACAAAAAGGAGCCATATCAGTGAAGCAAGAGGACTCAGCCCAGCTAATCTGGGCTTCCCATATAGATTCCAGTCCATTGCCAGCCAAAGGAGACCTATCATTACAGATGCTACATCCCCCGTGATATTAACCAATGATATGAATATCAAGATTAAGGAAAAGTAATATAAAACATCAAACAAATAAAAGGACAGTGGAAGAGTCTCAACTCTTCGAGTGAGCAGCATGCAGGTATTCTTTGCTGCTGTGAGATTCAACCTCTATCATGGTGTTCTCTCTTATATCATTTTTCAAGACTCACTCAGTAAAATGCTTGTCTTGCAAGCCTGAAGAGCTGATTTCAATACTCTGAACACATGTGAAAAGGCTGCATGTAGTGATTTGTGCTTATGATCACAGTGCAGAAGTACAGATGGAAGGATCCATGGGACTTGCTTGCCAGCAAATCTAGCATTATTGGTGAGCTGGAGGCCAGTGACAAACTATAGCTTAACAACAACAACAACAACAAAACCAACACAGTGGCTTCTAAGGATGACACTGGATTTTGTACTTCATCCTCTACTGGCATGCAAACATGCTAGCCTATGCATATGCACCCATACACATGAACACACAGGTACACACACATGCACAAATATATGAAAAATTTCAATCACCTCTCAGTAGATACAATTCAGAAAATATAAAGCTAAAATGTTACTTGGAGATTGAGACATGGGCTAACAGTAAAGCAAAGGAGCCTTGCCTTTCACCTAGTAGCTCCCTTTCAAATCTGTCCTGAGAAACAGGTCTTGGTGAATCCTATTTTTATCTTTTGTTCACAGAGCATCGGTTCTAGAAATCAATACTTGAATAAGAAATGATGAATGAGCTGGATTCAGTTTCCATACATTAAAGGTTTGATCATAAAGCTGAATCATGCTCAATGAAAGATGAATGATATTAGCTGCTGACACATGTTGGATAAAATATGTAGGGAAATACCGTTCTAGAGGTGTCTATTAGAGAAGGAGAAAGATATTACTGAGGAGAAGTCCAAGCCTGGTGACAACAGTTGTGGATGCCTCTGAGAATGATGTTGGAGCTGTCAGCACTGGAGTCCAATAGGGCAGACAGAAAAGACAGGGGCATGAGGGTAAGGCAGAGACGAACTGGAATCAGAATCTACCTTATCTCCTCACTGTACCTAACTCCAGCTACTCAGTGACTTAGAAGCAACACACTTACTTGGTTCAAGACTCACAGCAGAAGGTAACCTTGCTGAAAATCAGAATTAGCTTCGTATCCACCTGTTACCTCTCACCAATAAAGTGGTGAGCAGATTGTATGCTGGTTAGTTTTTGTCAACTTGACACCAATTAAAATAACCTAGGATGAGGGAACTTCAGCGGAGGAAATGCTTCTATCAGACTGGCCTATGGACATGTCTGTTGGAGTATTTTATTGATTAATGTTTGATGATGAGACAGTGCCACTCCTGATTAGGTGGTTCTGGGCTATATACAAAAGCTAACCGAGTAAGTCATGGTAAGTTAGCAGCATTCCTCCATGGACTCTTCTTAAGTTCCTGCCTTGGATTTCCTGCCTTTGGTCAGTGTTATATCACAGAAATACAAAATCAAACTAAAACAGATTTCTGGGATCTGTACACAGGGCAGGATAGCCTGGGCTCTGCACTAAACTTCTAAGCATATGGACTTCTGGCTCATTTCTGCTACTCAACTCCTTGTGGAAATTTTCCTGGCAGCTCATTTTCCAGAATAACACATAGAAATTCTGAGGTCTATTACTATACTTTAGCTAAGTAGACAGAAACAAATCCTCATTGTATTCTTTGTATCAGTCTGGCATCCATAGTCATTTGTGTCTAAAAAAATTAACACCCAAATGGATATGATTAAAAAGTTAACCACACTTCTACCTATATGGATCCACTCTTCAGTCTTTCAAATAAAAATGCTTTTCAAATTGAGGATTCAAGATGCAAACTTCAGGTTTTCCATCTTGGGTTATGTATATTCCTTTTCAGTTCGAGTCATGTTCCCCATTTGTTGCCCTGTAATGTTAACAGAGTAGAGGAAAAGAAATTAATGTGTACACAAATACAACCATACTAAGTCCAGATTGAAATATTACACTGTTGATTTCTTTAAAGGTCATGGCTGATATTTAGAACATGCTAGTTTCGCCAGGCAGTGGTGGCATATGCCTTTAATTCCAGCACTCGGGAGGCAGAGGCAGGCAGATGTCTGTGAGTTAGAGGTCAACCTGGTCTACAAAGTGAGTTCCAGGATAGGCTCCAAAGCTACACAGAGAAACCCTGTCTCAAAAAAAAAAGAGAACATTTTAGCTTCACTACTTCTTCAATATTTTCTGTGCTCTCAGCAAAGTGGATAGTGGTGACTCCTTGTCTGGTGGAAGCAATCAATCTTTAGATATGAAGGAATTGGTCCTGTGTCTATTCAGTCCTGTGAGTATGCAATAGTTTGCCTGTACACTAGTTTTTTTTTTTTTAAATCAGAGGGCATAAGAATACTAAGAGTAACCCTAACGATCTCTTATGCACTAGACGTAGTTCACCATGTTACCAAGATACAGAAACAAAAAACTCCATGAATGATGAGTCAGCTGTGGTAGCTTACTGGAATATCCTATTCTTTTTCTGGTGATTCAATAATATGAAGACACAAAGCATGCAGAGGAGTGTTTACCTGCCTACTCAATATAACATCTATACCACATACTCTTGTGAAAATACTACTCCTCTCAGAAACCAAGGCTTCTAAATCAGCAAATTATAGATGTAAGAAGCAAAAAGTACATCAGAGAAACAGGGACCGTAAGAAAGATCAGAGCTTTGTTCCTTGAATGCCAAAGCCACAAGTCTTCCCTGGGACAAAACCACCATCCTATATAAGTCAAAGTTGTAGAGCTATGTGTGTCCAGTGTGACATCACTGATCCATCCTTTGAGGAGATGCCATCTACTGGCATGGAAAGGCTTCTTCAGTACTCTGTGGGACAGTTGCTTTTATGGTAATAACAACCTGATAAAAAAGGAAATTCAGTATTTTTGAGTACACTGGCTACTACCCTCCCCCTCCCCCCACCCCCCACCCACACACCGACATTGCTCCTTGGTCATCAGCAATGCTTTGTGAACAGGTGTTTCTGTAAATCACAGATGGTGGTTTTGACAGAAGCATTGTGTTTTGGAGGAGATAAAAGGAGAATCACCATCATATCTGTTTCAAGCACTTGGGCACACCAGGTATGTCTGAAACCATTCAGAAACGTGCTTCTTCAACATTGGTTACTACTTTAGTAGCCAAAAATACTTTATACATAACATTTGCTGTAGTTTTTTTTTTTTTTTATTCTTTGTTCCTTGGGGGTCCACCACCCAGCTCTAAAAAAAAAAATCACACACACAGAGGCTTATTCCTTCTTATGAATCGGCAACCTTAGCTTGCCTTGTTTCTAGCCAGCTTTTCTTAACTTAAATTATCCCATCCATCTTTTGCCTCTACCTTTTACCTTTTTCTATTTCTGTATACCTTTCTTTACTTCTTACTCCGTGGCTTGCTGTGTAGCTGGGTGACTGGTCCTGGGAGTCCTCCTCTCTTCCCAGATTTCTCCTCCTATTTATTCTCTCTGCCTGCCAGCCCTTAAATTAGCTCTTAATTAGACCATCAGGTGTTTTAGACAGGCACAGTAACGCAGCTTCACAGAGTTAAACAAATGCAACATAAAAGAATACAGCACATCTTTGCATCATTAAACAAATGTTCCATAGTGTAAACAAATGTAGCACATCTTAAAATAATATTCTGCAACCATTTTCTTTTTCATATTATACTGACCTTCACTGCATAGATAGGGATTTTCTAGGTCATAAGTGTGGGTATTCTAACTGTGCATTTGAAAACAGGAGGAATCTGCACAGGGTGAACACATGATACAACTGAGATGGACATAGCTAAAATTTTACTCACCATATGGCCTCAGTGGAACTTGGTAGTGATTGGTAGAACAAGGGGGTGTTCTGAATCACTGCAATGAGTGATAGTACAGATCTAGAGACCAGAAATCTCCAAAACTCCTGCTTATTTTTATTTTCTTAATATATCCTTCCACAGAGATAGTTTCATACTACTCTGTAGAACAGTAGGAAAATCACTGCATCATTTTTGTTGTTGTTTGTGTAATAGTAAATTTAATTCCATCTCCTTCACATTTAGGCAAGTTGTCACTGAATCTGTGAACTGACTTGTTTGAAGAATTTGATGGGAGGCCATGTCCCTTTACTATGACTTACACAAACATGAGTTTTCCACTCACACACTTTAAGAGAGATATGAGTAGGATGCACATCTATTTAATTTGTAGGAAAGCTTTGATCAATTAGCCAAGGCCAAAGATCTCTGTGGGTCAAATCCCTTTGATTACTATTATGGCTCTGTTGTCCCTTATGGTCACCACATACATCTTGTCTCTGGTGATTAAGTGCTTTCACTGACCTCTGCAACCCCAACTTTCCATCAGTGGCATTGGATTCAGGGAATCTAGTTTCATGGCCATATTAGCCACTATTATTTTTAGCCTGTAAGGAATAGCCACCGTTGAGCTCATAAGGATGGTGTCACTCACCTCACATACGTTTTTCTTAACGCTTGGGGGAAGAAAATGCTCTCAAGTCTCATGTGGAGATATGGTTACACAAATAGATGTGCATGTCTCTATAAACCTGCTGGTATTTCACCTCCATTCAGTGGCACTTATATTTCCAAGTTTCAGATGAACAAGGAAATGAAAGACAAATTCTCTCTCAGTCACTCTACTCAACATAAGAATATATACAAATTTGACTACATCTCACATTGTTTTTCTTTTATCCTTATTCAGCATCTAAAGAATTAATTTTCACCCTTGTGAATAGGAATGGATAACAGAAAGACATACACTGCTGTTATTCCAAGCAAATGTCAATTCTTGCCTTGCTATAGTGCTAGAAGCAGTGAAAGTCCATTTAGTTAAGACCTGAGGGATTCAACTGTCCCCTTCATGATAGTCCCCACCTAGGTTTTTCCAGGAAGGTGAGAGACAGCAGGAAAGAACAGGTTCTTTCTCTTGGAAAAGGAAGACTAGGCAGCTGGAGAGAGTCAGGGTCTCCACTTCACCAGTGCCTGCACTATCCCTTTTCAGTTTTCAGGCTCTCACTTCTTTTCATTAAATCGGTGATGTTAGTGTAAGACTTGACATGGCTGTGAGTTCAATTGAAATGTAATTCAACTAGAGTAACAGGCGTGCAGTTGGTTATCATCAACCTGAATTCTCTGTGTCTCCAGGTCCCCTCTTACCAATTAAAATATATATCAAATAAAGCACATTTTCTGTGTTTTCAGTGATGTCAGGAATGACAGCCGCTGCCTGATAATTTCTTCCATAACCACTTAATTCTAAGTGTTCATGCACAATAACTTGGGGAACTTGCCATAGCAAGAGCAATCTTCCATCTCGGGAAATAAACGCACTAATTCCTCTAAATTTAATCAAATGAATCAATTCTAGGCAGACCACAACCAACATGGAGAATCTGCAGTGTGTCTTCCCATGATCCCCAGATTTTATCAGAGGGAATGGACTACGAGAGATTCCCAGACTGAATCATGAGGAGAGATTTGTGACAGGGATTCAGACTCATACATATGTGGAAGAAGCTTTAGAAGGACAGTTATGAGAGAAGATATTTGGAAGAGACACAGTTAACTAAGAACTGTGAAGGGAGATTAGAGGAAGTTCACGAAGACTTGCCTCTACATGTGATGGTGGACCTCCAGTACTGAAAGTCATCAGAGGAGAAGATGAACAAATCAAGGAAACCTAGTTGAAAAGCAAGAGCAATCTAGAAACTGTAAGGAACCACACACATGTGTTTACATGTACACAAACATGTGCATGCAGAAGTCAGAAGGATTTTTGATGGATATAGGAGAGACAAGGATGAATGCAAGTTAGTCTATCTTATAGATACTGTGTTTTATTCAATATTATTTTGATAATTTATTTTTTCTTTATTGAAGCTAAAATTATGTCTGCTTAGCATTGTCTTAGAATCTCTGTTTTTCTTGAGTGTAATCCCTTATGGCACGAAGACATGAATAATCCATGTCTTTCTGTATTGTGCGTGATGCAAATACTAGATGAAGAAGTTAATTTTCCCATAATAAACCTAATTCATCTATTGGGATCTTAGTAAGAATATTAAAACCACCTTTAAAGTCTATGTATTGTTGTTATGTTGAAAAATATTTATTTTGCTCTTCAGTTATTTCTCATTCTTAAGACATTGTTCATTATATATTTGCTGATAGTAGGCCTGCCTTTGGAAAAGAAAGTATTTCAGCTCTAACTCCTTACAATGTATCCAAAGAGCAAACTCTAAGAGAGAAAGAGAAAAAGCATTGAGACAGCAAGGATTTAAGATTATATATCCTGTTATGTCTCCCTATTCATCATAGAACCTTTGTCCAGTGACTGATGGAGGCAGATGCAGAGATCCAAGGCCAGGTACCAGGCTGAGCTCTGGGAATCCAATTGATAAGAGAGAGGAGAGATTCTGCCATCCAGGGACATCAAGATCATGATGGGAGCATTGCAGAGATGACCGGCCACACTAGTGGAAACCCATGAACTGTGGACTGGTGGCTGTGGAGCCCCCATGGGACTGGTCTAGGCCCTCTGGATATGGAAGATGGTTGTTTGGCTCAAACTGTTTGGGGGGCACCCAGTCAGGGGGAGCGGGATCTGTCCCTGGACTATGGGCAGGCTTCTGGGAATCCGGTGCCTGTGGTGTGACACCTTGCGCAGCCTTGGTGCAGTGGGAAGGGGCTTGGACCTGCCTAGGCTCAGTGTGCTGGGCTCTGCTAACTTCCCATGGGAGACCTCGATTTTGGGGATGTGGGGATGCAGGATGGCTTGGGAAAAAGGGTTGGGGAGTGGGAGGAGGAAGGAGGGGGGAATCTGTGGATAGTATGTGGAGTGAGTAGAAAATTTCTTTTTTTTTTCAGTTCTTTTTTTTTTCATTTTTTTTAAATTTATTTTGCAATACAATTCAGTTCTACATATCAGCCATGGATTCCCTTGTTCTCCCCCCTCCCGTCCCCCTCACCTTCCCCCCAACCTCCCCCCCATTCCCATCTCCTCCAGGGCAAAGCCTTCCCCACAGACTGAGGTCAACCTGGTAGACTCAGTCCAGGTAGGTCTAGTCCCCTCCTCCCAGGCCGAGCCAAACAATCCTGCATAGGCCCCAGGTTTCAAACAGCCAACTCATGCAATGAGCACAGGACCCGGTCCCACTGCCTGGATGCCTCCCAAACAGATCAAGCCAATCAACTGTCTCACCCATTCAGAGGGCCTGATCCAGTGGGGACCCCTCAGCCATTGGTTCATAGTTCATGTGTTTCCATTCATTTGGCTATTTGTCCCTGTGCTTTATCCAACCTTGGTCTCAACAATTCTCGCTCATATAAACCCTCCTCATTCTCGCTAATTGGACTCCCAGAGATCCACCCGGGGCCTAGTCATGGATCTCTGCATCCAGATCCCTCAGTAGTTGGATGAGGTTTCTAGCACAACAATTAGGGTGTTTGGCCATCCCATCACCAGAGTAGGTCAGTTCGGGCTGTCTCTCGACCATTGCCAGCAGTCTGTTGTGGGGGTATCTTTGTGGATTTCTGTGGGCCTCTCTAGCACTTTGCTTCTTCCTATTCTCATGTGGTCTTCATTTACCATGGTCTCCTATTCCTTGTTCTCCCTCTCTGTTGTTGATCCAGCTGGGATCTCCCGCTCCCCCAAGCTCTCTTTCCCTCAACCCTCGCCTTTCATTACCCCCACTCATGTCCAGGCTGTTCACGTAGATCTCATTCCATTTCTCTGTCATTGGGTGATCCCTGTGTCTTTCTTGGGGTCCTGTTTTCCAGGTAGCCTTCCTGGTGATGTGAGTAGCAGACAAGTCATCCTTGTTTCATGTCTAGTATCCTGCTATGAGTGAGTACATACCATGTTTGTCTTTCTGAGTCTGGGTTACCTCACTCAGGATGATTTTTTCTAGATCCATCCATTTGTCTGCAAACCTCATGATGCCATTGTTTTTTTCTGCTGAGTAGTATTCCATTGTGTATATGTACCACATTTTGTTTATCCATTCTTCAGTTGAAGGGCATCTGGGTAGTTTCCATGTTCTGGCTATTACAAACAATGCTGATATGAACATAGCTGAACAAGTGCTCTTATGGTGTGGTTGAGCATTTCTTGGGTATATGCCCAAGAGTGGTATAGCTGGATCTTGGGGGAGATTGATTCCCAATTTTCTAAGAAAGCGCCATATTGATTTCCAAAGTGGTTGTACAAGCTTGCATTCCCACCAGCAGTGGAGGAGAGTTCCCCTAGCTCCACATCCTCTCCAGCATAAGGTGTCTTCAGTGTTTTTGATCTTAGCCATTCTGACAGGTGTAAGGTGGTATCTCAGAGTTGTTTTGATTTGCATTTCCCTGATGATTAGGGATGTTGAGCAGTTCCTTAAATGTCTTTCGGCCATTTGAGTTTCCTCTGTTGAGAATTCTCTGTTTAGTTCTATAGCCCATTTCTTAATTGGACTGTTGGGCATTTTGATGTCTAATTTCTTGAATTCCTTATATATTCTGGATATCAGTCCTCTGTCAGATGTGGGGTTGGTGAAGATCTTTTCCCATTCTGTAGGCTGTCGCTTTGCCTTGTTGACCGTATCCTTTGCTCTACAAAAGCTTCTCAGTTTCAAGAGGTCCCATTGATTGATTGTTTGTCTCAGAGTCTGTGCTACTGGTGTTCTATTTAGGAAGTAGTCTCCTATGCCAATGCGTTCAAGACTACTTCCTACTTTCTCTTCTAGGAGGTTCAGAGTAGCTGGATTTATGTTGAGGTCCTTGATCCACTTGGACTTAAGTTTTGTGCACGGTGATAGATATGGATCTATTTGCAGCCTTCTACATGTTGATATCCAGTTTTGCCAGCACCATTTGTTGAAGATGCTTTCTTTTTTCCATTGTGCACTTTTGGCTTCTTTGTCAAAAATTATATGTTCATAGGTGTGCGGATTAATGTCAGGGTCTTCAATTCGATTCCATTGGTACACATGTCGGTTTTTATGCCAGTACCAAGCTGTTTTTATTACTGTAGCTCTATAGTAGAGCTTGAAGTCAGGGATCATGATGCCTCCAGAAGTTGTGTTATTGTACAGGATTCCTTTGGCTATCCTGGGTTTTTTGTTTTTCCATATGAAGTTGAGTATTATTCTTTCCAGGTCTGTGAAGAATTGTGTTGGTATTTTGATGGGGATTGCATTGAATCTGTAGATTGCTTTTGGTAAGATTGCCATTTTTACTATGTTAGTCCTGCCTATCCATGAGCATGGGAGATCTTTCCATTTTCTGACATCTTCTTCAATTTCTTTTTTCAGGGACTTAAAGTTCTTGTCATATAGGTCCTTCACTTGCTTGGTTAGTGTTACCCCAAGGTATTTTATGTCATTTGTGGCTATAGTAAAGGGTGATGTATCTCTGATTTCCTTCTCTGCTCCTTTGTCCATTGTATATAGGAGGGCTACTGATTTTTTTGAGTTGATCTTGTATCCTGCTATGTTGCTGAAGGTGTTTATAAGCTGTATCAGTTCCTTGGTGGAATCTTTGGGGTCGCTCAAGTATACTATCATGTCATCTGCAAATAGGGAAAGCTTGACTTCTTCCTTTCCAATTTGTATCCCCTTAATCTCCTTATGTTGTCTTATTGCTCTGGCTAGAACTTCAAGTACTATATTGAATAAGTATGGGGAGAGTGGACAGCCTTGCCTCGTTCCTGATTTTAGTGGAATTGCTTTGAGTTTCTCTCCATTTAATTTGATGTTGGCTGTTGGCTTGCTATAAATTGACTTTATTATGTTTAGGTATGTTCCCTGTATTCCTGATCGCTCCAATACCTTTATCATGAAGGGGTGTTGGATTTTGTCAAATGCCTTTTCTGCATCCAGTGAGATGATCATATGTTTTTTTTTTCTTTGAGTTTGTTTATATGGTGTATTACATTGACGGACTTTCGTATGTTGAACCACCCTTGCATCCCTGGAATGAATCCTACTTGATCATGGTGGATAATTGTTTTGATGTGTTCTTGGAGTCTGTTTGCCAGTATTTTATTGAGTATTTTTGCATCAATGTTCATGAGGGAGATCGGTCTGTAGTTCTCTTTCTTTGTTGTATCCTTGTTTGGTTTAGGAATTAGGGTAATTGTAGCCTCGTAGAAGGAGTTTGGTAATGTTCCTTCTGTTTCTATTGTGTGGAACAATTTAGAGAGTATTGGTATTAACTCTTCTTTGAAGATCTGGTAGAATTCTGCGTTGAAACCATCTGGTCCTGGGCTTTTTTTGGTTGGGAGACTTTTAATGACTGTTTCTATTTCGTTAGGGGTTATTGGACTACTTAAATAGTTTATCTGGTCTTGATTTAACTTAGGTACGTGGTACCTATCCAGAAAGTTATCCATTTCTTTTAGGTTTTCCAGTTTTGTCGAATAGAGGTTTTTGAAGTATGACCTGATGATTCTCTGGATTTCCTCAATGTCTGTTGTTATGTCCCCCTTTTCATTTCTGATTTTGTTGATTTGGATGCTCTCTCTCTGTCTTTTGGTTAGTTTGGATAAGGGCTTGTCTATCTTGTTGATTTTCTCAAAGAACCAACTCTTTGTTTCATTAATTTTTTGTATTGTTCTCTTTGTTTCTATTTTATTGATTTCAGCTCTCACTTTGATAATTTCCTGGCGTCTATTTTTCCTGGGAGACTGTGCTTCTTCTTGTTCTAGAGCTTTCAGGTATGCTGTTAAGTCTCTAGTGTGAGATTTCTCCAACTTATTTATGTGGGCATTTAGTGCTATGAATTTCCCTCTTAGTACTGCTTTCATAGTGTCCCATAAATTTGGATATGTGGTGTCTTCATTTTCATTGATCTCTAGGAAGTCTTTAATTTCTTTCTTTATTTCTTCCTTAACCCATTGGTGATTCAGTTGGGTATTATTCAGTTTCCATGAGATTGCAGGTTTTCTGTAGTTTTTGTTGTTGTTGAAATCCAACTTTAGACCATGGTGGTCTGATAGAACACAGGAGGTTATTCCAATTGTTTTGTATCTGTTTAGATTTGTTTTGTGGCCAAGTATGTGGTCAATTTTAGAGAAGGTTCCATGGGGTGCTGAGAAGAAGGTATATTCTTTTTTGTTAGGATGGAATGTTCTGTAGATATCGATTAAGTCCATTTGAGTCATGACATCAGTTAAGTCCTTTATTTCTCTGTTAAGTTTCAATTTGGGAGATCTGTCCAGTGGTGAAAGTGGGGTGTTGAGGTCTCCCACTATTAATGTGTGGGGTTTTATATGTGATTTAAGCTTTAGTAATGTTTCTTTTACATATGTGGGTGCCCTTGTGTTTGGGGCATAAATATTCAGAATTGAGACTTCATCTTGGTGGATCTTTCCTGTGATGAGTATGTAATGCCCTTCTTGATCTCTTTTGATTGATTTTAGTTTGAAGTCTATTTTGCTGGATATTAGGATGGCTACACCCGCTTGTTTCTTAAGACCGTTTGATTGGAAAGTCTTTTCCCAGCCTTTTATTTTTAGGTAGTGTCTATCTTTGAATTTGAGATGTGTTTCTTGTATGCAGCAGAAAGATGGGTCCTGCTTTCGTATCCATTCTGTAAGCCTATGTCTTTTTATAGGTGAATTAAGTCCATTAATATTGAGGGAAATTAATGACCAGTGATTGTTCATTCCTGTTATTTTTTGGTGGTGATGTGTGGGTACTTCTATACGTTGGGGTTTACTGCTGTGGCTTTATCTGTTGCCTGTGTTTTCGAGGGTGTATCTGACTTCCTTAGGTTGGAATTTTCCTTCTAGTGCTTTCTGTAGGGCTGGGTTTGTGGATAAGTATTGTTTAAATCTGACTTTGTCATGGAATGTCTTGTTCACTCCATCTATGGTGATTGAAAGTTTTGCTGGGTATATTAGTCTAGGTTGACATCCATGGTCTCTTAGTGTCTGCATTACATCTGTCCAGGTTCTTCTGGCTTTCAAAGTCTCCATTGAGAAATCGGGTGTTATTCTGATGGGTTTGCCTTTATATGTCACTTGGCCTTTTTCCTTTGCTGCTCTTAATATTCTTTCTTTATTGTGTACGTTTAGTTGTTTAACTATTATGTGGCGAGGGGACTTTTTTTTGGGGTCTAGTCTGTTTGGTGTTCTATAAGCTTCTTGTATCTTCATAGGCATTTCCTTCTTTAAGTTGGGAAAGTTTTCTTCTATGATCTTGTTGAATATATTTTCTGTGCCCTTGAGTTGGTATTCTTCTCCTTCTTCGACCCCTATTATTCTTAGGTTTGGTCTTTTCATGGTGTTCCAAATTTCTTGGACATTTTGGTTCATGACTTTGTTGGCTTTAGTGTTTTCTTTGACTGATGAATGTATTTCTTCTACTGTATCTTCAATGCTAGAGATCCTCTCTTCCATCTCTTGCATTCTGTTGATTATACTTGCATCTGAAGTTCCCAATCGTTTTCTCAGATTTTCTATTTCCAGCATTCCCTCTGTTTGTGTCTTCTTCATTTTTTCTATTTCCCTTTTCAGGTCTTGGACTGTTTCCTTCATTTGTTTCATTGATTTTTCTTGATTTTCTCTCAGTATTTTATTGTTTTCTTCCAGGACTTTATTGATTTCTTCTAATTTGTTTGCCCTTTCCTCTAGTTGTTTACAGCGTTCTTCACATTTTTTTGTCTTTTCCTCTACACAAGCCTCTAGCTTCTTCATGATGTCATTCATAAGGCTGTTTTCTTCTGCTTCTTCCAATTTCTGATGTTCAGGTCTAGGTGTTGGAGGAGGGCTAGGGCCTGGTGATGCTGTATTGCTATTCATTTTGTTGTATATGTTTCTGCCTTGACGTCTGCCCATCTCCTTGTGGTTCGTTCTTGGCCTTATCCGCACACTTGGTTCAGACAGACCAGTGTTCCAAAAGGGAAGTCAGTGTTCCAAAAGGGAAGTCCGGAGCAAGATGGGAGCTGGGGGCCGGCCTCTAAGTCTCAGGAAGAGGCTTGGGGCTCAGGCGGATGGGCGTGGGGGCAGGGCGTGGAGACTGCAGGGTCTGCCAGGGGTCTTGGAGAAGGGGATCCTTCCCGGTGGGGCTAGCAGGGAACCTGCCTGGTGGCCAGAACCTGGGGCCGAGTTGGGCAGGTCTTCCCTGGAGTGGCTGGTGCCCAGGGATGGGGTCTGGGGCAAGGACGGGCACTCACCAGTGTTGTAAAAGGGAAGTCTGGCCTTTAATCCCAGCACTCGGGAGGCAGAGCCAGGCGGATCTCTGTGAGTTCGAGGCCAGCCTGGGCTACCAAGTGAGTTCCAGGAGAGGCGCAAAGCTACACAGAGAAACCCTGTCTCGAAAAACAAAAAAAAAAAAAAAAAAAAAAAAGGGAAGTCTGGAGCAAGATGGGAGCTGGGGGCCGGCCTCTAAGTCTCAGGAAGAGGCTTGGGGCTCAGGCGGATGGGCGTGGGGCCAGGGCGTGGAGACTGCAGGGTCTGCCAGGGGTCTTGGAGAAGGGGATCCTTCCCGGTGGGGCTAGCAGGGAACCTGCCTGGTGGCCAGAACCTGGGGCCGAGTTGGGCAGGTCTTCCCTGGAGTGGCTGGTGCCCAGGGATGGGGTCTGGGGCAAGGAAGGGTACTCACCAGTGTTCCAAAAGGGAAGTCCGGAGCAAGATGGGAGCTGGGGGCCGGCCTCTAAGTCTCAGGAAGAGGCTTGGGGCTCAGGCGGATGGGCGTGGGGGCAGGGTGTGGAGACTGCAGGGTCTGCCAGGGGTCTTGGAGAAGGGGATCCTTCCCGGTGGGGCTAGCAGGGAACCTGCCTGGTGGCCAGAACCTGGGGCCAAGTTGGGCAGGTCTTCCCTGGAGTGGCTGGTGCCCAGGGATGGGGTCTGGGGCAAGGAAGGGTACTCACCAGTGTTCCAAAAGGGAAGTCCGGAGCAAGATCGAAAATTTCTTAATAAAGAAAAATGAAAAAAAGAAAGATTATATATCCTATGAGTGTAAGCCCTTTCCACAGCTGTCATTTTAACAAAACTAGGAAGGAAGCTACTGCTGATATTATCAGGTTTGCAAACCTCTCAGTCTCTTGCCATTGCCTGCAGCTCCCTCTCTTAATTTGAAGGTAAGGCCCTTTTGCTGAAGATACTGCACACTTCCATCATAGGAATCAAGCTACAACTGACTTGGAAGCCTCCTCTCTGAGGACTAGCACTCATAATTTCAGAAGTTTCTATTTAAACTATCAAGGAAGAAAAAGTATTAACAATCTTACCCAGCTGTAAACGACCTTATCGACCAGCTTGGCAAGATAACTCTGATGTTGTAATCATGGAATTATTATGTTCAGGATAACCACTAGCTTTCTCCCCAGATTTAAGGCCCATGCAGAAGGAGGGGTTTCATGTCTGACACCATAAACACAGCCGGACTACCAGTGGCTGGAGAGGTCGTTGCCATTTCCTAAACCAATATAATTTCTGGCAGTGTTCTAAACATTTACTCTTCTACCCACAATAACTCTAGCTCTCACCCCTCATCAAAGAAGCTTCTTTTGAAGCAGAGGCGACTGCAGAAATGAAACACCAGTCACACTCAGAGAATTAGTGAATGTAGTGTTGCTAACCCCAACTGGCACACCTAGAACACAATAAAAACACCTAAACCTCAGGTAACATTACAAACGATGGAGTGAAAAGGTTGTAGGATCCAGAAAACCTTCAGCTACACAGTATATTCTAGGCATGACAGGCAATATACACCCATGAAATCTCTACAGTATGGTTGCCTAAAGAAGAGTTGCATAAGGACACCACCAGGAGACATGCAGAAGTCGATGGGGGAAAGTTCAAAAGGGTTCTAATATGTAGATAAAGAGCATGGGCATCAAAGGCTGCTGAGAGGGAAAATCTTTCGTTTCCAGCAACTGTCACTCTGATAAGTTATCGGATCTCAGGCGCTCAGCCCTAAATCCATGCATATAAGAACAATACTAAGTGCATCAGTAGGCAGGTGTGTGTGTGTGTAATAATAAAATTATTATCAAATAAGAGATCCTCATCCTGATACAGAGTTGGAGGACATGCAAATAGTTGTGTGGAAAAGAAAATAGCATGGAAATTAAATACAATTATCATTTGTAAAATTCTTCAAATTTATTAATTAAAAATAAAATGACAAATAGCTAAAGAATGCATGATAAGAACATGTTCAAAGGTAAACGTTATTTGTTAATCAATATTGCAGAGAAAAAATTGGTAGGAAAATAAGGAGATATAGGGATATGATCAATATTTACTTTCTGCCAAATAAACATTTAAACCACTTTGCTAAGGCTGTGTTCTTGTAAATAATATCTTCTATCCAGTTTCTTTTTTTTTTTTTTCAGCTCACTACCATAGTGAGTCTCCTGTCTCTGATTGCTCCAATTCTTGTTGCCAGGGTGGCATCTGCTTGGACCCTTTAATGTAGAAAGCCCTGTAGAATGCAGTCAGACAAGATTAAAGGTCTGCCCTGATGTGGAATGAAGGGGAATTATACAGTTTGCAAGAGAAAAGATAATAGAGGAGTACGTCTATAGACATACTTTGATGAATTATATAGATGCAATTTTCTGACATTAGTAATGCAGGGCAGAAGACAATGTTTCTGATATATAGATGTAAATTCATCATCTAGACTCCATTAAAGAAAACTACAAAAGATGTGTTGATTTGAGAACTGCTTACAGGGACTTACTGGGTGATGCTAGCCAGCCCTTTGCAGAAAACCAGGTCATTGCAGTAGGTGAAGCTCATTTGGAGGAGGCAGCCACATGATGGTGAATGTTAGAAATAATAAGGAGCCATGGCACAAAGATCAATCACCTGGATCTATGAATAAGACTCAAGACCCATGGTTTAGTACTATATGCTAAAGGGAATATTTTATAAATATTGACTCTGACCACAGTATTTTCTTTAGTTGCAGTAAGACAAAGGCAACATAAGAAAAAACCTACCTAAGTCTATTCCCTGATAAAATAGGGGTCTGACTTTTCCCCCCATGTCCCATTCCAAAAAAAAATATTGTCCTAGAAGGAATTGTATTTATAGTAGTTATTCAAGAGACTATTTGGCTGTAATAATTTCATCCTTTGTCAGAAATTCTAAAATGAGCATCATGTGCTAGGCTTACTCAACTTTTTCTCATAGTTTATCTGCCACTTATAATTATTAACTCATAGTCTTGAGTACATGCTAATAGTAAGGCTTCCTTAACTTTGGAAGTGTGCCTTTTAAAAACAGGATCCTGCTATCCTTTGTCCCCTTCAGGACTAACTTCTGTGACAATCCTTTTTGACATTTATCTGTTTTACAAAGAACACATCATGAGTCTCCACAACATCACCAGATTTAATTACTGTATGCAAAGTCAATGCAGAAATTCAGATAGCAGGCTGAGAGTTTTGCATGGCCTAATTCAGTGTTTGCTAATTGGTAGACTTTTGTAAACTCCAATGTCCACAAAGATAGCTCTCATTTTCTTAGAGTCCTGTAGAACGAGAACACCCTAAACTCATTTCAATTCATAGTTACAATGAGGAAGATTAAGTTGCTATAGCTTACAGTGGTGAAGTATATATTGCTCTGACAGCTAAATGGAAAATGAGAGGCTCTATGTTCTTTTGTGTATTTTATCAAAGGCACTGAAAAGTGACTAAGGTGAGGTTTGAGTAAGCAGTAAGATAGATGCAGTGTAATGTCTTCCCCTCCCCCACAAAACTAGGATGGGGCTTAGTACTGAATTCTACAAAAAAGGGTAAGGTCAAGCCAACTTTGATTTTCCTCAAATTGCTCATGAATAAAAAAGGAAAGCACATGATTAACCTCATTCAAAGAATCAAGTATCACTCAGATACCAAAAACCTGATAAGGATACCTAAGAAAAGAAAACTAAAGACAAGTTATCCTAATCAATATCAATGCAAAAAAACTTTCAATAATATATTTTCAAATTAAATTTAAAAACACATTAAGGAGATTGTAAATAATGATCAAGTTTGTTTCATCCCAGGGTATGAAGTTAGTCTAACATAATCAATTCAATACAAATAATCCAACATAAAAACTTATAGACAGAAATCACTTGATAACCACAATAGATGCAGAAAGGAGTTGACAAAGTTCGATATTTATTCATGATAAAGGAAAAGAAGGAACATTGCTCAACCAAAAGAAACCTATATTCAATATCATAACAAATGATGGAAAACTGAAAATATTTCCCTAAAATGATACAAGATGTCATTCCATTATTTAACACAATCCTCTGAATCTTACATACAGGAAAGAACAAGAGAATGAAATGAGAGGAATACATATAAGAAAGGAAGAAGTAGAAATATCCCTATTTTCCGATGATTTAACACTTTCTGCAAAGGAACAGGATATTAAATCATACAACGGTCAGTAACTCTTCCACACATCAATAATGAGCTGGAGGAATGGGGAAAGATATGTTATTCACGTAGATTTCTAAAATATATAGGAATAAACCTGATACGAAATGAGGAGGTGTGGTTGATATATTGTGTACCCTAATAAACTTATCTGGGGTCAGAGAACAGAACAACCACTAGATATAGAGGCCAGAAAACGGTGGCACACACGCCTTTAATCCTATTACTTGAGAGGCAGAGATCCATCTGGATCTCTGTGAGTTTAAAGCCACACTGGAAACAGCCTGGCATGGTGACTCATGCCTTTAATCCCAGGAAGTGATGGCAGGAAGCAGAAATATATATAAGGCGTGAGGACCAGGAACTAGGCCTGGTTAAGCTTTTAGGCTTTTAGCAGCAGTTCAGCTGAGATTCATTCCGAATGAGGACTCAAAGGCTTCCAGTTTGAGGAAACAGGATCAGCTGAGGAATTGGCAAGGTGAGGTAGCTGTGGCTTGTTCTGCTTCTCTGATCTTTCAGCATTCACCCCAATACCAGGCCCTGGGTTTGTTTTTATTAATAAGACCTTTTAAGATTCATGCTACAAGGAGGACCTTTACATTTTAATATTTAAGACACTGAGACAAGAAATTATGGAAGGCAGTGCAAGTTGAAAAGACCTCCTATGTTCACGGATTGGCACAATTAATATATAATGTGGCCATAACACAGAAAGTGATCTACAGTCTATACACTCCACATCAAAACTTCAATGGTTGTCGTGTCTTATTGTACCTTGATTTGTCCTGTATGACTGTTGTCTCTTGGAGGCCTGCTCTTTTCTGAAGAGGAAACTGAGGGGGAGTGGATCTGAGTTGGGGAACACGTGAGAGAGGGACTAGGAGGAATAGAGGGAAGGGAAACTTGTCAGCATGTATAGTATGAGAGAAGAAGTTATTTTCAATAAAAATTTTAAAAAATTAAATTAATTTTTTAATTAATTAAAAAACTTGAATGGTATTTTTCGTCGAATTAGAGAAATAAATATTAAAATTCATATGGATGAAAAAAAGAAAAAAGTTCATTTGCACAAGAAATTTCCAAATTGTCAAAGCAATCCTACCAGAAAGAGCAATATTAGAAATGTCATAAAGCCTGATCTCAAATTATACTCAGAGTCATAGTAACCAAAACAGTTTAATGTTGGCACAAAAATAGCCATATAGACCAGTAGAGCTGAATATGGGACGAAGAAATAAATCTATACACATGCTGGCATCGAATCTTTAATGAAGTTATTAAAGACATGCTTTGTAAAGTGACAACTTCTTTAGCAAATGGCACTGGGAAGCAGGATGTCCATATGGAGAAGAAAGAAACTAGATCTGTATCACTCATCCTGCACACACATCAAGTAAAAATGAGTTAAGCACCTTAATGGAAGATTTAAATTTTGAAAAAGCTAGGGGAAAACATAGATAAAACATTTTAGGATATATGTATGGGTAAGAATCTTCTTGAAATGACTTCAAAGTTAGAAGAAATTATGCCAAGAATTGAGAAATGAGACGATTGGGAATAGAAAAGATTCTGAACAGCAGCAGAAACACCATCAGAGTAAAACCAGAGCCCACAAAATGTGAAAACTTCTTTGTCTAATATTCATCAGGAAGAGGACTCAAATTTTGAGTATATGAAAAGCAGCAAAAATTAGGCTCTAAAAACACAGACCATCCAATAAATACGTGAAGTAATTTACTAAAGACAGTTTTTAATAGACATGGCCAATGAATATTTGAAAATGTCTCCAACATATTTAGTTCTTCAGTGAAATAAGAATTAATGCTTCTTTGAGATTTCATGGCATCCTAGTTGGAATGGCTATCCTCAAGAAACCAAATGTCAAGTGCAGGCAAATATGTGAGTGTGGAAAGGGAGTACAACACTTATTCATTGCTCGTGGGAACACAACTATTATCAAAATCAGTATGGAGTTTTCAAAAAAGAAAACTACTAAGAATAGAAGTACTGCTAGGCAGTAGTGGCCCATACCTTTAATCCCAGCACTTGGGAGGCAGGTGGATCTCTGAGTTTCAAGGCCAGGCTGTTTTATATAGTGAGTTTCAGGACATCCAGAGCTACTCAGAGAAATACTGACTTGAAAAACCAAAACTAAAAAAATAAATAAGAGAACTGCCTTATAGCACAGCTATAACGTTCTTGGATATATAACTGAAGAACTCTAAGTCAATATATCAAAGACATATTTACACAGTCATGTTTTTATCCTACACTACTCACAATAGCAAGGAAATGGAACCAGCTTAGATGCCAGTCAACAGATGAATGAATAAAGCAGATGAATGAATAAAGAAAATACGACACATATATACTATCAAATTTCATTCAGCCACAGAGAAAAATGAAACCATATCCTTTACATAACAACAAATGGAACTAAAAATAATTATGTTAACCAAAAAGAAGCCATTATCAGACAAAGAAACATCATATTTTTTCTCATATGGAATCTAAAGTTGACATATATATATATATATATATATATATATATATATATATATGCATGTAACACATGTATGTATATGCACATGTTGTTGTGTCTGTGTGTGTGTGCACATGCATTTGCAGGTGTGTGTGATGAATGTACAAGTAGACCATGAAATGGGAGGCAAGAGATCTTAAATTGGGCAAAAGATGATGGAATTCAAGTGATACAAAATGTTCAAATAGAAGGCAGAAATATCTGGAGTGAAAAAGCTGACCAGCAAGTGACAGGCAGCCCGTCTGGAGAGGACAGTAGGGGAGGAGAATGAATGGGAATAAATTATAACACACATTCACGAAAATGCCGTTAAGGAAATTATCACTATGCAAACTAGCTATAAATGGTTTTCAAATACCATTCCTTAACTATAAGTAAGTATGATTGAACAGTCCCATCTCAAAATACAGTTGTCAGAAAAATTTCTACAGGTAGAACCTAGACTTTATAATGGTTTGAATGCAATATGTATATGGTAGAAATATATTATTAATTTTGAACTTCTCTGGAACCATAATACAGAGACCAAAACACCTTGGCAGAAGCAGTGAGCAGAGCTCCACCTCCCCCCACCACCAGACAGCCACAGGATAACTAAGTGAAGCAGACACGCTACAGTGTATTATGTCCTAAGCTATCAAGCTTGCTAAATTATACATATCACATGCACCTTTTACTTAATAATTCCTTTCTATTTATAATGAATGATTGAATGTAATTCCATAGTAATTCAATAAGCATCAGTATGTGTGTATACATATAGATGAAGCAATAAACCTATTAAGACTAATATATGGGAATAAATTAGAGAGGTCTGAAAGGTGAATAAAGGTAACAATGAGAGTTTTATATTTTTAATACTCTTTTATTGATCCTTTAAAAATTTCTTATACTGCATTTTGATCTTATTCACTCCTCTCCCCCAACTCCACCAAACTTTGAGCTTTCTTCTTCTCTGTTCCCTCCACTGAGTTCAATTAGTGCTGTCCTGCTTGCTACACCTGGGAATGCAGCCTGCACCTAGGAGGGATCACATCAGTAAAGAAAACAGATTCTCCTTGGCTATCAAAGGCCAATAGTTCTTTAACTGGTGGTGGTATTTAGTGCCACCACTGCCGTTCTATGCTGGTATTTTCATCTGCCTTACTCTTAAGCAAGTCTTGCGTGTGCTATCACATTTCATGTGAGCTTGTATGTGCAACTGTCATATGGAATCTGGAAAACACAGGGTCTTTGAAGTTACACACAATCTTGGTCTCAAAATCTTTCCACACCCCTCCTAGTCTAAGATTCTTGAGGCGTTTGGGGATGGCATGATATGTATACCATTTATGATAGGAAATTCCACCATTTCTTATTCTTTGCACCTTGGCCAGTTAAATGTCTCTGTGCTAGCTTTTTACTGCTAGCAGAAGGGTCCCTGATGAGAGTTGAGAGATGGATTGTCCTATTTTTATAGCAACAAATCCTTAGGAGTTCTTTTAATACTATGTGCACTTAGCAGAGTAATAGTTTTTAAGTTCTGCCATACAGCCTACAACCTATCTAACCACAGGTCCTTGGCCCTGCCACAGTGCCGGAGGTATGACGTCCATCTCCTGGACTAAGCTTTAGACTCCATCAGAAAGCGTTTGGTGAAGCCCATAACATTTGTGGTACTACTGCACCAGTGAGCATATATTATTAGGCCAGTAGGTACTGTGCTTTATGGGGTTTCCATGTGGCTTTTTAAAAGGTCTTTAGTATTACATAATCATCCCATCCCCACAATTCATCTCTACCCCGTCCTCCCACTCCCACCACAATTCAACCGTTCATGATCCTGATTCCCTTGTAACCCTTCATAGCACTGCGTTCTGTCTGTCATTTCTTGAAAGCCACCTCCACGACCCCTTGATATTCCAAAAGAAACACACATGTCCAAAGATTCAAAGCTAACACCCACAAAAGAAGGAAATCATGTGATATTTGTCTTTCTGTGTCTACATTACCTCACTCAGAATGATGGTTTCTAGCTCCATTCATTTACAAGTAAATTTCATAACTTCACTTTTCATAAAAAATGAGCCATTTTATAAATGTCCAGGTTTTTTATTGTTAATTCATTACCTGATGTACATTCAATCTGTTTCCATTACCTATTGTTAATAAAGCAGTAATGAACATGGAACACCAACTATCTCATTGATGAGATGCTTAGCTAAATTTTGTGGAATATCTACTTCCAGCTTTTTTGAGAACATGTTATCCTGATTTGCAGTAGTTAAACCAGTTTTGACTTTCACCCTCAGTAAATAAATGTTCCTTCTTCTTCATGTCTATACCAGCATCTGGTATTATTTGAGGTTTTTGTTTATTTATTTTATCTTGTCTGGTCTTGGATGGATAAGGTAATATCTCAAAGTAGTCTTAATTTGAAACCCACCTGATGGCTAAAATATTGAAATAAATTTAAAGAGTTTCTCACACATTTATATTTCATTTTTTTGAGACAGATTCCTCTGTGTAGCCCTGGCTGTCCCAGAACTCACTTTGTAGACCAGGCTTGGCCCCAAACTCAGAGATTTGTTGCAGAATATCAGTGTGAGATATGTTACATTTGCTTATGCCATAGAACATTTGTTTAATAATGCAAAGATATGTTGCATTCTTTTATGTTACATTTGTTTAACTCTATAAAGCTGTGTTACAGTGCCTATCTAAAACACCTAATGGTATAAAAAGAGCTGAATGACCAATAGCTTGGCAGGAGAGAGAAATAGGCAGGGTTGCTAGGCAGAGAGAATGAATAGGAGGAGAAATCTAGGCTAGGAAAAAAGATCAAAGAGCAAGAAAAAGAGAAGGGGAGGTGGATGTCAGCGGCCAGCCACCCAGCCAGCCAGCCAGCCACAGAGTAAGAAGAAAAGAAAAGTATACAGAATAGAGAAAGGTAAAAAACCCAGAGGCAAAACATATTTAAAGAGAAATAGGGCCGGGCAGTGGTGGCACGTGCCTTTAATCCCAGCACTCGGGAGGCAGAGGCAGGCGGATCTCTGTGAGTTCAAGGCCAGCCTGGGCTACAGTGTGAGTTCCAGGAAAGGCACAAAGCTACACAGAGAAACCCTGATGAGAGAGAGAGAGAGAGAGAGAGAGAGAGAGAGAGAGAGAGAGAGAGAGAGAGAGAGAGAGAATAATGTAAGTTAGAAACAAGCCAAGCTAAGGTCAGGTATTCATAAGTAAGAATAAGTGTCTCTGTGTATTTATTTGGAAGTTGGGTGGTGGCACCCAAAGAGTTTAAAAAGAAAAAGAAAGAAAGAAAACTAAAAAGAGTTGCCTGCCTCTGCTTCCTGAGTACTGGTATTAAAAGCTTGTGCCATTTTGTCTTTCAAAAGTTCTGTTTAGTTTCGTGCCCCATTTACTAATTGGGTTTTTTGTTTTTGTTAAGGTTTTGACTTTGAAAAATACAGATAATAACCCTCTCTTAGATGTTTAACAGGTAGATATATTTTTCTATTTCTTAGGCTGCCTCTTCACTTCAATGGTAGTATCAATGTTCTTTGCTATAAAAAATCCTTTTTAGCTTCATGTGGTCTCATTAGTCACTTGTTACTCTTTTTGTTTGTTTGTTTGTTTGTTTTTCCAGACAGAGTTTCTCTGTGTAACATCTCTGGCTATCCTGGAACTTGCTTTGTAGAACAGGTTGGCCTTGAACTCAGAGAGATCCACCTGCCTCTGCCTCCTGAGTGCTGGGATTCAAGACATGTGCCACCACCGCCCAGCTCGATTGTTAGTTTTTTCTTTTTCGATACAAGGTTTCTTTGTGTAACAGCCCTGGCTGTCCTGGAACTCACTGTAGACCAGGCTGACCTCGAACTCACAGATATCCACCTGCCTCTGCCTCCAGACCACTGAGTTTAAAGGCGAGCACCACCACTGTCTTGCTTCAAGAGTTATTTATTTATTTACTTAGTTAGTTATGAAAGCTTGGCCTTTAGCTTAGGCTTGTTCCCAACTAGCTCTTACAACTTTCTTTCTCTCTCTCACTCTCTCTTTCTTTCTTTCTTTCTCTCTCTTTATTTCATTCTTTTTATTTAAAGGGTTTTTCTTCTTTCCATTTTACATACCAACTAAAGGTCTCCCTCTCTCCCCCTTCCAACATCCCTCTCCCCATGCCTTTCTCCAACCCCATCCCCATCCACTCCTCAAAGAGGGTAAAGCTTCCCATGGGGAGTAAAAAAAAAAATCTAATATATCCAGTTGAGTCAGGACCAAGCCCCTCCCCACTGTACTGAGGCTGAGCAAGGTATGACTCCAGAAAGTCAGTTCCTGCACTAGGGATAAATCCTGGCCCCACTGCCAGTGGCCCCACAAACTGGCCAAGCCACACAACTGTCACCTATGTTCAGAGGACCTAGCTCAATCCCATGCAGGTTCCCCAGCTGTCAATCGTTATTCTTAATGCCTGTGCTATAGTCACCAGTTCAGAAAGTCCCTTCCTGTGCCTGTAAGTTCAAGGGAATTCCCTAATGGATCCTTTATCAGATTCAAGATATTAAGTGTTATATTGAGGTCTGTAATCCATTTGGAGTCAAGTTTCATGATGGGTGAGATATCAAGGTCTAGTTTCGTTGTTTTAGATGTAGCTATCCAGTTTGACCAGCATCATTTGCTGAAGATACTGACTTTTCTACCGTGTGTAGTTTTGGCTTCTTTGTCAGATGTTCAGTGGTCATAGATGTGTATACTTATGTCTGGGTTCCCAATTCTACCTCACAGTCAAATGTCTTTTTTAATGACCACATTATGCTTTTTTATTACTATCAATATATGTCTTTATTGTGACTTAAAATCAGAAATGAGCCATCATGTGGTTGCTGGGAATTGAACTCATGACCTCTGGAAGAACAGCCAGTGCTTTTAACCTCTGAGCCATCTCTCCAGCCCTGAAGTGGCCTTCGCAATTCGGAAAAGGTACAGTGCCCTTTTCTTCGAAGGCAGCTGAACAGGCAGTGGGCCGATGGCTTCTGATGTGCAATGGAACAGCAGCTGAAACAGTTATTCTTGAAGAATAACTAAGCTCACGCCTCGCAATAGTAAACTGGCATTTGACAGAGGGATGTGGAGAAGAACGGGATGCTAAGATGAAGCCATATATACACAGCCAAGAAGAATGGACAGCTGAATTAAAAAATCAACAACAATTTCCAGAATTTAAAATCCTGAATCATGACATGACACTAGTGGAATTCAGGTGTTTCTGGTACATGGACTGCTCTCACCCAATGTGAGGTTGAACTGTTGACCTTGTGTACATCCTACTTCACAAATGAGTCTGTCAGATATGCTAAGCCTATAGGCTGAAGATGATGCCCCAACACTGTGGAGAAACCTCAGGTGACTGTCCAGGCAGCTGGCTGTTTCTGTCAACTCACAAATTTTTTGGAAGTTGCTTTCATGCACTTTCTGTTTTTATTTTTGTTAGCTAATATTATTTCCTTCTTGTGTCTCTGAGGGAGTTGAAGATTAGGTAGCTATAGTTGAAGGTTAGTTAGTTATAGTTGAAGATTAATTAGGATAGAAAGTGAATTAGATACATTTTGGACTTAACAAAATAGGATAGATAATGAAATTATTTTCTCTGAATTTGTCAAATACAAATGGACTAGACATTGTTTAGACATTTATTACTTGTATATATTGTATATAGTCATTGTACTTTTGTATATAGTTTTTCTTTTGTTAGTTATAACCTTTTTCTTTTTTTTCCTTTTTATTAAAATAGAAAAGGGGAAAAAAAATCAGAAATGATAACACCTCCAGAAGTTCTTTCATAGTTTAACATTGTTTAGGTTATCATGGATTTTCTTCTCTGTTTCCAAGTGGAATTTAAGGTGATTTTTAATTCTAAGAAGAATTGCATTGGAATTTTGATGGAAATACATTGAACCTGTAAGCTGCTTTTGGTTTGATGGCCATTTTCAAAACATTAACTTACCAATGCATAAACATGGTAGATTTTCCCATTTTCTGATATTTTCTTTAATGTCTTAAAGTTTTTATTATATGAACTTTTTTCACTTTCTTAGTTAGATTTAGTCCAAGATATATATTAGATGTTACTGAGAAGGGGATTGTTTCCTAATATCGGTTGCTGTGTTTTGTCATTTGTCTCTTGAAAAGCCACTGATTTTTATGCACTTATTTTGTATACGGGTAATTTCATGCATGTATTTATTAGCTGAAGGATGTTTCTGGAGGAGTCTTTGCCAGGTCCAGTCATAAAACCTGCAAATAGGAATAATTTGATTCTTTTCCTATTTGGGTTCCTTTTAACCTTGTCACTTGTCTTATTGCTCTAGTTAAGACGTCAAGAGTTTTATCGAACAAGAATTGAAAGAGGGAACCAACTTTTCTTGTTCTTGATTTTAAGGGAAATATTTGGCTTTTTCTCTGTTTAGATGGTGTGGTCCATGGTCTTGTTGAATGTCACCTTGATTATGTTGAGATATGCCCACTGTATTGCTACAGTTTGGGGATTTTATCATGAATGTATGTTAGATTTCTTTTTTTCCAAAGGCCTTTCCTGCATCTAATGAGATGATCACACAGTTTCTGACTTTGAGTCTCTCTATGTAGTGGACTATATTTATTGATTTGCATATTATGTTGAACCAACTATCCCAATATTTCTGGGATGAAGTCCACTGGATCATGGTAAATAATCATTTTTGATGTACTCCTGAATTTTGTTTGCACGTATTTTATTTAATTTTTTTCATCTCTGTTGATTAGAGAGATTGACCTATAAATTCCTTTTGTGTTTCATGTTTGTCTGATTTTGGCATCAGGGTGTATTGGCTTTCTAAATATTTAAACTTGTTTTCTTTATTTTGGATGTTATGGAGTAATTCAAAGAATATTGTTGTTAGTTATTATTTTAAGGTCTTATAAAATTCTGTGCTGTATTCTTAATTACTAATTCTAACTCATTGGTTGTTATGAATCTATTTAAATTATTTTGGTATGGTTAGGTTTTTTGTTATTAAGAAAAAAATTTTATTCATTTTGCATACCAATCAAAGATCTCCCTCTTCCCTCCTTCTGCCCCTCCCAACCCAACCCCCATTCTCTCCCACAAGAATGTAAGGCCTCTCATGAAGAGGTACATTTAGTAGAGGCAGGTCCAAGCTCCCCCACCCCCACCCCTGCCTCAATGCTGTGCAAGTGGACTCCATCATAGAAGTGTACTCCAAAAAGCCTACTCATGCATCAGGTATGGATTCTGATCCTATGTCCAGGGGGACCCTCAAGCAGATCAAGCTACACAACTGTTTTGCTATGCAGAGGGCCTAGTCCAGTCCCATGCAGGCTTCACAGCTGTTGATCTAAATTTCATGAGTTCCCACTAGTTTGGTTTGGTTGTCTCTGTAGGTTTCCCCATCATGATCTTGATGCGCTTGTTCATAGAATCCCTCTTCTCTCTCTTTGACTGGACTCCTGGAACTTGGCCTGGTGTTTGACTGTGGATCTCTGCATCTGCTTACATCAGTTACTGGAGAAAGGCTCTGTGATGACAAATAGGGTGTTCACAAATCTTAACCAATCTGACTGCTGGAGTAAGCCAGTTCAGGTACCCTCTCCACTATTTCTAGTAGTCTAAGTTGGGGTCATCCTTGGGGATTGCTGGGAACTTCCCTAGCACCTGGTTTCTCCCTATTTCCATGATGTCTTCCTCTGTCATGGTATTTCTTTCTTTGCTCTCCCACTCCATCTGTGTTTCCAGCTCTAACATTTCATTCCCTTATGTTCTCATCCCCCAGCCCCTATCCTCCCTTACCCATCGCTCATCCTCAGTTTATTCATGGAGATGTCATTTATTTTTTCTTCCCAGGTCAATCTATGCATTCCTGTTAGGGTCCTCCTTGTTAGCTAGCTTCTCTGGAGCTGTGTATTGTAGTCTGGTTACCCTTTGCTTTACATCTAGTATCCACTTATGAGTGAGTATATACCATGTTTGTCTTTCTGAGTCTGGGTTACCTCACTTGGGATGATTTTTTTCTAGTTCCATCTATTAGCTTGCAAATTTCATGATGTCATTGTTTTTCACTGCGGAGTAATACCCATTGTATATATGTACCACATTTTCTTTATCCATTCTTCAGTTGAGGGGCATCTAGGTTGTTTCCAGGTCCTGGTGATTATGAATAATGCTGCTATGAACATAACTGAGCCTGTTTCCTTGTGGTATGATTGAGCATTCCTTGCATATATGCCCAAGAGTGATATAGCTGGGTCTTAAGGAAGATTGATTCCCAATTTTCTGAGAAACAGCCATACTGATTTCCAAGGTGGCTGCATAAGTTTGCATTCCCACCAACAGTGTAGGAATGCCCGCCTTGCTCCACATCCTCTCCAACATAAGCTGTCCTCAGTGTTTTTGATCTTTGCCATTCTGACAGGTATAAGACGGTATCTCAGAGTCATTTTGATTTGCATTTCCCTGATGACTAAGGGTGTTGAGCAATTTCTTAAATGTCTTTTAGCTATTTGAGATTATTCTGTTGAGAATTCTCTGTTTAGCTCTGTAGTCTATTTTGTAATTGGATTGATCATTATTTTGATGTCTAGTTTCTTGAGTTCTTTATATATTTTTCAGCTTAGCCCTCTGTTAGATGTTGGGTTGGTGAAGATATTTTCCATTCTGTAGGCTATTGTTTTGTCTTATTTACTGTGTCCTTTGCCTTACAGAAGCTTCTCACTTTCAGGAGGTCCCATTTATTAATTATTGCTCTCAGTGTCTGTGCTACTGTTGCTATATTTAGGAAGTGATCTCCTGTGCCAATGCATTTAAGACTACTTCCTACTTTCTCTTCTATCAGGTTCAGTGAACTGGTATCATATTGAGGTCTTTGATCCTCTTGGACTTGAGTTTTGTGCATGGTGATAAACACGGATCTATTTGCAATCTTCTACATGTTGATATCCAGTTATTCCAGTATCATTTGTTGAAAGTGCTTTCTTTTTTCCATTGTAGAGTTTTGGCTTCTTTGTCAAAAATCAGTTGTTCACAGGTATGTGGGTTAATGTCAGGGTCTTCGATTTGATTCCATTGGTCCACATGTCAGTTTTTTTATGCCAGTACCAACTGTTTTTATTACTATAGCTCTAAAGTAGAGCTTGAGGTCATGGATGGTGATGCCTCCAGAGGCGGCTTTATTGTACAATATTGTTTTAGCTATCCTGGTTTTTATGTTTTTCCATATGAAGTTGAGTATTATTCTTTCCATGTCTGTGAAGAATTGTGTTGGGATTTTGATGGGGATTTCATTGAGTTTGTAGATTGCTTTTGGTAAGATTGCCATTTTTACTATGTTAATAATACCTATCCATGAGCATGGGAGATCTTTCCATTTTCTGATATCTTCTTTAATTTCCTTCTTCAAAGACTTAAAGTTCTTGTTAAATAGGTCTTTCACTTGTTTAGTTAGAGTTACCCCCAAGGTATTTTATATTTTTTTGTGGCTATTGTAACAGGTGAGGTTTCTCTGATTTCTTTCTCATCATGTTTATAATTTGTATATAGAAGGGCTTCCAATTTCTTGAGTTAATCTTATATCTTGCCACATTACTGAAGGTGTTTATCAGCTGTAGGATTTCCCTGGTAAAATTTTTGGGGCCATTTATGTACACTATCATATTGTCTGCACATAGTAAAGTTTGAATTCTTCATTTCCAATTTGAATCCACTTGATCTCCTTTTGTTGTCTTATTGCTCTGGCTAGGACTTTAAGTAATATATTGAATAGATATAGGGAGAGTAGACAGCTTTGCCTTGTTCCTGATTTTAATGGAATAGCTTTGATTTTCTCTCCATTTAATTTCATGTTGGCTGTCAGCTTGCTGCAAATTGCATTTATTATGGTCAGGTATGTTCCTTGTATTTCTGATCACTCCCTTTATCAAGAAGGGGTATTGGATTTTGTTAAAGACTTTTTCAGCATCTAATGAGATGATCATGTGTTTTTTTCATTCAGTTTGTTTATATGGTGCATTACATTGACAGATTTTCATATGTTGAACCATTCTTGCATCCTGGGAATGAAGCTTATTTGGTTATGGTGGATAATTTTTTTATGTGTTCTTGGATTCAGTTTGCCAATATTTTATTGAGTATTCTTGCATCAATGTTAATGAGGGAGATTGGTCTGTACTTCTCTTTCTTTGCTGCATCTTTGAGTGGTTTGGGTATCAAGGTAACTGTAGCCTCACAGAGTTTGGTAATGTTCTTTCTATTGTGTGGAACAATTTGAAGAGTATTGGTATTAGCTCTTCTTTGAAAGTCTGGTAGAATTCTGCACTGAAGCCATCTGGGCTTGAGCTTTTTTTGCTTGGGAGACTTTTAATGACTGATTTTATTTCCTTAGGGTTTATAGGTTTATTTAGATTGTTTATCTGGTCTTGATTTTATTTTGGTATGTGGTACCTACACAGAAAATTGTCCATTTCTTTTAGAATTTCCAACTTTGTGTAGTACAGGTTTTTGAAATATGACCTGATGATTCTCTGTACTTCCTCATTGTCTGTTATTATGTCTCCCTTTTGCTGTGGGATGGTCTGTATGTCAAATGTGTTGCTGATTGGTCAATGAATAAATCACTGATTGGTCAGTGGCCAGGCAGGAAGTATAGGCGGGACTAACAGAGGGGAGAATTGAGAGAACAGGAAGCTGGGGGAGAGAGACACTGCCAGCCGCCATGATGACAAACAGCATGTAAAGATGCCGGTAAGCCATGAGCCATGTGGCAAGGTATAGATTAATGGAAATGGATTAATTTAAGCTGTAAGAACAGTTAGCAAGAAGCCTGCCACAGCCATACAGTTTGTAACCAATATAAGTCTCTGTGTTTACTTGGTTGGGTCTGACGGCTGTGGGACTGGCGGGTGACAGAGATTTATCCTGACTGTGGGCCAGGCAGGAAAACTCTACCTACACCCTTTTATTTTCTGATGTTGTTAATTTGGATATTCTCTTTCTGCCTTTTGGTTGGTTTGAATAAGGGCTTGTCTATCTTGTTTATTTTCTCAAAGAACCAACTCCTTGTTTTATTGATTCTTTGTATTGTTCTTTTTGTGCAGTCGGAAGCTTTGCCCCATGGTCCCATGTTCCTCTGGTTCCACCCAGCCCCCATGGTCCTGTGGCTGCTTATAAAATAATCATTCAGAGGCTTAATATTAATTACCAATTGCATGGCCTAAGGCAGGTTTCTTGCCAGCTTGCTCTTACAACTTAACCCATTTTGATTAATCTATAAGTTGCCACATGGCCATGGTTTACCAGTACTTTACGTCTTGCTTCTCCTCGCAGCAGCTGGCATTTCCTTCCTCTCCTTTCTCCTCCCACTATGCCCCTTGGATTCTCCTACCTGGCTCCATTCTGCCCTGCCATAGGTCAGTGCAGCTTTATTTATCAACCAATTAGAGCAACACATATTTACAGCATACAGAAAGACATCCCACAGCATCTTTGTTTCTATTTTATTGATTTCAGCTCTCAATTTGATTATTTTCTGGTGTCTATTCCTCCTGAGTGGGGATTTAAAATTTTCTTTGTCTGAATGATCCATTTCCCATAACTTGTCTTTTTTATTTAACTAACATTTTTTCATTTATTTTACATACTGATCACAGTGTCCCCTCTCTCCTTTCCACCCCTTTCCTCCCCCTCTACCCCCCCAGACTCCCATCTACTCCCCTCCCCATTCACTTCTCCCCAGTCTCCATTCAGAAAGAGGCAGAACTACCATAGGCTTGAACAAAGTATGGCACAACAAGTTGAGGCAAGACCAAGCTCCTCTCCTTGCAAGAATGCTGGGCAAGGTAATCCAGCATGGGAACATGTTCCCAAAATCCAGCTAAGCACCAGGGACAGGTCCTGATCTCACTGCTAGGAGCCTTACAAACAGACCAAGCTATAAAACTGTTATACACATGCAAAGGGCCTAGTATCCCTGTGGGATTCTTTGGTCATGACCTTGATACTCCCCCAACCCCCAGCTCTTACAATCTCTCCTCCCTTTCTTCAGCAGGACTTCCAGAGCTTGGCCCAGTGCTTGGCTGGGGATCTATGCATCTGCTTCCATCAGTTACTGGATAAAAGCTCTCCGATGACTGTAAGACAAATTACTAAATGATCTTCTTAATAAAAAAAGCAGAGCCAGATATTGGGGTGAAAGCTGAGAGATCAGATGAACAGAACAAGTCACAGCCACAAGTTCTTACCCTAGGAAATCCTCAGCCCAAAAGAGAGTTACTTCCTGTATACCCATGCCTATATGCCTTTCTGTCTTCACCATCTTACTTCCTCTCTCTGCACAGCTACATCACTTCCTCTTTCTGCCCAACTCTGTCACTTCCTGTCTGTCTGTATAGACCTCCAGACCTTTACGGGTTAACTGGTATTGGAATTTAAAGGCATGTGACACCACTTTGAATTCACAGAGATCCTCCTGCCTCTGCCTCTTTAGTTCTGGGATTAAAGTTATGTGCTTATTATAATTTATTATGCCATGTTTGGTTGATATTCTTGGGATACCTGTTCTTTTCTGAAGGGAAACAGAGAAGAAGTGGATCTGGAGCAGAGGGATGGGGGTGGTGAGAGGGACTTGGAGGAGAGTAGAGAAAAGAAACTTCAGTTGGGATGTAAAATATGAGAGAAGAATATTGGAAAAAGAAAAAAAAAAAAGCTCCTCCAAGGAGTAGCTGGATTACTTGAACCTGTGGGATTTGACAATGCATAGGACAGCAGATTTCAAAACATAAATAAATTACATGGTATGAGTTCAAAGGCATCCTGGTCTACAGAGAGATTTCCAGGACAGCCAGGGCTACACAGATAAACCCTGAATCAAAAAACTGAAATATATATGTGTACATATATATTCATCAAAAATCTCTACAAACAGATGAATATCAGAAGGGCATAGTGGCTTCAGTATATACTCTAGCACTTCCTTAGGAAACAGAGTTGCAATGATTATAAGTTCAATTACAGTTTAATCTGTATAGCAAATTACAGAGCATCCTGGGCCTCATGACAGATATCATGCACTTTGCTATTTTGGTTCATAAATGTGGCTGGATAGAACTATTAATGTCTTCCCTCCCTTGTCAGTCAGAATGGTACTTTCTAATACCATGAACACTGGAGCTCAGGAAGAAAGCTTTCCTGTAATATCCAGATCTATCATCTATTGTAGAATATTATTTCAAGGTGTGTTCTATTTGTTTATGCTATGAAACATTTGTTTAATGATACAAAGATGTGTTGCATTCTTTTCTGTTGCATTTGTTTAACTCTGTGAAGCTGTGTTACTTCGCCTGTCTAAATCACCTGGTTGGTCTAATAAAGAGTTCAATGTCCAATAGCAAGGAAGCAGAAAGGATAGGAAGGGTTGGCAGGCAGAGAGAATAAGTAGAAGGAGAAAAAGAGAAGAGGGAGGAACAAGAAAAGGAGGAGAGGAGGATGCTAGGGGCCATCCATCCAGCATTATCTATTTGGATTTTCAAAGTGGTTATACCAATTTACATTCCTAACGTTAGTGAATGAGTGTTTATCTTTTCACAACCTCCCCACAATCATTAGCCAGTTGTTTTATTGAACTTAGCTGTTACATACTGGGGTAAAATGAAATCTCCAAGTTGTTTTAATTTGCATCTTCCTCCTTACTAAGGATGAACATTTTGGGGGGATATTTCTTGGAAATTTTTGTTATTTTCATTGAGAACTCTGTTTAAAAGCCAACCCATTTTTGATTTTGTCATTTGTTACTTGACTGTTTTTTGAGTTCTTTGTATATCTGGCAATTAGTCCTTTCAGACACATAACTTGTAAATATTCTCTCCCATTCTATGGATTTATTCTTCACTTGATTGATTGTTTCCTGACACAGAAGCTTGTTTTAGATTTATGAGGTCCCACTTGTCATTTGTTGCCTTTGGTTCCTAGGCAAAGGGAATCCTGCTCAGAAAGTCCTTTTCTACATCTATATCTTATAGGGTACTGCTTATATTTTCTTCTAGCAGTTTTAGTGTTTCAGGTTTCAAATTGAGGTCTTGGATCAACTTATGTCTAATTTTTGTGCAAGGTGATAGTTATAGGTCTAATTTCACTCTTGTGTATATGGACTTCCAGTTTCCTCAGCACTGGAAGATGTTGCCTTTCCTCCAGGATATGTCTTTCTCTCTTTTCAGTTATCAGATGGCTGTATTTATGAGTACTCTGGTTGTACTCATATTGTCTTCTGATTCATCTTCAGATTGATTCTGTTGTTCTACCTGTCTGATTTTATGCCACTACCATATTCTTTGTGCTATGATAACTCTATAATACATTTTGACATCTAGAAGAGCAATGCTTCAAGTATTCTTTTTGTGCAGGATTGCTTTGAATATCCAGGAACTTTTCTGGTTCCATATGAATTTTAGTTTTTTTTCTATTTCTGTGAAGAATGTTGTAGGTGTTTTTTATTTTGATTTTATTGAATCTGAACATTGCTTTTGGTAGAATGTCATTTTCACAATATTAAATCTACTGTTCCATGAACATGGGATGTCTTCCCATTTTCTAATGTCTTTCTTTAGAAAGTTAATAAATACTGAAACATATAATCAACTAGCAAATATATGTGTGTGATACATATATGTCCATCAAAAGATATATGCTATTTGTTTTTTTAAAATGCTGTGGCACATCTTACCTGTGAAGGTAAGCCACTGATCAATTTGAATCAGAAAAAGATGGCATTTGATTTTTTTTTAGGGAAGTATGAATGACAAATGATTGCACAAAAAATGATGTATTAGTTGGAGAAAAGGAAATTAAAAGCAGAATAAGATACCATTTTATAGTGTTTTAGATACTTAAAACAAAATAGTTGATGTATTATCAAGTGGAGACACTGGTATCTATCTACATGTAGTGACAGAAATACAAAAGTTGAAGTCACTCTATAAGGCAATCAAATAAGTCCTTCAAATGATGAATAGATAGTAAAAATGTGGTGCATACATGCAATTGAATTCTACTCAGCTACAAAGATAAATGCAATTATGCATCCATAAGTAGACCAGCCTCTGTTGTTAACTATATTGTAACATGTTAAAACAATGAGCAAGAAGAGAAGCAGTTGAAACCCAGCCAAAGCCCTCAAAGCAGGGGCCATTGTAACTGGGCGGCATGACCTGAGGTTCAAAAACTGGATTCCAGACACTTGTTCTTTTCATTAAAACAGAGACTAACTGAAACTGTCAGATTGTAGCTACCACTCTTCCTGCTGTGAACTCAAAGGAGGAGAGAGAGAGAGGGGGAAATTGCTGTCCAGCTGTGAGCACCAAGAGTAAAGGATATCACGGGTGGCAGGAGCTGGTAACATGGGAATGGCAAATATGGTAAGAAGTACCCAGCATTAAGTTCTGCTCCCAACAAGAACAGCTGACACTTGCACAGCTACCATTATGAGAGAGAACACCAAGAAAGACAGCATTTCTCACACGTGTACTCCTTCTGCCTTTCTTCACAAGTCACTTACTTTCCACATAGTAGGAAGAAACTCAGTAAAATATCTTTCCCACCAAAATATCACTCTCTTCTATTAAAGAATAGCAACAATGTATCTTTTAAAATAAATTTCATTTTTGAGATTTCATAAAGCTACACCATTTCTCCCCTTTGCTTTCCTCACTCTAAGCCTCCCCATATAACCCCTCTTTCTGTTTAATTGTTGCTACACACACACACACACACACACACACACACACACACACACTACAGATTGCTTAGTCCATATAATGTCACTTACACACATATATTTTCGGGGCTAAATATTTGAATGGATAACCAATGGTGTGTGCTTCCCTGTGAAATATTTTTTTTCTCCTGCTCTCAGTATTCCTTAGTTGACTGTAGTTATTTGTTTAGAGTTGAGGCCTTGTGAGCTTTCCCACTTCTACATGGGCATGTCTAAAGATGTCATCCTTATTTGAGTCATGTTTAGGCAGCCATGTTGGTGAAATGTGATCTGACCTGAAAGCCTGCTCCCCTAAAGACTAAGTTTCACGGTGCCAGACATAGTCATACAAGCCTCCAACAGAAGGAAACAACCAACAATCCTACCCAGCTATGATGCCTATGGATTATCTTTTGAGTGAATAATTGAATAAAGTAAGAAAAGAAATAAATGAATGGAAAACTTGAAGTTTAGAACAAGAAATGCCCTCTCACAACAGGGGAATAGATGTTAGAGATTTAAGACTTAAGGAATCAAGTATGACCACTCTCCAATTAGTGGGTTCTTGTAAATCCACAGTAGAGACAAACGGCAGTTTCTACAAGGACAGATTTTGTTGATGGGTATAATGTTAAATAACTCTAAATTCGAAATATTCAAATACTTTTATCAGACATAAAGGAAATGAATAAGCTAAATATTTAAATGTTAGTTATGTTTTAATCATTAGGTGTTTAAATTTCCTCTAAATGAATTAATATTGTGTTTTTAATTACTTTTCTTCCTCATTTGTTTATTTAGGAGATTTTTGTTGTCATCACCATTGTTGTTGTTTGAGAGAGGTTCTCATTTTATAGCCCTAGCTGGGCTCAACCACACTCTGGAGCCCAGGCTGGCCTTGAGTTTATCGCACTCTTCTTGCCTGAGTGCTAGGACTACAGGCACCAGCCACCATGCTTAGCTAGTTTCTCTATCCATTTCTTTTAAGATATATTTGTGTGTGTGAGTGTGTGAGTGTGTGTGTGTGTCTGTGTGTCTGTGTGTGTGTGCACGTGTGTATGCAATTGCATGTGCCTGTGGGTTCAGAGGCACCCTAAAACAGGAGTTACAGGCAGTTGTAGGCAGCCTTAACAGGGTGCTGGCAACAGAACTGTGGTCCTCTGGAGGAGCAACAAGCACTCTTAACCTCGGAGCCACCTCTCTATGTCCTAGTCTCTTCATTTTTAAGCGTTATTCACAGCACGGATAAATACACAAGGGCATAGACCTCCTCCTTCTTAAAACAATGATTGCATTTGCACTCCTGGTTACTATTTCTTAACAAAACAACAAGTAGCTGTGTTAGTGCAGGAGATGTCACCTGTTTTATTTATTTTTTCCCCCATTCCTAAGAAGAATTAGAGATGAAGTGAGCTTCCTTATGGAAGAATATTCTCTTTGTCATCAAGCTGGCATTAATTTCCTGTTCAAAAGGGGCTACATTGTCAATGTGACACTTTAATCAGCCACCAATGTGACTGGGAAACAGCGACTTCACAATCAATGTCAATGTATTCCATGTCGTCTCACTACCTCTTGTCATTCTGCTTCAGAAGCGTGTGGAGGGTCAATACGTTTCATTAGTTTGTTTCATCTAGAGGAGAGCACAACATGAGAACTTTGATTATATTATAAGAATCGCCTTAATGTGACACCAATTCTCTGATTGTGTGATCCTAGGCATTCAAGTGCTGGAGGGCAACCAAATTATCCTTCACCCAACTGTTCATGGAGCTGTCAGCTGCAAAATGTGCTGCAAATGAAAGAAGGAAAGAAAACCCAGCTCAGGCCACACAGTAGAGTAGATACAAGTTGCACTGTCACAAACCCAGCACCCAACAGGATCACAGAGGTTAACTTTGAAGGCCACCAGTGAAAAGTTGTAATTCCTTTCCAGTGTCTAATTATAGTAGTACACATATTTATGACTCTGAATTATGATAGTTATTTTCATAGGACTGCTATATAATTAACTGCAATAGAATGTTTATGTGATTTTTTCCCTCAATGGGTTTATAGCTTCATGAGCATGAAAGAAATTCAAAGTAAATGCTGTCTTTCCTTCTAAACCTTCATCTTAGACTTCTTCCACATCGCTTTCATGCAACATTGGCTGTGTGCTCTTTCCTGGGATGTCCCACTAAGGTGAAGAGGCTTCAAATCCATTTCTGGGTAGCAGATCTTTCTGAACACCTATTCATTTTGACTTTCATTATAATGATAATTTTGAAATTTATTTAATTAAATTTGTCATGGATTTTCTTGCTTATCATTTTGCTTTATTTTTGTAATAGTTTCAGCATTTTGGAGAGCAGTATAGAGTCCAGGATTTAGGAATTATCAATGAAGCACATTTCTCTTGTTAGGTCCATTTCTGGATCAAGATGTATCTTCTACTCAGAATGTGTTATTATTGCAACTCTGTAGGTGGAAGCTTCTGTCCCACCGCTTACACAACTTGGCATATTCAGTGGCCAGATACTCACCTATAGTTGGAAAACTCACACAGTGAACATTCATGATCCACATTCTCCTTTCTGGCCCATTCTCCCACTAGTCTGATCTCAGCTGGACTCTCTCTCTCCTCTCCTCTCAGAATTCTGAGCCCCTTGTCCTTCACAATTTGTGATGTTTGTTGTGCAGTTTGAATAATTCTTCTCCCAGAGACTTGGCTACAGTTTGTCCTGTCAGCTCTTCTTGCTTTTGCCATTTGCTGGACAGCACCTAGCCACAATTTCTGATCCAAACCACTATTCAATATTTTTCAGAGACTTGATGTTGGGAAGACAAAACTCAGTTGTACTTTTGCTAAAATCCCATTTGTCTTTCTTGAGGAAGAAAAAGAAGCAATTTCTCTAAAATACTAAATGAAACCTATAAATGCACTGCATATTGCACATATTGATGCATAAATATTGCAAAACATGACTTTATACAACCACATGCCATTAAGGTATTTTCTGACTAGTCACTTTCATAAATAAAATCAGCATTTTTGCCAAGAAATGGGGATTATTATAGAAAAAATAACATTTCATGTAATAATACTTTATGTCATCCAAAACATATTTATATATTATAGAGTCTGTTATGAGAGTATTTAGTGTATGGTTAATGATGATTGTTTATATTTGGCTACTGAGACTAAATACAAACATCATTCACTGATGATCAGAATTAGTGTAACTAGCCAAGTATGGTGGTTTAAAAGCAAATGGCCCCCAAATCAAGTGACACTATTAGGAGGTGGGGCCTTGTTGTAGTAGGATGTGTTTCACTGTGGGGTGGGCTTTGAGGTCTTCTATGCTCAAGCTACACTGGGCGAGACAGTTCATTTCCTGTGGATCAAGATGTAGCTTTTTCTCTACTCTCAGCTCCTTCTCCAGCATCATGTCTACTTGCATGCTGCCATGTCCCACCATGTCCCTCCATGATGATGATGGACTAAACCTCTGAAACTGTAAGTCAATTAATTAGATGTCTTCCTGTAAAAGAGTTGCTGTGATCATGATCTGTCCTCACAACAATAGAAACCCTAAATAAAATACCAAGTATTTTATCTTATTTTTTAGATTTATTCATTTTGTTTTATGTCTATGGGTATTTTTTGCATATAAGTATGAGCACCACATATGTGCTTCATGCCCTCAGTGGTAAGAAGAGAGCATCAGATACTCCGGAACTAGAGTTATGGGTGGTTGTGTGCCAAAAGTGGGTGCTGGATACTGAACCTGGGTCCTCCAAAAGAGCAATAACAAATGTCTTTAATGCTGAGTCATCTCCCCAGCCCAAATTTTTAACACAGAAGTTGCGAAAGTTGTGGGTTAGTCACAAAGTATAGAGCTACAACACTGATGTACACCTGTATGGATGGTGTTTACCTTCCCCCAATATTCAGAGGGGAACTACTTAGTCTTCTATGCATAGAACCTAGTTGTGTGTCAGAGGTCCCAACAGGGCTACCAAATGTCTACATTTAACATACTGCAAGAATTCTCTAGGTAAGTGTCCTTGGTATGCACTGAGGTGGAGGACAACTGTTCCCCTCTTTGCCCGGGCCTGCCTTTTGAGCTCCTGCCCCAGGAAGATTCAAGAAGTCCCCCACACAATGCATCATCATACACCCCTGTTCATCCTTCCTTCTTTGTAGAAGTATTCTCATTCTCAGACTCTCCTGAAAGACATTCTTTCATAGGGACCCACTCAAACAGCTGGCCCTTGCTCAGACAATACTGAAGTAGAATAGCTAGATTTTTCTATTTCTATCATTAAACAAAGAAATAAGAAAGAAACCATTAGGTAGACAATCAATAGCACATTCAACAAAATAAAAGTTTATGCTTAGTAAGTATGATTCTATGAATAAAATGTAAGCATTGACTTATGATATGTAGGGTAATATTCTCTTCAAAGATAAACACAATTAGAATCTTAAGAAAATTGAATTTAGGGCAGGAGAACATTAAGTGGAACAAACTAAATCACTTTAAAATAATGAAATTATACAACGCAATGCTTTGTCAACTTTAAAAAGAATTAGACAAATATCTAAAGTGAAGACTTATAGGGAAAATTCTCCAAATTGAATGTTTGTGATTATACACTCACGTATTATTGAAAACTGTATAATGCTTGGAAGTATTAAACACACACACACACACACACACACACACACACACACACACACACACACACACACACAAAGTGAGATATGCTCTCATATAAACTTATGCTTACAAATGCACTGGAAGTTTCTCAAAAATTATAGGAGAGACCTGCAACAGCACTTGGATCTAGATACATTAGACTCTAGATGCTGCTAAGTGTAGAAAGACATTTGTTTTCTCTTTGTAATGTTCTGTGCATTCCGAATTTGATACTGTATAACCATACCATCTACAAACATGCAGTTAATTTCTGAGTATACAAATAAAGATCAGAAACAAATATTATTGGTATACATATTGTCAGCGTATGGTAAAGTGAGAGAGAAAAGACATGTGACAGTAACAGGAAGGAAGCCTGCAGCTTCGTACTGTACAAAATCAGAGTAGGAGGCAACCTCAGCTATGTCTAGGTCTCAGTGATAGAAATGTAGTATTATCCCATGTGTCCTTTGAATGAATAAGTGGCCTAGAACTGATTAATGGGGTATTTCTTTCGTGATTTCCCTTTCTGCAGAAGGTAACCCCACTATAAACTTGTTATATCATGATGTTAGCATCAGTAGAGACAACAACTCTCAGATACAAGATCACACACAACGTTTTCCCACCAAGAAGAATTTAAAGCCAGTATGAAGATTCTGCCAAGAAACTTGATCTCCATTCAAAGTTTGAGTAGTTATTTCACCAAGGAAGCCTAGGACTTTGGCATTATTTTAGCAGTTTAAACAAAGGAAATAAAAAGTACTCTACGTCCTCACCCACTGGGAATACACTCTAAGGGCAAGATCTGATATCATAAAATAGTCTCAACAACTTCATTCCATTTTACTTTTGTACAGTGTGTTCTCATCATATTCACCACCTCCACTTTTCTTCCAGATATAACTTTGTGTCCCATTTTTTTTCAGTCCTCAAATCCAATATATACTTTGCTTATATTCTTGGATACACAGCTGCCCACTGGAGCTTGGTTGACTTGCATATGACAGATGTTTTAGTGCATCAAAACTATACTTAGTGATAGCTACAAAACATAATGAAATGAGAATGTAAAATGACTATTTTTTATTGCTTCTCAAATGCTGATTGTTCAGTTGCAAAACTCACTCATTCCCCTCTTCAGTTCTCAATTCGTTATTGTTAACACAACTTCATTTCTACTTAGCTACTCTAAGGTCAGCAGTCTCTTGAATCTTGAGAAAAAAAATCCTTTGGTTTCTGGGGCTTCACAAAAGTAATTTAATTGACTTAAAACTTGACCTCAAACTAAAGCAGTGAGATGAAATTGAAGAGAAGTACAAACCATGTGAAATTCCCTCAGTCCTCCACAGAAACCAGGTTTGCTGGTACCCATGCCCTGGGTGAGTGTTCTCCTTCCTGATGAATGTGAGGGATTGTTGAGTAGCTTTAACAAGTCATCAGGCACAATGTGCTCATTACAGTAATATCATCCATCTGAGCCAATGGGTTTCTTTCTTCAGCTAAGAGGATGATGGGAATCTTCTTCCTGGAAAGACTTGAAAGTTGTTACATGCTCTAGAGAAAATTAGATTTATTATTTATTAATAGGCTGAAACTTATGATGAATGAGAGTAATTAATATGCTCTTCTGGTTGGAATGAAGGCCAGGGAGAATTAAGCAAGAGGTTACAAAACAAAAGCTTGCCTGTGTGTAGTAACTCAGGAAAAATCTTTACTTTTATTCTACCTCAATATAATTTCACAAATGAAGTGTAACTTTTGGATAACAAATAACTATATCCTTTATATTTATTTTGTCTTGATAGGAACATTATGTGTATCATATGGATTATATATTTATTATTTTAGACAGGGTCTCAAAATGTAGCCCTACCATTCTGGAATTTGCTATGTAGACTGAGTTGCTCTCACATTCACAGAGCCTCACCTACCTTTGTCTCTTAGGTGCTAACATTAATAATGTGTGTCACCACACTCAGCTTATAGATTGTTAATAGAATGATCTGCCTAGCATATGATTTTTTTATTTAAAACAATTTTATTCATTTTACATGCCAACCACAGATCTGCCTCTCATCCCTTCTCCTGCTCCCCCCACCTCCGACTCACCCCTCATCCCCTCTTCCAAAAGGGTAAGTTCTCCCATGGGGGCACAGAAAAGCCTGGTACATTCACTTGAGGCAGGACCAAGCCCCTCCATCCTACCTCAAGGTTGAGCAAGGTGTCAGACCACAGGTAATGGGATCCAGAAAGCCAGCTCATACATCATGGATAGATCCTGATTCCACTGCCAGGGGCCCCTCAAACAGACCCAGCTACACAACTGTCTCCCAAATGCAGAGAGTCTAGTCCGGTCCCTTGGAGGTTCCAGACCTCAGCCTGGTACTTTGTTGTGGATCTCTGTGTCTGCTTCCATAAGTTACTGGATGAAAGCTCTATGATTACAGTTAGTATATTCACCAATCTGACTACCAGGCTAGGCCAGTTCAGGTACCCTCACCACTATTGCTAATAGTCAAATCTAGAGTTACCTTGTGGATTCCTGGGAATTTCCTTTGCACCCAGGTTTCTCCCTTACCCCATAATGTCTCCCTCTATCAAGATATCTCTTTCATTGCTCTCCCATTCCATCCTTCCCCCAGTAGGCCATCCCAGTTCCCTTATGTTCTTATCCCCCATCCCCTCCCTTCTATTGCCCAGCTTCATCCCCAGTTTACTCATGGAGATCTCCTCTTTTTCTCCTTCTCAAGGTGATCTGTATGTCTCTCTTAGGATATTTTTGAACACCAAGGAATTAAGTACATTGATATAAAGGCTACTGCTGAGCGTAGGAGTGAAAGAGCCTTGTGCCAATTCATAGAGCATCTTGGTATTAATAATCATTAGTTGTCTTGACCTACTCTGAACATGAGTCCCCTAGTTTAAGTTCCCCTGGCTCATCACTACTATTTGGGATTATTTTCATGAGGGAATTCTGCACTCTGTAGAGGAATGACACCTTATAAATTCAAGGTCAGGTTTTATTGTATTTGTTATTACTGTAAATCCAGCCATCCCGGATAGTTTAGTTAAATTGAATTTTCTTCCAAAATGCCTTTAAAAATCTTTTGTTTAGGCCTATATTATCTGCATTAATATCTTTCTGGTCATAGAATTAAAGACAAAAAAAAACCTCCAAAGTTTTTAATTACTCGTTATTTTATAAAAGCTTTTTTTTTCTTCTGGAAGAAATAGCATTAAGGAGGGAAAGGGAATAGAAACAGAAGACTGGTTTATCCTTACTGTGCTAATGACTTGTCCTATGACCTTGACTCTCCTGTCCTGTGACTCCACATGTTCTGTGGCAGAGAGGGCAGCACACATCTTACTCACCTTCCCAGATTGCATTGGACACCACATCTACAAGGGGAAGTGCTTGTACATTGGTGCACACAAAGCACAACTGGAGTATTAAGGATTCTGTGGTTAGAGAAAACCAATGAGCTAAATATATACCAACCTAGATTATAGCCTGAGGGTGCTCGTGTTTGATTCATTTTAGAGTTTTGCTATCATATTAAAATTTAATAAGTTACATCTGTAGCCTAAAAGGCCAATTTGAAACTCATATCTGCCAATAATCAAAGTTTTACTTTCGGTTCTAGGTTTTTTTTATTCTGATAGATGCCACGTAGCAAAGACCTTTCATATACTAAATGTCACATTACAGAAACTACAATCCTCATTCTCATGAAGATATCAGCAAAAATTCCAGCTTATTGCTTCTTCCTAGTGATTCAGAACTTTCTTCTTGTTTTACACTTGTACCCGGGAGATGTGTAAGCTCCTTTAAAGTTAGTATTTACTTTCCTTTCCTCTTCTAGAAACCATTTTAGCCTATCAATTTTATTGTAGTAATAAACAAACACTGATGATAGAGTTTAATTTTAAAAGGGAAGATGAACTCTGAGAACTTGGTTATGATCAGACATTAGTTTGATCAATGAAGATAAAAATGAAATTCATATCATTTATGTAGCTGAGTTTTGCCATGGGGAGAAAAATGAGAGAATAAGTAAACAGAAGATTATGAACAAATAGTTCTGTCAGAGTTGTGAGCATTCTGCTCACATATCACACACAAAAAAACTGGCAAAGTCAGCCTGCAGGAGTGTGGAAGAATATATCTGAAGGATGCAATGACGTTTGGCAGTTGAGAAAAGTGGGGACACATTTTGTTTCATGTGGGTGGAAGAATGTCCATGAAGATATGAATGTATATTCTCCTTATTTTTCCAGTTTTTGAAACACTCCGTGTGTGTGTGTGTGTGTGTGTGTGTGTGTGTGTGTGTGTGTGTGTGTGAAGAAAAGAGAACTGATTCCTACAAGTTGTCCTCTGGCCTCCCAGGGATCAAATTCAGGTCATCAGTTCGGCAGCAGTTCCCATCACACACTGCACCATCTTGACAGCCTGTGAATGACTTTTCAAGAGGATGCCCACACTGCAGTCTTCTCAGAGCTGTGGAGATGAAAGAGATGAAAGATGCTCTGGACCACAGTGTGAAACACTTTTTATGACACTCTCTCAAGTACAGTTTAATAAGATAATAGCCATAGAAAACATTCAAGACTTGAAGGAGGAGAATGATATGACATGCTTCAGAGATTTGATTTGTATGTGCACTTGACAGTTAAGGTGGAGAAATAACCCTACCAATAGAAAACTTTCAGAATCAGTGTCCAGTTAAGTGAACCTGAAGTCTAAATTAAAAAGTTAATGCCCATGGTCTAAATAAGCCTATTAAAAATTACATATTTCAGAATCAATAAAAGCAACATTTAATTATATGTGACCTATAAGATCCATAATAAAACCAGGTGAAAGTAAAAGGATGGAGGAAGATGTAGTAGCTAAGTCTAATAAAAAAAAAAAAAAGGAAGCCGGGGTATTTATATTAAGTTCAGAAAAAACAATTTTAAGAGGAGGGAAATTGTGGGATAGTGATAAAGGGGTTGGTATGACAAGAAGACAATAGTCCTCAGAGTGTATACAACTGAAAATAGTAGAACATTAAAATACCTAAAGCAAAAAGCAGGAAAGCTGAATAAATCCGTTATTAAACATGGGAACTTTTAAACTCCTTTAAACAAATTAAGCAGCCCTTAGAGACCAAAATTTATTAAAGATATCATTGAAATCAGCTTGCATAATCAGTACCTATAGGTTATTTCACATAATAACCACTAATTACATATTAGTCTTGGAATAGTCTCCAAGATAAGCCATAAAAATAGTCCTAACCAGTTTCAAAAACTGGAAATCAGACAGTTTCTGCTCTCACCACACAACAGAATTAAGTGACAGCCAAAATTGAAGAGGAAGAGAGAAAAGAACATATTTCTATTTAACACATGGACAAGAGAATAAGTCTCAGATCATAAGAAGCATATTTTCTTTCTTTCTTTCTTTCTTTCTTTCTTTCTTTCTTTCTTTCTTTCTTTCTTTCTTTCTTTCTTTCTGAGGCAAGGTTTCTCTGTGTAGTTTTGATGCCTGTCCTGGATCTCGCTCTGAAGACCAGGCTGGCCTTGAACTCACAGAAATCTGCCTGTCTCTGCCTCCTGAGTGCTGGGATTAAAGGTGTGCACCACCACTGCCCGGCAAAACATATTTTCTAAGTATTCCCTACAAAATCATACTCAAGGAAACAGAGTTGACCAATGATTGTCTAGAGTTAGCAGAGATGTCTGTACTGTGGAAGAAATAGGGATAGAGTCAAAGGGTACACTTCCAGTCATAAAATGAGTAATAGCAAATTCACTTACAGAGTGTTGACTACAGTTAAGGACAAAGTAGTGTGTACTGTGAAGTTTGAGAAGAAAGAAGATCTTGAGTATCCAGGCACACTCACATACAAAAGAAAACTATGGGTAGTGTTGGACATGCAATTAGCTTTACATAGGGAATCATTTCATAATATACATGCACCAAAATGTTATTGTTCACAACATGAATGCATACAATAGTTTTAAGTTATATATCAATAAATCTGGAGAATACTGTTAATATATTTTGAACCAATATAAATAAAAATGCAACCAATCAAAAATTGTCTGAGGCAATGAATTCACTATTTATGGAGAAATAACATTCAGTGCTTTTTATAAGAACAAGGAAATGTTGAAGAGCAATAGCTTAAGTTTCAACTAAGGTAACTAGACAAGGAAACCACAGTAATGAAACTGCAAATGGCGTGCAGATACAACTCACTGAATGGAAGAAGATATATGCAAACCACATACCTGACAGGGATTCTTTAATGTAAAAAACTCCAAAAACTCTCTCTGTATAAAAAATGGGATTACAATTAAATAGTCGTATGTCTCCAAAGGAGACAGTGTTCACTAACAATCAAATACATGCATATCAAAGCCCTAATAAGCGAACCTTCCAGCCTTAAAAAGCAGCCATTATCAAAGCCACAAAGAAATCAATTGCTAGCGATGATATATAGAAAAAACTTAATACTTGCCCAACTTTTTTCTTATTATAAATTATTAGAGCCATTAAGCAGAACAGGGTAGAATAGACTTCAAAAGACTAAAAACACAATTACCATATGGTCCAGCAAGTTCACTGTTAGGCAAGTATCAAAAACAGAAACCTGGCTATGGCAATACGACACAAGCAGGCTCACGTGCATGCAGTCTGAGTATTCAAGAAACAGAAACAATGAAAAGTGTGCCAAGATGTGGGTGGTTCAGATCATGTGGCTTCCTATTTTATCAGAAGAGAACAAAATCTTGTCCTCTGAAGCCACATGGATATTGCATTAAGGGAAATAAGTAGGCACAATAAATGAAGAACCATGTGATTTTACTTGTATGTGCAGTCTGAAAATAATAAATGAAGGATCATAGCTGTCGCAATAGAAACAGCGGTTATCAGAGAGTGAGGGGAGAGATGGGAGTTTGAGGCCCAAGGAAAAGTTGATCAATATGTCCTAAGCTGTGAGAAAGGAACAATTGTGGCATTTTATCAGTCAACACAAAGTGACTACAGAGAACAATATTGTACTGTATGATTTAAGATTCTAGATAAAAACTCTCTGAGCTTTTAACATAAAGAACTGATAAATGTGTAAGAAGATAAATGTATTTAACATGATTTAAATGTATATTATTTGCATGTATTGAAATATCACATGATAACCTAAGAGTAAACAGGCAAACCTTCATATTTCTTATGTGCCCGTTACATTTTTAAAAACCCAAACAATACCCCAAACTAAATCTAAATTAGTCAGAAGGAAACAGAAAAAAAATGCCGAAACCAATGACATTTTTTTGAGAAAAACAGAAAATCCACTAAGTTACAAGCTTCCTCTTTGGAAAGATAAAGTCAATAAGCTTCGAGCTGGATGGTAATGATAGACAGACAGACAAATTATTGATACCAGAAGTGAAAGGATATGCCAACAAAGATTTTTATAGATGTTAGAACATAAAAAAGAAATATTATGAGTGAACTTAGGTTAAAAATTTATAATAAGATAATATGAACCAAATTACTTGAAAAACACAATCTACAAAGATTTTCATAAGAATTATAGATAAACTTAATAGAGCTATATTTATTAAATAATTCAATTAAAATATAAACTTCTAAACAGAAAGCACCCAAAGAATATGTGAACAAAGACTATTGTAAGTTTTCATATTTTGTGATTATGAACATAAAGTTTCAACAAAATATAAGCATGTTTAATCTAATAATGCATAATTATTTACAGCTGTTCATTATAATTATTTATCCCAAGTATGTAGGCTAATTAAACATTTAGAAGTCAATTATGTAACTAATTATCAACAGACCAGAGAATTTAAAAAGGTCAAGAATCTGGTCAATAGATACACAAAAGCAATGAGAAGGAAGGAATAAAAGTGTCTTTGTCCATAGATGGTGTGATCATGAACATAGAAAATCTGAAAACACACACACACACACACACACACACACACACACACACACACACACACACACCTAGTATTTATAAGCATTAGCAACATTACAGAATGCAAAATTCATATCCAAATTTTTTTCCTGTGTATCAACAGTGAAGAGATGGAACTAGAATTTAAAACAGTATCATTTTGGTTTGTACCATAAAATAAAATAGCTATAAATCTATCAAGATATGTACAACAGTTTTTAAAATTTATTTGTTTTAGTGTTTTTGTCTACATATATGTATGATCTCAAAATGTGTGCCTGGTGCCTGTGGAGGCCAGCAGAGAATGTCAGATCCTCTGAAAATGACATTACAGTCTATTGGGAGCCACTGTGTGGGTTCAAAGAATTAAACTTGGGTTCTCTGAAAGAGCAGCAAGTGTTCTTAAACACTGAGACTTTTTTTTCAGCTCCCATACATGTACAACCAATTTTTCTGGGAGAAAATTCCAAACTTTGATGAAAGTTATCAAAGAATAAATATAGTCCTTGACTAAAAATTTAGTTTTATGATCAACACACACACACACACACACACACACACACACACACACACACACACCCAGGTGTGTGCTCACACGTGGAAAAGATATGCATTCCACTGAAACCTTGCTTCAAACACTGAATATGATTTTGTCACTGAGCTAATAATATGTCATGAGACCCTGGGACAGTGCTGGACCATGTCAAGAAGCTGCAGCTTCAGTCAGCTACATTATCTACTCCACACTCTTCCTACGATGTGAGGTTCTTGGGTTGATAGAGTATACATATTAAACTCATTTTCAACTTGCATTTTCATTACTAAGATGCAAGTCAAGAGCATTTTTATGGTGAGAGAGCCTGTATTCATGGATATTTAGAGTCATTTTTGTCAAAGATGTTGGTTCTCCCCAGTTAGATCTATATATTCAACATAGCTCCCATCAAAATCTCTGCAAATTTCTAAGTTCATTGTTGTTCAAAATGTTCAGAATAAGTGACTGTGGAGTGCTAAGCCCTAAATGGAACACCTCTATCATTGCCTCTAAGGCTCAGAAAAGATCTCAGAAGAGGGGGTGAAAGGAATTTAAGAACAGTAGTCACGGATTTAGTGTTGTGAAATGCTGTCTTCATGGTATGGCAAGGTCATCATACATTTAAACCATATAAGTTATAATTACCTGCACAATCCCCACACTATGTTGGAGCCCCCAACATTCCTTCCTGAATGTGAGAGAAATTCACAAGACTCAAGCCATCCCTTAGATGATATTGTAAGTTCATAGTTTCTGGGGAAGAGGGAAAATTTTCTTTTCAGTGTTCTAGCCACTGGAAATTGTCCTTGTTTTGGTAAATACTCAACCCCACACTCACGTAAGCAATCATGATGAAATTCATGAAATACATGAATGTATAAGGGGGAATAGTTAAGAAGAAGAAGGGATTCATTGAGGAGACAAGAAAAGATAACAGGAAGTCCCATGATCAAATTGTATTATATACTGTATTAAATTGTTCAAAACTAAATAATTCAATAAAAATTAAATTTAAAAAAACTACAAATTTCTTTCTCGATTTTGCTTATTCCAGAGTTCATACAGAGAGAGCAAGTACCCAGAATAACTGAATCAGTAGGAATGCAAAAGCAGTACTGGATGACTGACACTACCTGGCTCCATAACTTATTGTGAAACTCCAGTAATCAACAGAATGTCCTACTGGAGGAAAAACAGGTGGATGGAATAATAGAGTCCAGAAATAGTCCCAAATATAGATAAGTGGCCTTTGAGAAGGAGCAGAGACAATGTGACAGAGGGAGGCTTTTCAATGACCAGTGCTAGAACAACTGGACACTTATGCAATCAAAGAGTATGATAATAAAAAGAATTCAGACCCAGACCTTATACCTCTCACAAGAATCACCTCAAAACAGAGCACAAATGTCAGCTAAACTACAAGGCTATAGAAGTGTTGGAAAGGAAACTTTACTTGAGCTGGGCATGGTGGTGATTCTTATAGAAGTAATAGCAAAGATACAAGAAAGAAACAATTGACGATTTGGGAATTTAAAAATAATAAGATAAATCGTAGACTGGACACAACTATTTTGTAAAGCTATCTGATAAGGGACAATTGCTTGAAATGCACAAAAAGCTCTTAAATTTCTATAATAATCCAAAAAAAGAAAAAAAATTAAAACATGGAAGAGATATGTTCGGTTGTTGCACCAACAAAGATACATAGGTGATCAGTGAGAGTCTGAAAATATGTTCCACAGCATAGACCATTAAAGAATTGTAAATAAAAATTAAAAAGAGATACCACTTCACTTCTCACCTGTGAGAAGGGTCTATATCCAAACCACATCCTTTCTAAATGCTGGAGAGAATGGGAACCAATATGCATCCTCTTTCATTTTTTTTTTTGGCAGAAATGAAAAATTGTATGGTCACAATTGAAGATATTTTGGCAGTTCCCTACATAATTAACCATAATCTTACCTTAAAATCTAGGAGTCATGCTTCTTGATATAAGCTCAAATGAAAGGAAAACATATGTTCACACAAAGAGCCATGCCTGAATGGATGTTCGTAACAGCTTTATTCATAATTATCATGGGTTGATTGCAGCCAAGGTGCTCTTGAGGAGGCAAATGATGGGTCATCTTACAGTGGCACACTTAAACTATTCAACAGTAAAAAGAAATGAGTTATCAAACCAAGACCAGAGATGGTTGGAATCCCAAATTCCTTGTTAAGTTTTAAAAAACATAAAACCTAATTTGATAAATGTACAAACTGTGAAGTTCCAGCTTGAGAAATGATCAATGTCTCCTGGCAGGAGGAGTGTTAGAGTACAGAACATGTCTGAGACAATAAAATGTTGATTCATGTACTGTTGTGGTTATATTCATTGTAGATTTGTCCAAACCCATAGGAAGTATACCACTAAGCACAAAGCCTGCTAAATCCTTCAAGCACAGTCATTAGTAATATGTCAGCAGTAGTTCAATTGTAATAAATGTGCCATTGTGGTGCGGGATGTCAAAACTAAGAGAGGTTATGAAAGTGTTGGGCATGTGGCATACTGGATCTCACTATACATTCTGCTCACTTTTTACTATGGTCCTAAATCTGCTCAAAAATCAAGTTAGTAAATGATAAAAGATCATTGATGCTGTTTTATGTGTGTTAGTACTTTGCAGGCTACTGAAAGAGAAAGGTAGAAACTAACCCAGCCACAAAACCTTTGACCTACAATCTGTCCTGCATGCAAAATATGGTAGGGCAATGGTGGCAACTTGTGGGAGTAGCCATCTAGTATCTGATTTGGCTTAAGGCCACTCCACGAAATGGAACCCAGGCTCAACACCAAGAACCAGAGATTAGATAGCCCAGAGACCTAGGGTAAAACCAAATACTACAGGTCTAAAAATAGTATCAATAAATTGACTTCTAATGATATTCTGCTATACTCATAGATCAATGCTTTATCCAGTCATCATCAGAGAAGCTTCATCCAGGAACAGATGGGAGCAAATACAGAGACAACACACAGCCAGACATTACATGGAGAGAGAGTTTAAATGGAATGTCTCCATTAAATCTCTCCCCTCAGAGCTCAGGGAATGCATGAAAGAGGAGATAGAAGGATTGTAAGAGTCAGAGGGGATGGAATATACCAGGAGGCCAAGGCTCACTGAATCAGCTAAGCAAGGTGCATATGAACTCACAGAGACTGAAGCAGCAAACACAGGGCTTACATGGATCTGCACCAGGTCCTCTGTGTACACACTGTAGCTATTAACTTAGTATTTTTATGAGATCCTAACTGTGAGAACAAGTGGGTCTCTGTCTCCTTGGTCTGCTCTTGGAACTATTTTTCTCTTGCTGGGTTGCCTGGTCCAACTTTGATATGATAGTTTTGGCTTCATCTTACTGTATTTTATTTTCTCATGTTTGTTATCTCTTAGAAGCCTGTTCTTTTCTAATGAGAGACAGAAAGGGAGTGGATCCAGAGGGGAGGGGAGGTGGCGAGGAACTGGAAGGAGTAGAAGGAGCGAAACTATAACCAGGATATATTGTATGAGAAAAGAATCTCTTTTCAATAAAGCAAAAAAAAATGAAAAAGAAGAAGAGACACAGATAAGGGCCAAATACAGAGAGAATCTTCAGTCATAACTTCTCACATCTCCTTCTGAGCTCGAAGTCTAATAAGAATGATACTTTAATGAGGTATAGATATAGATAATCAGTCACTCCCCAAACTCTTAGTATTAGCACCTTCCTCCAATTAGAGGACTCTAAGGCAACTGGTTCCCAAAAGCCGCACAGCGAAAACAGTCAATATGAGTTCAACAGACTCCAACACATGTGTCCCAAATTGATGGATTTAGTCAGCTTATTTTCCCAGGCAGCTAATTTTCCTCTTTGAAGTGCTCACCAAAGGTCAGAAGCAGTTTAAGCATCAAAGCTTTATGAATTAAACAGTTTCCTCATAAAAGAGGAAGTCGGCTTGCCTGAAGAAACACTATTGTGAGCTAGTCTGGCTAACCTTCAACTAGGGTGTGTTCCACACTGAAGAGATCAATACTACCCACCATCCCAGCACTGACCCAAGACACTGTATAAAGCAGACCTTTTCTAAATAAAATGCTCACCTTCCTAATTCAGTAGTACTGAGAATTCCAACTGTTTCACTCTGCTTACTGGCGATCCTGGAAGATGAACAAAGTGAGGGGATGAAGAAAAGTTTGCAGGGATATGGACCTGGGGCTATTTTCTTAAATAGCTAAACACATACGTTGTCAACGCCGATGAAATCTATTGTGTTCATTCTTTATGACAGAATCAGTTTAGCACACCGTATCCTCCTTCACACTCCAGCAAACAGTATCTCCAATGGGAGCCTTGTTTTGGCTTGGTGAATATCCTAGAGTATTACATAGGGTTTAATAAGTTCAGGTGGCTTTGTCCACATTCTGGAGATAATAGATTAAAAGTCAATGTTTTATCAAATGTTAATATCTCTGCTGACCACTAATATTTTGATCATACAAGAAAATTGATTCTTTAGTATAAAATAGTTTGGTTTTCTTCTGTTTTAACCTTTGATTGGAGCCCATCATAAATCTCTTTCCCAGCTTAGGTAATCTTTTCTCAAGCTTTCCAAGATATACTTTGGTATTTTCTCTTTCCACGTAACTCTTTCGTCTTCAATCAGCCTTTCTTCTTAGGTATTTCTTGAGGCACTCATCACCGAAGACAGCCACTGAATAGCAAGGCGTTGGATTTGAGACATAAATGGTTTCCATTCTGACAATATTCTTTTTGGGTAGCCCCAGGCAAGTCTCTGGTGCTCAGGGGTCTGGTTTCTTTATCTCTTAAGTGGAGTGCTGTGAAGATTAAATTAGATGAAGAACACCATATTGCTCAATGATTATTATCATTATTATCATCTAGTTTAGCCCTTATCAAAGTCTTTAATCTACTCTTCAAAATCTCTAGCAAATGTTTCCCTTACTGTAATTGGATTGCCTGCACTGTTCAGTTACCCCCAAAGCAGTTCATAGTAATTTGAAAAGATTTTCTTTCTCACCAGGAGAGAAATCATGTCTGGTACTGGAAACCTAGCCAACTCTTCAGGGCCAGTGAGGTGGTGGATCTTAAAGGAGAACCTGCTATTGCCACTTCACGACACCACCATCATTCTAACTACATCTTAAATACTTATCCTTATACCCATAGATAAGTATACCTCTCACCACTCATCAAAGGAGCTTCTCTTTGTGCAAGATGGAGACAATTACAGAAAACCACAGCTGGTCCAGCTGCAGAGAATAAGTGAACGCGTGGTATACAGCCCCAGTATGTACATCTGCAACACAGCTCCTGCAAACAACACTCACAAACATCCTGGAAGAGGGGGCAGAAAGGTGGTAACTGTCAGAGGAACAGGAAACCTGATGTGAGATTGTGTCTTCTAGAAATGACAGAGAAGCTTCACTCATGATACTTCAACAGTATGGCTGCTTAAAAGGACATGAACAAAGGCAATAACAATGAATGTGTGCTAATGTGGAAGGGGAAATGTCATGGTTGCTTCATTCCTAGACAAGGGACTTCAGACAACCAAAGATACTGAGAGAGAGAGAGAATTGGTTTTCCTTAGGGAAAACTAGTTGGTTATCTAATACCACTTAGTCCTGAAATATATGCATACAAGTAAAACTAAATAGGCTCAATATATATATATGAATATGAAAAATAGGCCATGAGTTTGAGAGGGAGCTGGGAAAGGTTCGACATGAGAGAGGATGGAAGGAGAATCAGGAGAGGTGTAAAAAATGCAGTCATATTTTACTTTAAAAATACAAGACATTGGCCGGGCGGTGGTGGCGCACGCCTTTAATCCCAGCACTCGGGAGGCAGAGCCAGGCGGATCTCTGTGAGTTCGAGGCCAGCCTGGGCTACCACGTGAGTCCCAGGAAAGGCGCAAAGCTACACAGAGAAACCCTGTCTCGAAAAACCAAAAAAAAAAAAAAAAAAAAAAAAAATACAAGACATTGAATAAACATTCTAGTTTGCTTAGTTGTATGCAGAGGAGAGGTGGGTACAAAGGCTCATCCTTAGCAAGGGTGTTATTGGCGATTGGTATAGCTGCTGAGAAAGGTAAAATTGGTTTTGTTTAAGGCTATCATCCCTGGTAACTAGACCATGCTCCCAGTGGATTGATACCCACCAAAGAATATATGAATGACACAAAGTGGACTTTGTGGGAGGAAAAAGAAAAGAGACACAGAGTTGTGGGGGAGGTGGTGTTGTGGGTCTGGGAGGAAGTGAGGGAGGGAAGTGAATATGGAAAAAAATGAGGGGTTGTAGAGACGGCTTAGGAGTCAAGAGCACTGACTGCTCTTCCAGAGGACTCAGTTTTGATTCTTAGAACCAACACGGGAACTGAAACTGTCTATAACTCTAGTTCCCGGGAATCTGATATCTCCTCTGGCTTCCACAGGCACCACCCGTGCAAGTGATGTAAATACAATCATGAGGGTAAAACACCCCTACACATAAAATAAGATTGAAAATAAAGGACACTGTATGAAATTCTCATGAAACTAACAGCAAATTCAAAACCAAATGAAACTAAATAATGTTTAGCTTAGTATAAGATTCAGAAAAAAGAACTTGTAATGACATTACAGAATTTTACTGTTTGGCCTACTGTTAAGAGGCTACTCTGGTGCATTTGTAAGAACTAATGAATTATGCTTGCCGTGTTACTGCCAAAGAAAGTCTAGCTTTTGTAGATTATCTTGGCTTTTAACTAAAGAGATTTGTTTCCATTCTGGAATCTCATCTGTGATATCATGTTACATTTATGCAGGATCATTTTTGGTTTTCCTGCAGCTGTGAATTTCTTAGGGTTTTTTTTTTTTTTAGTTGCAGTAACATTAACACTTTTGAGTAGTGCTTATCAGGGATTTGATAGAAGGACACTTATGAGTTGTTTCTTTTTTTAATGAGTACAGAGGTGTGCTGGATAGTTTTGTGTCAACTTGACACAAGCTAAAATTATCTGAAAGGAGAGAACCTCAGTTAAGAAAATGCCTCCATAAGACTGGGGTGTAGGCAAGCCAATAGGGCATTTTCTTAATTAGTGATTAATGGAAGAGGGCCTGGGGTGTGGTACCATCCATGAGCTGGTGGTTCTGGGTTCTATAGGAAAGCAGGTGGAGCAAGCCAGTAAGCAGCACCCCTCCATGGCTTCTGCATTAGCTCCTGCCTGTCTCCATATTTCTAGCCTGCTTGAGTTCCTGCCCTGATTTCCTTCAGTGATGACTACAACATGGAACTGTAAGCCAAATAAACCCTTTCTTCCTGAAGTTGCTTTGTTCATGGTGTTTCATCAAAGCAATTATAACACTAACTAAAAGAGATAAAGCAACTCTTTCACCATATTATATCAAGCATGGGCTATGAGTACAACTTCTAACTGGATGCTGGGCTTACTCACAAGGGTGCAGTTTCCCATTTGCAACTGCATTTTTCCTTTGTTCACAAAATTTACTCTTTGGAGAAGTTAATACAGTTTAGAGTTTAAGGGCAAATGTCTACAGAGGTTATTTGATATTCTCTATGAAGGGTCTCCTTAGTTATTTACTTGAGCATGTGAGTGGCCATGTCTTTCCTTGCCTTTACTTTGTTTGACTCCTCTACAGTTAGTAGTTCTTGTTCTTACTCTATGGTTTGCCAGGGAATTTGCCTAGTTCTGTTGACCATGAATAGTTAATTGCTCTTGTAGGTTTCAGAGAATAATGTGGGAGACAAATACCTTCATTTCATTATTCTTCATTATTTTCTTGACTAGTAACAATTTTGGTTGTTTTATTTTTATTTATTTATTTATTTGTTTGTTTGTTTGTTTGTTTATTTATTTATTTATGAGACAGGGTTTCTCTGTGTAGCTTTGGAGCCTGTCCTGGAACTCACTCTGTAGTCCAGGCTGAAAGAAATCTCTCAAATGCAAAAACATGTAAATTACTGTTCTAGATGACGTTATGGCAATGATGAACCTTGGACTCACATTGCTAGGTGGGTGGGTTTGGGTAGAATGTTTGAAATCAGAACACCTCTCTTGTTTGCAAAGTGAAACAGATAGATGTGAACACTCAAAGACACTATTACATGGTTGGACTAACTGTGTGGAAGACCCAGATGCTAGTGAGTTCCAGTTTGTGCAACAGTTGGGGTTATGTATGGTCTTAAATGTAAGACAAGTACATCCCACCAGGATAATCATACTTTCACAGCTACAGAAACCATTCTGAATAATACCCTGTCCTCAGATGTGTTTCCTTGGGGAGATGAATAGGTTGAATAGATCCATTATAGAAATGGTAATGATCAATGGGTTTTTTTGTTCATTAAACGTTTGAAATGTTTTTCTGACCTGAATATAAATTTTCTTTCAAAATAATTAGCTCACAATTTACATAGTATCACATGTTTATTTTATCTGTGAAAAAATTTACCTGAGATGTGTTCTGATGCATTATAAACAGAAGTCTCACTTTTGGATCCTTTGGCTAATAGTTTATTTTATAAATGCAATTTAATTTATCATAGCTCTTACTGATGATTCTTTTGGATACCTTCCAAGTATTTTTTCATTATAAACATGTAAAATATAGCTTTGTAATATATTTTTAAATTAGGATTAATTCTTAGGCATGGAAGGGCACACACATTTTGAAATTTATCTTCTTGAAGTTGAATTGTACTAAACTGACCCCAAACCATAAATGAGAGTAAATATCAATTACCCCATACTTTTCCCCAATATAGTGTGTAATTAGTATGGGGAATATTACAAAATACTGTAGGTTGCTACCTTTATTATCATTGTATATTATAGATGTTATTCCACATTCTCTTCACATATTCATTGGCTGTATTTAATTTTTCCCTTTGGGTTATCTGTTCAGAAACATAAGTCACCTAGCACAAAACCATCCAGGTATTCTCTTAAATACCTTGAAACTGTATATTTTACCTTATTTGCAAAAACATCCAAGCATATCTAATTAAATTGGGGGTTGGGGAATGTGATTGTATCCTGAAGTATCCAGGGGTAGTCAGGTCCATTATGATAGGGAGCTAGCTTTGGAGTTGATTCACAAACATAACACAAAGACAACAGAAAATAGAGGTGGGGAAGGGAAGAAGGCAACAGTCAACAAATCCTGGCAGCCAGCAGGAGGTAGAAGAGGCAAGGACCAGATTTCCTACTGTGTTGTCTAGGGCAGCACAACTATGAATCTATGCTGACAACCTGATGCCTAATGATACTGATTTTGATTTTTGAGAGTATCTAAAACTGTGAAAGAATAAATTTGTCTTGTTTCAAGTCATCAAGTTTTTGCTATTTTTTTCCTTTTATGTACACTGAGTAAAACAATAAACCATAATGTAGACATTCAATGGAACATAATTTAACACTATAATGGTAAAAAAAAATCCTAATAAATTGAATGGATCAAAAAGGCATTATGCTAAATAAAGAAAATTAGTCTAATAAGGTTACATGCTGTATAGTTCTATTTTTAGCTTCATTTTTAAAAAAATATTCTTGGAAAATTTCATAGTTGTATAAAATGTATCCTGATCATCTCCACCTCCCAAATCCACCCCCCAAATCACTCAGTTTGACTCTTCTTAGGCTCCCATTTTACACATCTCCCCCCCAAATCAAATATTTCTTTGGATATACTTCACTGAGTCAAATGTGCAAAGGTATATGGTCATCTACTGAGGCATGAGCAACAAGCTAGTGACCATCCCAGACAAAGTAAAGTGACTCTCCTACCCTAGTAGCCATCAACTGCCAATAGCTAGGGTAGAGTTTCAAGACCCTCTTCTCACTCTGGGTTGGAATTTTTGATTAGCTTGATATTTTTCAAGGCTTGGGCAGGGAACCACAGCTGCTGTGAGTCATATGTACACCAGGTGCATCATGTTCAGAGGACAGCTTTTCTAGCACTCTTTCTGAGCACTGGACTCTTACATTCCTCCTACTCCTTTGTCTATGATATTCTCCGACTTTGAGATGCAGAAGCAGATGTAGATAGCCTGTCTGTGGATAGCACTCCAGGTCACTTCTTCTCAGCCCTGTTAACAACTGTGAATCATGACATTAACCACTATCCACAGCAATAAAAAGATTCTCTGGCGGATGCTGTTAGCCACACAAATCTATGGCTACAGCCATAAAGGTTTAGAGGGCAGTTTGACAACATGGCCATTTAGCAAAACAACATCATTACGTTCTCCTTTTGGGCCCATGTCTACCGTAGGCATGGATTTTGACCATGTTCTCGGTACCCGGTATCAATTTCCTCCGGTGGATAGTTTTGCCACAGTTGCACCAGTGGGCCACATCTTACCTGATAGGCTGATTCTGTAGCTGTCTGTAAAGGGAGAAATTACAGTGATAGAAAAACATGTTAGCTGTGTTAAGAATAAGAGTTGTATGGACTATATGACAAAATTTTATCATCTGAGGAAAGATCTCAGGGTTAAGAGCAACTTTCATTTTGATTTAGCAGATGCTTACACAAATCTATGAATGTGATGATATTTCACAAAACTATATATACTGAAAATTATATTAGAGGTAATAAAATTCAATAAAATATTCAGCTTCTGGGTCTGATGATTATACAGCTGCTGTTGTAGGAACAGACTAAGGCTAATGGAAAGCGCAGGAACTTACTTTGCAGCTTCATTGTTATTCTAAAATTATTTCAAAATAGAATTTGAAATATAAACTAACTATAATTGATATCTTTGAGGGTTTTGTATGTGCAGATAATTGCCAAATGCATTAGCACATTTAATTTTTATAGCCTACAGATAAGTTTGCCACAAATCTGTAACAACAATGAAATAAAGCGAGGCCATGAATTTGAGAGAGAGTAAGCCTGGAGGGTATCCACAGGCTAGTTTCGAGAGAGGGCAGGGAAGGAGGAATGATGTAACTTTGCTTTAGTTTAAATATATGCATATATAACATATAAAATATAACTTCATTAAATATACACTAAATCTAATGAAGTTACTTACATTCTTTCTCTTATTGAAAATGGATATTTTTTCACACAATATATTCTGAGGATTGTTTTCCCTCCCCCAACTCCTCCCAGTTCCTTCCTACCTCTTCTCTAATCCAGATCCATATCCTTTCTGTCTCTCATTTGAGAACAAACAGACCACTAAGGGATGATAATAAAATAAAATAAGATAAAACAAAAACGAACGAGTCAGAATAATACAAAACAAACAAAAAGGAAAAAAAGAGCCAAAGGAAAAGCATAAGAAACATATGTAGACATACACAGGAATCCCACCCAAACACCAAACAAACAGACAAAAAAGCCCTGACACAACACTATGACACAACCAACACCCAAAGATACCTTTGAGTTGGTTGTGTGTTGGCCATCTACTTCTGGGCCTGGGGCCTACCTTACGAGTGTTTTGTTTCACTAGTGAGACTCCCATGGGGAAAACAATTTTTATTTGCAAGTAGTTATCAATTGGAGCTAGCTTCTGGGTTAGGGATAGGGCTGTGTGTCCACTTCTTGTCTCAGCTGTAGGACTCCATCTGTTACAGACCCATGCAAGGGCAACTGCCTGCTTCCAGTCTCTCTGAGTTCATATATTTATCAGCCCTGATGTGTCTAGAAGGCTTTGATTCTTTGGTATCCTCCATCCCCTCTGGCTCTTACTCTCTTTCCACCTCCTCTTCTGCAAGGTTCCCTGAGTCCTGAGGTGAGGTATTTGATAGAGTCATCCCTTTTAGGAATGAGTGTTCCCAGGTCTCTCACACTCTGCATATTGTTTGTCTGTGGGTCTCTGTATTTTTTTCCTGTCTGCTGCAGGAAGAAGCTTATATGATGATGGCTGAGAAAGGCACTGATATATGAATATAGCAGAATTTCCTTAGGAGTCATTCTGCTGCTATATTTTTAGTGGAACAATATAAAAATACCTTAAACATGAAATAAAATAAAAATATTTTAAAAACCACAAGTGAACCTATAGGTAGGTCAAGGCAGAGTCTGAGATATAGAGTAGCTGGCAGGCTCAGAATTACAAATCAGAATGATTGTGTATATTTGAAAACCAGCTCCAAGTTGGACCCGTTCAGCTTGGGAATGTTCATCACCCAGATGCAAGTTTCTAGGAGAGGAAATGTGGCCAACTGATTTGACCTTGAAGGACAGAATCCTGCAAGTATGTTGCATATGAGTGGCAGCTCAGGAGTGTTTTTAAGTTCAGTGGCTAAACACCTGCACAGCATAACCAACACCCTAGGTTCAACCCCCAGCAAACAGCACAGCTGTTTTCCAAGAATCCAGGTTTTTTAAGACTAGTTTGTTAATATTTCTCTATATAAGAATACATGAACATGTACACATATGTCATAGCATGATAATACTATCAGGAAGAAATATTTTAAATAAACATAAATATATACTGCAAATAGGCAAAAAAATTGCTCTTACATCTTTGTCTCTATCATTTAATGATCTATTATCTATTGTCTCTCTTTATATTGTGTATCTATTTATCATTTGTGATAGGTAGAATCATGTCCTGACAAAGGGAAACTTTGAAGCCCTGATTCCTACTATCCTCAGAGCTTGATGTCATGTGGAGACATAGACTTTTTTTTATTGTCTTAGAATTTCATATATAAGCAGTGTAAACATAGTGTTAAAGAGATAAAGAAGTTAATCTGGTATGACTGGCAATCACACAAATGCAGAAACTTGAACAACAAAATGTGCCTTGTGGAAGGAAGATGAAATGAGACTTGAACACAGAGAGAAGACAGATCTGAACTTGAGTTCTACAAGCCAAAGAAATCTGATACAGCTTCCTGGAGGCAATGCTTACAGCTTGGACATTGTAAAAGGAAAATTCTGCCATTAAAAAAATGCCAAAGAGAGCAAAGAGAGGTGCTCTCTCTTTGACCTTGGTTAACACCTTGGTTCTAACACAGTGATTTCAGGAATCCAGCTTTGAGATAATAGACATATGCCACTCAGTTTGTGATATTTGGTTAAAACATCCCAGGAAAGTAGTGTATCTTCATACCTATTATCTATCTATCTATCTATCTATCTATCTATCTATCTATCTATCTATCTATCTATCTTTCTTTCTATCTATCTATCTATCTATCTATCTATCTGCGATATTCTTTCTATATCTTTTCATTTCTATTCTTTATTTACTTAAAGATAAATATAAAATGTCTTATTTAATGTCTTTCAATTTTGTATCAGTGACATGAACATATAGAAAGAAACACACACATATACTCACATACCAGAGACAGACAGACAGACAGATAGATAATAGTACAATATTTGTCTAACTTTTTACACTCTCTGAGTAGTGTCTTTGGGGGTTAGAGCTGTCAGTATGCGACCCCCAGAATTTTCAGGCCTAGCGGCTAACACACTGCTTTAAACTCTATATTGACTGACCTTCAGTACAAGGTTGGCATTTACAAGATGAAAATCAAATCTGGTTATGATAATGTCACTCTTTATATTGTTGGAAATCATTATGAAATGTACTTGTAGCAAACCATGATGACATTGTGGCTTGAGGTTCCCCAGGACCAGTGGATTCTGCAGAGCATGCCTCCTGGAATGTGGGAGGGATGGAACGTTTGCACTCACAAAGAGCCCCTCAGTGCTCCATAATATGAAGAGTTTTGTTACCATGACTGTGACAGGGCCAACTGCATTATTACAAAACACCTGTATTCACAGAACATCCTAGAAATTCAAAAAAACAAAATCGATCAAACTTTGCTAAATATTTCTATGAACTATAGTGAAACAGAGTATGTGTTTGCTTTCAGCACGGCCAATATATATAACACAAAGTTATGAAATCAAAAGATTGTGGTGTTGGGAAAGGATAGTTATATGATGAATATTTTTTAAAATACACACCCATAATCAACCTGAGATTTATCAATGTGCGTCGATCAAGTCACATAAGCAAAAGAATGTAGCCTTGTAGCCTATCTCACTGACATGCTCATTTTGTGACAAATAAAGACTCCAACATCACAGCACTTCAATATTCTTTCTGCTCTTTGTAGGAATCAATCTATCAGTACAATAAATACTAAAGTAGTATTGTGTGTGTGTGTGTGTGTGTGTGTGTGTGTGTGTGTGACACAAAATATTTCATAAAGAACAATGATAGCCTTACTATGAATTTGGTATTAAAACTGCTCAAACTTAAGTGTGTGTGTGTGTGTGTGTTCACACAATAAGTGAGGTCAGGGTGCTGTGCATCTGTTTAATTCAAATGGGAATATTATCTTTTATACAAATGGGAAAGCCTGAAAAACTAAGGCCAAAGGCAATGAAGACATTTGCAATCTCAGAAAACTCCTGCAAGATACAAGTACCACAAGGTCCCTCCCTAAGTTTATAAAAGCAACAAGTTAAGTGCTGGGGAGAGAAGACTGTAAGCAGCCGAGTTGTTCAGGTAGCTCCAGGCATACAGCTTTTGCAAGGAGTATCAATTCCCATGCTGTGATGGGCTTTTCAGTGAAGCGTGTGCCTTTGACTCACCAATGTTCCTGGAAGTAACTCCATACCTATCCTGCGTAAATAACCCTAGTGAAAAACTGGGTAACAAAGTATGACATGCAAGGAATCATTTCTTTGGTCTGTGGCTGGTGCCCAGTCTGTGGTGACCAGGTGCTTATTCACATCTTCCCAGGAAAAGCATGCAACACAGGGGAAGTATGAATTCCTCTTAAAAAGGAGCCAGGAAGATCATTGACCTTTGCCTTGAAAGGCAAGGGGGATTGCTCACATTAAAATGAAAAAAGCACACCCAGCCTGTGCATAAGGGATAACTCTTGGGACACTGTCAGGAAACAGGAACTACACTGTGGCTGGTGCATGGGAGATGGACCAGGAAGGAGACTGGAGATGGAAAATCAAATCATGATTACTGGGTAACAAGAATATTTTTGAAATTTCAGAAGACCCAGGATGTCTTCTTCATGGCATATTTTTTTTTTGAGGGAGGAATGGCTCTGGTCTGGTCTTAGAAGGGTTAAAGGGCACAGAGTGCCAAAACAAATAGTAAAGGTTATTCGAGAGTGGTCATGGAGAACAGAGCATTATTTAATCTCACAGCAGCAGTGTGATGTTGTTCTCCCTGCCTCCATACCACAACCCATAAAGGAAGAGGTTCAACCAGTATTTCACTTGAACTCCCATATAATCAGGAAAGTCATGGATGATAAAACCTGGGTGAGTTTTGTGGAGTCTTGTTGGCTGGTATTTTCACTGTTTTCATTTCTTAACCACACGTTTAAATGACTTAAGAGTCAAATGAAAGCCTCATGAGGGACATAGTTTGGTGACCTTGCTTATCTGTGGTGAGTATTTTGGAGTGAGTCATGCGTTCAATTTTGTTTTTGTTGCTGCGGATATGTGTCAAATATTCTGAAGTGCTGACATTTGGAACCTTATGTACTTAAGCATTGGCTCTTGGTAATGTTGGAATAACACACGTGGAATTACTAAAATGACCTATAGCTGATGAGCGGTAACTACTCATACACACCCATTGCCAACTGCTTATACCTATGTGTGGTTTTAATGTGTGCTGAAGAATTACCAAGCAAAAATAATAATAATATAAGACAAAGAGAGTAGCTATGTGAAAATCTCTATTGTCTAAGTACAGCTTTATCTGGGTCACTGTCTATTAACTAGTGAATGCTAAAAGCAAATGTGGCACGTATACACAGTGGGATCCTATTTCGCCGTGAGAAAAAGGAGACTGTCCTTACGGCAGTGTGATGGAACTGGAAATATACTAAGGGAGATCAGGCAAGCAGAGATGGGCAAGCACTGCTCGACACCTGTGCACATTAAGATTGTTGATCTCGTGGACGTTGAAAGCACAACTTTAATCACCATCAGTTCAGGGAGGGATGGGGAAAGGGCTGTCAAGAGGTACCAAGTTACAGTCCACAGCAAGACTTTCTGTGTGCTAGTGCATAGTAGGAAGACTACAGGTGACAGACTCAAAACAATGAGATAAAGAGTATGAGACACCACACTATTGAAAATGATAAATATTAAATGAGATGCATATTTTTAATTTAAGCATTACCCAATGCGTATATGTACTTAAACATCATGTGGGTAGCATTAATATGCCTAGCAAACAAAATACATTACAATATTTTCTTGCTGGAAGATTGTCAATAGTTGATTCTTCTCATTCATGGATGGTTAAGAAAGAGTCCCAGGTCTAACACAAATAATTTATTTAATAAGGCTAATTATCACATTTATTTATTTTTAATCAAATTTATTTTAATTGATACACTGAGAACATAAAAAAACTTATTCATCTTAATGTTAACCACATGATGTTTAGCTACATGTACACATTGGGTAATGCTTCAAAGCTGTCATTTGGAGGGCAGATTTCCCACTGTAACTCAGCAACACCCACATTCTGAGACACATGGTGCATCCTTAGAAATTGCCAGGAGTTAACTGATTTGGGACTTTTCTTCGTTTCGATACAAAAAAATTACATAAGAAAACTTGATCATTTTTGGGCCACCTGAACTGTGGAAGCAAATTGCACAAGCCAAACTACATAAAACCACCCACAATGTGCCTCCAAACTTGTGCGCATTCAAGTTCCTGTTAGACCTGGCCCTTAGCCTGGCTTCTGGCATTGTGCTTGCTTTCCAGGCCTCTACTTTCTGTTTTAACTTTTCAGTTCTCACTTCACACTGCAAGAACCCATTTCAGCTAGATATGAGTGCCCTGAAAGTCAGCCAGTGTTTGGAGGGACTTTTTAAAGTGGACTTAAAACTTAATAACCTTTTGTCCAGGGGTAGAAAGGCTTTGGCTCAAATAAAATTAGGAATTGCTGTACACTCGCTTCTCCTCCGAGATTTGTGAGTCGGAAACATACAGATGAGAAATTCTCTAGTGAAGCAAATGATTTAATTTTGTTTAAACCACGGTCCCAAAGGCACTAACCATGGACCCTTTGAACAGAGTACCTGCCCGGGCCCCAGGGCATGGGAACCGAGAGCGGCAACTATGTGCCTTACCTTCTTTCCAGGGACACTTGTAGGTGTTTGGTTAGTGGGATTGATGAGACTGCATCTTTCCCCAGGCAGAGTCAGAAACTGTTAGAAAACAGTTGACAAGCGATCAATGGGCTACGCAAGTGAAAACTTGGGAAGAGACAGAGAATATGTGAAAAACAGCAAAAGTGATAGCAGAAAGGTGTAATTCCACTTGGCCACAGCATACACTTTGTAGGAGGTCTCTGCTGATGGAGCTAGGTGTGCTCCATCAGGGATGAATGTTTTTATCTTTTAAACCCCCCCACACACTATTAGCATCTTTCTAAGGATGAGCTAAAGGATCCATTCCTCTTGATTCTCGCACGCCCAGCCTTTTCTGCTGCTTCTCTTCATATTTTCTGTCTCCATTTCGAAACTGAGAATAGTATAAAAAGATGTAAGTGGGTACAAAAGGTGGAGCCCCTGCTGGCCTGTGACTTCTGTCCTGTCCTCTTACCTTCAACAGGTTGAAGACTCTTGGGTACCACCACATCTTGCTCTTTTTACTTTGTTTTTCAATGTAAGATAATTTTATACAGGTTTTCTCTTATTTCATCAAACCACTATCATTATCTACTAATAGAAAAAAATGACTGAAGTAAAAACTTCATAAACCAAAAACTGTACTGTTAATGTTGTATTCCCTTCATTATGAACGACTTCAGCTTAACTGAACAATAACTTAGGCATGAATGCATCTTACATTTTTAAATTAAGGATGGAGACGCCGTTTATAAAAATTAAGAAATCCTCAGAAACTTTGTAACAACTGCTCGATTTTCATTCTCATGCTTGTTCTTTGTTGAACATTACACTTCCAGTTTAGACAGAGTTATTCAATAGTATGTCATTATGTATAATAATAGTTTTGAACCAACATCTTTAGGATAAGAAATGCTCTTTTCCACTTAAGTGGTCATCTTTACTTTTGTTTTGTTGTCAGGTTCCTAGAATTTGTAGGCCCATGGGTAAAGAAGAGATTAAATCAAACCATATTAAGTTTGTTTTTTTTTAGCAGACATAGCATATTTACTTACTAGCAGTTACATTGAGCGATGTATACACAGACTCTCTTTTTCTTAATAGTTGACAGGCTTTCCTAACAGAAATGGGTCCAGTGGAAAGAGATAAGACAGTAACAGAACTGAATCCAAACTGAGTCCAAACTGTGCAACTGAAGGTGATGCATAGCTTCATAGATCTCCAGTTCTTTCTTTCTTTTCTCTGCATTCGCCAAAATCCTGCTTAAGGGAGTCCGGCTTGCACAGCTTCCTAGTTCTCAGTCATAGAGTAACTGATGATCACACAAAATTTTCTGGGTTCCTCCCTGTGCTCTGGGCAGTGGGCTTTCTGGCTATCCATTTGGTGAGGACCTGGCTGTCTTCTACATCTCATGTGTATACAAGTCTTGCTTCCTACTTCGGAGCCTGCTCCTACCAGTTCTTCTTCCCACAACAGGGGCCCCTCTTGTCTTCAGCACCATCTCTTCTGGTTTATTTGCTAGTTCAAGGGACTACCCACAGCTCCAGAGTTACAGTAGCCGTTGCTCCCTGTTTAATTGTGCAGTTTTTTTTATATCAACATTGAGGTTCCATCTTCAAAAGGCCATGATTAAGTTGAAAACACTGCAATTGAAAATTCATTTCCTACACCTAATGTATCAAGCATCCTGCCTTTGCCCCATCTACCACAAGCTCACCGGTATTTTGAGCCTGCAGGTGGGGCAAAAGCAAAATCCTTTCACACTAAAATCAGTTTACAGTACAGCACTGAATGACTCACACAATTTATTGGATTTGGTACTGAAAATATAAGAGCAGAATGGTGGGATGGATGTGTTTTCACACTACTGTAAAGCAGGAAAATCTTAAGTCTAAACCATATGAAGCTAGAGAACCTTCTGTGACTGTCTTGTGAATGTAATACTTAGCAGCACTGTTTTGGATAAGGTTTCCTTCCTGTAGACTTTGAAATTAGCAGTCATCTCTCATTCATCTGTGTACTTGCACCGCAAGGAATGAGGATTCCTTTTGTTAAATGAATGAATGAACGCAGTACAGGCAATGGCAAACCATGGCTCCACAGCGGTAGATACCCTCACATCTTTCTGTGTTCTGACACTTTGGGACAGTGTTCTGAGCAGCCCCAAATGACATCAATGATAAGAAAAATAAATAAAAAGACAACCAAGAGTGTGCATGCTGCCAAAACCCACAGATGAGCAGAGCTGAGGGCTAACCCCTCCCATGGCCGGGGTGCATGAACTTGCCTGAACTGTTGTAGCCCATCTCCAACGGAAATCTAATGGAAATCATAAATTACCGAAACAGGTCCACAGGTGCTGGAATTTACTACTGTGTTGACTGCTGGCAAGGGCTGAAACGCAGAACAATGCACGGTGTGCTACACAAATGAAATATTTATTACATTCATATTCTCCCTCAAGCTTTTTTTAAAGCCCTTTTCTCTGTGGCAAAATAACAAAGCACCAGAATTTGAGACAAACCAATTTGCACTGGCATTTTTAGAAATTTTGTTAAATAATTCTCTTTAATGGTTCAAAGCTTTTTAGTACAGATACAACTTCATGAATTCTAAATAAACCTTAAAGCCAAAGGGAGAGGGGGGAAAATGTTCTTTCTCACAAATGAATCTGCCCTTTACTCTCACCAGATTCTGCAAACGACTTCTTCAAACCTCACCAGTTCCTAACCTCTCAGAGCCAAATGAGTCACCAAGGAATTGCTGTACTTGGTTGCAGGGCCACCTTAATGAACATGTGAGAAGCCAATGTCCTGAACTCGTGCACAAAAGAAGGAATATCATTTGGCTTAGGACAAGGTTGCCAAGAAGGCTTTAAAGCAAACTATGGAAAGAATATCAGCTATTGCCACCTGTCAGTGGAGAGTGCAGGTTTGTGGCAACACAGACGTAGAAACTTCCATTCCGGGTGTCTCCTCCAGTTATGGACGTCCAAGCATAACCAACTTCCTTGACTGAGACAGAATTAATGCCATCATTCCCACAATGCAGAATGCTGATGCAATAGCTATAACGTAAGTGTTGGAAATTAGCACTCAGATGCCACCCTAAACCATTGGCTGGAAAGAAATGATCAAATCACACATATCCCATTATATGAGCTATCAAAAATTACTAAAAAGGAAAAAGAGAAGATTTGGCTTGATGGCATTCTGTTAGATAATTATTTTCCCTATTGCTTTATATTTTTTAAGAAATAAATGGGAACCCTAGACTCAGATTTGGGCGTGGCAAAATATATGGTTTAAACTTAGACTCTTTCCTTTGAATTCATGGCAATTTTCATAGCTATATTTTCCCACTTACATAACAGGAACCACTGTCCATTTTAATATTTCACCAAGTTTTTAATGTTTTAAAATATTTTCAAATAACTTCATTCCTCATATGGATACAAACAGTTAAGAAGAATCTAAGTAGTAATGATCCAGCAATATTGAAGCTTGCACAATACTAATCTGGTGAATACATCTGGGTCTGCTTTCCAGTCAAGGACAGCAGGCTGGGCTGAGAAAACACCAGGTAACAGCCTGCCACCTGTGAGCCGGTAAGTGGAGCCAGTCAGGTTCCAATTTCCTGAACTGGGTCAAGATTGGAGACATAATCAGATCCCAGACTTATACCTGAGCCCCAACTCCCAGTTGAGGGTCAGAGTCTTCTAAAGCGCTCAGTTAGCCCTACTGTGAACTAGACCTCAGTGACATTATTCACAAGCAGTAGATGGAAACCACATGGGAAGCAGAAGAATAATAAAGTAGAGTGTCAGGATGTCGATGGCCCTTCATTCTCTATCGCCTCATGTACACCTCTTTGTTCAGATTTTCACAAGAATTCTTTCTATTTCACCATTATTTTTAATCTTGCTGATTTCACCTAGTTTGTTATTAGCACTGGTGTGTATATATTGGTGAGAAAACGCAATAGAAGTGAAGAAAAATGACCATCTAAAATAGAAGAGGAGGTAAAGTGAACGTTTAAGGAAGATGAATGGATAGTTTAAAAGATGCCATCAAAAACTTATTTAACCAAGTATTTAAGATATAAATGTTTATAAAATATGGGATTTTAAAATAACATCTATAGAAGTGCTGTGGCTATCACTCTGTATAAATAAAATGCTGATTTGCCACTAACCAGGTGGGAAGTATAGGCAAGACAAACAAAGAAGAGAATTCTGGGAACAGGAAGGCTGAGTCAGGAGATGCCAGCCTGCCATCCAGGGAGCAGCATGTAAAGCAACAGATAAAGCCACGGAACCCATGGCGACATATAGATTAACAGAAATGGGCTGAGTTTAAGTGTAAGAGCTAGTCAGTGGTAGGCCTGAGCTAATGGCCGAGCAGTTTAATTAATACAAGCTTCTGAGTGATTATTATAGCAGTTGCGGGGGTCTGTGGGGCTGGGAAGGACTGGAGAAAACTTCAGCTACATAGGAGAAGTAGGAATAAAGGTGAAATGAACAGTCTTGTGACAGGTTCTTTTAACTTCTTGATCTGAATGAGCTTACATGCTGAGGAGGGAAAACCCTGGTATAAAGTTAAGATTAGCTCATTTGAAAAATTATTTGAGTGAAAACTGAAATAACAAAGTGGAAATTTTTATATTCTGGCCAATGATATCAGGAATGGCGTAGAGAAATGGAGGACCAAAGACGAAAACGGAGATAACGTAACACTTTTTAAAGTACCATTGTTTAAATGTGAGACGTTACTACTATACCATTTAGTGCTATAGGGAGAATGATCTTTGTAGTGGGTAGCCATTCCAGCTTTGATCTGGAAGTTCCAACCCGCATTGAGACTTCGGCAACTGTCACGCCTACAAGGCGGGGCCAAGGGAGGCGCCTGGGGACCCGAGATCTGGATAGGCGGCGGGCGCTCTCTCTGTTGCGGGACCCTGGACTGGAGAGGTGGACCAAGCAGAGCTCCAGAGAACACCTCTGGACTGCGATACACCTTCCCCAGACCCCGCGACCTACCTATCCCTTAATTTGTAAGTTACGCCATTAAATAAATCTCCTTTTAACTACGTGGAGTGGCCTTAATAGTTACACCAATAGATCTTCAGAGATCAGCCACTTGGAATGATTAAAATGAATTTTAAAAACACACATCAGCCCAGGAAAAGGTAAGTGTCAATGTTAAAATAAGGTCCCCAATGTGTAGATCACCTGAGTGAGTGGAGACTCACACAACACTATTATTATTTTGTTTATTTCATTTTGGCTATGGAGTTGACTTCTAAGTACCAGTACACGCAATTTAGAGGATCTGAGGACAGATAACAGAGTTAGAGCAGGAGCACACAGACTAATGAAAAACAAACTAGCAAACTTCTCTAATTTGAAACTATCCTTTCAAAACTGAGCAAAAATGCATTACCTGCCATTAGTTTAAGGGCCTCACAGATTCTCTCACAATGCTGTTCAGTGAAAGTTTTCTGCTGTGCAAAGTCAGAGGATGTAAAGATTAAGAGAAGCAGCTATTTTTTAGTGAAAAATTAATTATTATGAGACATCTGAAGAAACTGTCAATGTAGTCAACAAGAGGAATGAATCAAATTTTCAAAAGCGTCTGGCTCTAAAGAAACGGACACCAATGAACTACATGACAGGGCCATTAAAACAATTGCATTAAAGAAACACAACACATTGCAAAATGCCAGAAAGACAACTAAATGACATCAAGACAATGATTCATAAACAAAATGAGAGCATCAGCAAAGATACAAATATTTAAGTAAATGGAGATATCCTGGAGCTGAAGACTGAAAAAAAATTACAGTGAAATTTCTTAATTTAAAATATCATGAAACAGAAAGAATGGATAAAAATTTATAGACTGATACATAGACATCAAAGAGTTAATTAATACACATGTTATTTGAGTCTCAGAAGAAGAGAGAAATATCAAGGCATAGAGCATATCTGAAGATACAGCAATTGAAGACCTCTCAACGTGATAGTTACACAGATACAAGACAGACAAAGGACTCAGGTAAATGGGAGGCAGACAGCTGGTCCCCACCAAAACATTACTATCAAAATGGAAGTAGTCTAAAGAGAGAATCTAAAATTCAGAGATTCAGATAAATGTTACCTTTGGACATTATCAATGAAATTATTAAATTTATATGATGAAATTGGGTGATTTATTCCAAGTTTTAAAGCAAACAAAATAAACATAAATCCTGACAACTCAAGAGTATCTACCAAAACTCTTACATAAATGAAGAATAAAGACATTACCTAATAAATAAAAGCAGAAGGAATTCACCCTTAAGAAAACACAAAGAATCAAAGTAAGAAAATAGTAGAGTGACAAAAATCCAAGGCTATAAAAAATATAAGAAAATTGGCAGTGTTAAATCTTTTCATGTAAGTAATCACTTTAAATATAAATGCAGGTTAAATCTGATGGCTCTGGAATATGGGTATCACTTTTTTAGGGATGTAGCTACTGGCAAGTTTCTCATGTTTCAGCTATTAGCTTCCCTCCCATGATCATAATGAAAGTAACCACAGTTGAACTCAGTTGGTTATACAAGCAAACAAAATAAATAAATTTTAAAGGCACATACAAATAGGAAGGAGCATGCTTGGAAAAAAGGGTTCCAGTGATTAGGCATCAATGAACAATGAGTAAGGATAATGGGGGCAGGGTAACGCTGAAATGCCAATGTATACATGTGGAAAATTTTTATAGCATTGCTGTGGATGATTGATTGATAAATAAAGTGCTGATTGACCAGTAGCCAGGCAGGAAGTATAAGTGGGACAAGGAGAGAGGAGAATTCTGGGAAGTGGAAGACTGAGGCAGAGAGATGCTGTCAGCCGCCATGATGAGAAGCAGATTTTAAGATACCGGTAAGCCACGAGCCACGTGGCAACTTATAGATTAATAGAAATTGGTTAATTTAAGATACAAGACCAGTTAGCAAGAAGTCTGCCATGGCCATGCAGTTTATAAGTAATATAAGTCTCTGTGTGTTTGCTTGGTTGGGTCTGTCTGAGTGGCTGCGGGACTGGCAGGTAAGAGAGATTTGTCCTGACCATGGGCCAGGCAGGACCAGGAAACCTCTAACTACATAGCATGGTCATTATAAAACCACAAAATACAACAAAATGCAACTATTTGCTAATGGGCACCATATTTATAAGTGTGTAAAATATTTTCACTCCTATGGAGAACAGTAATATTACTTCATAGATAATTAACATAAAATGTCATAGTATCAAGCAATCCCAGTATGGGCATATATTTCAGATGAATTGAAAACAGGACCTTACATAATTGTTTACATATCCATATGCTCATCACAGATTCCAAAAAGTGGATAGAATAAATGCCTGTCAAGAGATGAATGCAAAAGAAAAAAATGTATTTAAAATGGAATGTTATTACCCATAAAGGAGATCCTAGAAGATCCGTAAAGGAGATTCTGAAGAAACTCTGAAGACATTAATTTAAGGAAAATAAACACACAACAATAATTCAAAAAATTGCATGATTGCACTTAAAACTTGACTCCAACTGTTCATACTTAAGACAGAATGGTGGTTCTCACAAGGCCAAGAAGAGGCTAAATGGGAGTTGTTTTTCAATAAAAATTGCTTCACATGCAAGGCAAGTTTCCTAGGCATCACTGGAAAACAGTGAGAATAACTACACAGTTAAAGTGGTCAAAATGGTATATTTTATGCCATGTTCTGACACAAAAAAAATCCATAAAAATCACTACTTTATTAAGTAGAAATAGTATTTTCTGCACTGTGTACCCTGAAACTAGACATTACAGAAAAAAAACAAGACTATAGGTGTGTGAATTATACCATGCAGAATTCTTTAAGGCTTTCCTGAATGTTTAATTATCTTTAAACACTGGGAGAAAGTTGAAGAGCTTTGTGAAAACTGGTGAGTTAGTTGCAGTATGTGGTCTAAATAGGTTTGGGATCAGGTTGAGATCAAACCTGACAGATTTGGTAATCAAACAATTCACAAGAAATGCAAACGAAAAAAATGAAACCACAGGGAAAGGAATGGGGGCCATCTCCAACAGTGACTGAAAAATAAATCAGCATCTGTGTTGATTTCAACACAGATGAACTATTCAATGGTATAGACACAGATTCTCTGTATTAACCAGTCATTGCATTCCTGACCACGGCACATGTCCCCCTGTTATTGTCTCACCTGGCATCACTACTGCCACCGTGACCCCATATGGTGTTACCTCCTCCCATAAAATAGCTGAGAAAATGCAACGCATTTAGCAGATGTCCATATTGATGCCCCCACGACTTAGGTTTCTATCAGGGCAGTTGTCAATGTCGTGTTTCTACCTTCAAAGCCTCTTCTGTTGCTACAACATGATGATCTCTCTCACCTAGGTTGGTCTTTGTCTTCTCAGAGGAGAGACTTCAGATGAGAGACACAGTTTACACAAAAGTTTGGCAAAGGAAAGTACGCTCTAGAGAAAGTCTGGAACTGTCCTGAAAGTGTGTGGGTGAGGGGTGGGTGACTATTCATTGGCCTCTGAACTGTAACTGTTAAACATCTTTTAATGGATATAAAGTAGGATATATATTCACAAGGTAAGGTGACTTTTTGTTCCTTCTAGGATCGAGGTGGGCTAGATCTTCCTTTAGGATAATCTTTCTCATTATCCTTTTGAAAAGCCATGGAGGTGTGTCAAAATCACAATATATGATGCTATAATGAATCCTAAGGTAGTGGGTGTTTCCTTTATGGTTATGCCTTGCACTGGTGAAGAGCCTGATACCCAGGTTTCTAAAGCAGTGGGAAGAATCTGCCTGCAGCTTTAAGGATGTTTAACCATGATGATGTTTTCTGACTTGCAGAAGACATAGTTTCTAAGGAATAGCTGGGGTTTCTTTGATTATCTCATGTGTAACTCCTTATCTACTGGTCTATACGTTCCTACTTTGGGAAGCAATGTGTTTGGAGGACTCAGACCTTTTATCAAGAGTCATTCAGCCTGCTGAATTTGCCATGCACTGAGTGTGCTAATTTGTAACAGCCATGGCTATCCACTATTAACTCTTACTAGTGGGTTCTCTATCCTTGAATTATAGATGACAGAAAGCCACAAGCTTTCATCCTACTTTCCTCAATACAAATTAGGTCTCTACAACAAAATGGAAACTGATGCCACTTACCAGATAAATGCCATGCTTTTGCTTCACTGTTAAGCAAACATACAGGAAAATAAGCTTCATTTTTCTTTCCGTCAGTGGTACTGATGCTCTGTGTTCAGCTTCCATGGTAGCCAAGATGGATGTGGCCAGATAGATGCTAATGTCTTTTGGGGAACTGCAGCATAACTTTTGCTGTGTGCTACTGGCTGTCCTATTTCTAAAAACAACCTCTAAATTCCTACCTTCCTTATGAAGCTAAGATTTGTAGCCTTCCTATTACACAAAGACTTTCTGGGAGCCTGTAACATCGTTCCCACTGAGAGTGTGCTTCTAGCCATTCCAGCAGTTTCTAAGGCCTCCAGTCCTCTTCTTAAAATACTCAGAATTTGTATTTCTTGCATGAAAATATCATGTTTAGGCTCTATATAAGCATCGTCACTTGAAAGTTTAAACAATGCATACTCTGACTGAGTCAGCATGTAAGGCGTTCTGCGGACTCCAGCTGTCGGTTGTATACATTGTACATAATCTTTCCCAAGATGACTTATTTTGTAGTACTTTCTAAATCTGAACACATGTTATATTTACCCCCCGTTACTTTAAAATGTATACAATTCATAATAGTTGCCAGCCAACAGTTGCATAGATATTTACAAATCATTTTAAGGCATAGGTATTTTTAAAAACTGTTAGTAAACGTTTCACATTGAAATTGTTCCATGGTCAAGTTTTAAAATGAGCAAATAATACCCACACCTTCCAGATTATATAATAACAAAGGGTTCTGAGAGTTTGTCCAGAAAGAAAAACTTATACTGATGTTCAGCTTTCCATATGTACTTTGTTTTAAATTATAAATGACTAAATGTTAATATATTAAAGGTGACCTAGTGGCACAATGCTATCACTGATTTAATATTTGACTTAATGATGTCTTCATTGGGAAGTGCTGATTTACTATGTGGGCCTAACAGGCAAGTGAATTGGAACCTGAGAAATGCTTCACCATTTTTTTAGTTATTTAGATAAAGTGTTGCCAAGGACAAAAAGAAAATCAGCAGAGTTCTTATAAATGGTTTAAATTTTTAATCAAAGAGGGAAGGTAGATATAGTATTGACTTAGCGGGTCCTTTTTTCGTAGCAAAGAGTTCATAAAGACATACTCAATTTATATCTTCAAAGAAAACAGGCAGCATAAGGAATCATTTGGATGCAAGAGTCTCTCGTTTTGATTGTGTAGTTTTCAATCAGGATCTTTAAAGTCATCACCCAGTGACTCTTACGTGTAACTGCCATTCTTGTGCATTCATCTTCATTCAGTCGCCTTGATCAATGCAGGAAAATGTGCCATCAACAGGGTTGCTGAGCTTCGTTGGTATTTGACTTTCAGAAAATGCCTTCATCTCTAATTTTGTTTATTCAGAACTTTATATATAAAAGAAGAGAATGGAAAATGAATAACTTTAGGAGATTATAATGATAATAATGCAGGTGAATAATGATGTATCTGTCTACTTTGATCACATACACACGGGAATCTCTGTGTTATGACTGTTTTTTTCTGCATATTATTATTATTATTACAGAGGATTTATTTATTTCCATTTTATATGCATAAGTGTTTACCTGCATGTATGTCTGTGCACCATATGTATGTCTGGTGCCCACAGATTCCAGAAGACTGTGTTGGATCCCCTGAATCTGGAGTTACAGATGGTTGCAAGTCACCAACTTGGTGTTGGGAATTGAACCAGGGCCATCTAAAAGAGCAGCCAGTGTTCTTAACTGCTGAGCCTCTCTGTACTCTCCAGCCTCTCTGTACATTATGTTCAATTAGAGGAAGACAATGTAAGGGCAAAGGGCAAGATGGGATTTGTTATTTTCACCTTGAAAGCACTTAACAGAACAAACTTCTAAAGGGTAAAGTGTGCATGACGCTTTAGACAATGTTTGGAGAATGCGGGCTTACGTTGTGACCGTTAAAGGCAAGAGAATAAGGGTTTGTATTTCAGAATCATTTCTTAGCCAGTCCCATGAGCTTGAACATATGACTTAGTCCTTTCATGTTTCATTTCCTCCTATGTATAATGGAATGAAGTTATCTACTTCACTTACATAAGAGTTGCAAGCACTAGATGGGACAAACATTTAAATATTTGCTAAAATGCCCAGTATGTACTTGCTTCTGCTAGTTCTAACTAATTCTCATCACTGAAACAAGGAGATAAATGTGCTTGTGAACCTCACCCTTAGCCAGATGTGGACTGAATAGCAGTTATCAAGAGCAAGGGCTGATGGCAATGGATAGTGTTCAAAACTAGTTTTATCTAATCCCAGCTAAGCCTGGGTCTAGTTAACTAACTCCAACGTACAGACTCGTAAGATCTTGCAAACTACTCAAACTCTTTATGAATTTCTCTTTTAACTGATAAAGTCAGGCTAAGCATGACATTTGTTCTGAGGGTATAATGAGGAGTACATATGCAAATGTATGCTTATAACCATGCCTGCCATGTTCAGGCACTCTATATTAGATTTTGAGTTTTAGTGAACATCAATATGGCCCAATACTTGATAATATCTTTAAAGTAAAACCTTAAACTTCTTTTTTATACTCTTGAGAACCTCAAAATCTCCATGGGAAATTCAGTATTCAGAAAATTCAGTTCTGGTGAGTGTGTGTGTGTGTGTGGGGGGGGGGTGTAGTCAGGAGCCTTTAGAATCCAGAACTGGAAGTATTAATTAAAGGCGACAAATGTCTGCACGTCCCCATGGCAGCCCTTGCTGTCCTCTGGGCTCACACTTCCTGCTTCTTCTTGGGAGATGCCATATGTGCTCAGAAACCTTCGAGAGTCTTTGCTTAGCGATCTACACTGGCTTCTTTACTTCTCTCTCCTTGATACTCAGCAAGATTAAAATATCAGCCCAATACCCCCATCAAACCTGTAAAGCGTGGGTTATTTCCAACCACAGTGTTTGGATGAAGTCCAGCGATCGAGCACTACAAAGCACATGTTTGCTGATGATATAAACCAAGGAGGAAGCACATAGTATTTGTTTTGACAAGTCTGGCCCCACAGTGTTTGAGAATATGCTACTCTTGCTGTCTCGGCCTTGGAGATTGGAACTATCATTAACACAGTAGTAGAAACCATTGCCCCTTGCAAAGAGTTTTGGTGGCTTTTCATTGCCTACCGAGTAAAAATCTGTCTTAATCCAATATTTAAAGATTCCTGTTCGTTGGTTCTAATTTCCCTTCTTTTCTGCAGAAGCATTTGCTACGCTTTTATTAGTTGTTCCTGACAGGGTGTCCATAAAACTCTTAAAATTCTGAGGTCAAATTAGTTTAGGAGACACATCTGTTATGTCTCTCTAATTTATGCACTTATCCTTTGAGATACAATAGGCTCTGAAAAGGCTTGCCTTAAAGGAACTCCTCTCATTTTATTTAACAAACTCATCCAACAACCAAGCAACAACCAAACAGAAGCCAAACAAAACCTCTCATGCCTTTTAAAGTATAAGCAGGGGGAGGGAACTTGTTTTAAAAGAAAAACATATTCTCTGAGATTAGTCCAGATCTTTTGACCTACCTAAGAACAAGTAGCCACTCTTCATGGACTCCTTGAATGAGGATTGTTGTGGGAACCAGTGTGTGTGTGTGTGTGTGTGTGTGTGTGTGTGTGTGTGTGTGTGTTTCTTCAGCCTCATTAAATTCCTAATCCTGGCCTGCATTCTCCCCTCTATCTTGCCAAAAACAACTTGTTCCATTACATCTCCTCCCAGTGGCTCCTCCACCACACCTAGAAGAAAATAACTTGTTTTTTTTTTTAAATCCCTTTCTGAGATATACATGATAGATATAGATATATCTTCTGTATCTATTACTTATACTTGGAATCAAATTGCATCATTTATCTTTTACAAATGCAAGCGAAGAATCTCTATATCTCGAAATCAATTATCATTGCTCAGCTTTAAAAAATGAAATATTGTCTTTGAGTCAAGGCGGTGGATGAGGCGCCCTGTCCCTGCTGTGCCACACTAGTGTCTTCTCTTTCACAAAGCCTATCTTCTCAAGATCTGCTGCCATCATCCAGACATTCCTCATAGATTTGCTCTCCCTGGGCAGGATACTGCATTTGTAGTTTCTTGCATAGAGAAGACACCAATAGGCAGCGTTATTCTTGTGCTCTCACTCACTCCCATGATGCTTAGCCTTTTTACAGCTACTGAATGATTTTAGTCATTGGTTTAATTAATGTAGTGAAACCGCTTGCTCTCTGAAAACTTCTTCAGCTTCTGTTATCCCATCTGTAATATACCGAGCAGGAGGCACAGGCAACAGAGTGGTGCTCAGAATGTGCAGAGCATGTGGTGGGAAGGAGAGGGGGCCAGAGCTCTGGAACTGGAGCTGAGGGTGGAGAGGGCAGAGAGCAGGTGGGGCAGCCCGCAAAGAGCTCTGAGGGTGAGCCTTACTTGGTTCCACATGGCTCTCAGCAGTCTCTCAACCTACCACACACATCTCTTTTCCTGGTTTACGGTGGCTCTCCCTCTTGATCTGACATGCTTGAGAGTTGATGTTACATCAGTCAGGCAAATGGGAATGATGATCGATTCTAAAAGGAATAACATGTCCTACAATTCTCATAGCTCGGATAATCACCCTCACAGCCCAATGCAGAATCTTGGTGAGAAAATAGTGGCCTTCATTAACGTGCGGCCGACAGACTCCCCATTGTTTTTACTTGTGCTATTTCTTTGCGCGTGGATATAGAAGCAATAAATTTCCAGGGAAATGAAACTCACTTATCAGATTTCCCAGCATCAAGTTTCTTATTAGGAATGAAAAAATCAGTCTAACTGGACTCAATATAGCTGTAAACCAATATATGCAAGGTGTATCAGACATTGAGCCTTTATCGCTGCATGTATAAGCTTCCCATTTCAGTCTGGAAGGAATAATGATTTTCCTAGCTGATATTTAATGATGCAAAATATTCCTTAAAATAACAAATCAATTCAGGCACCATTCAAATGGCCAAATAGTGTTTGTTCTCTTTGAAAAAAAAAAAGCATGAATCAAATGAGCACTTTTGTCCTAAAAAGGCACGAATTTTCAAGGCAATGGTATTTTTATTGTCTATAGAATGAAAGTAGAAATGCTACAGAACAGTTTATGAGGGGATTTAACTTTATTTAGAAAAAAAATGTTTTTAATTCTCCCTTCATTCTGTAAGATTTAAAATCAGGTTTTAACCAGTGTAATTCACTTAACAGTACTTCAAATTGCTAATATGTCCTCCGATATTTCCAAGAAAATACTTACAGTTTTGTATTGATTCTAAAAAAGCAAATATGTGTTGTTATGAAAAGAAACAGCAATTCCCAGAAATGAATTAGTGTTTAACATCGCCCCTCTAGTTTGGAGAATGAGGAGTTCATCATCAGTATCTCTGTTTTATGTGTGAGTTTTCATAAGTGTAAATACATAAGCACAGATGCGCACCACGAGTACATGCTCAAGTTATTGTATATATGATGCACGGTTAAAATTCTAATTAAAGCAGTTAGCTATGATTCTCCATTTAGCAGCATGCAAAGTGAGTAATTATACTTGTTGAGAGAATCTACTAAGTATAGTGCTAGCTTTTGTACAAGAGTGGCCCATGAGCCTTGGAATAAACACCTTTAAAATGAGAAGAAGTTGGCAGGGAGGAAAATCAGCATAAATAAATAAATAATTGTGCATCCTCACCATTACACTGCTCTGTGATGTATCGTTCATGAGTAACGTTTCCAATTCATAGTGCAAAAGGTCCAATGCCCTTCCCGTGTCATGCACATGCCTCCAGAATTATTTTAGCCAGTCAGTTTTAAAGCAATATGTGATTACTCTTACATAAGTTGAGAATCTTCAACCCCGAAGCATCTGCATAGTGTTTAAATGGAATGTTCGTACAATCAGTTTCAATTTTAAAGTCCTGTTTAAAAGAAAACTTTGTTGCGGGGGGGGGGACTTCAAAACTACATTGATTGCACAAAAATGATCGTGGTCACTGGGATGTATGAGATCCTAGCTTGGAAGAATGCTTTTAGCTCACAGATAAATTAAAACATTTTGCAAAGTGGAAGGACGGAAAAGAAAAATAAGAACATACAACCAAAGACAAATCCCCCAGTGTAGGAAAAAAGCAGGAAAAAGAATGGACCTCACAATGTGCCTCGCACTTCTGACTCACCTTCGTTGGATAATCTGGATAATTTGCCTCAAGAACTTTCCTCGGCTCCATTTTCTCAGACAAATTTGCGATTTCTGATCCTCCATTGTCACCACCCTACCCTGTCAGAGAGCACTTAAAGAATATATAATTTATCATTACATTTAAACTTAGCATGTTTTGCCAGTAATGATTGTTTCTTGATTAATAATTAGGTTTGGATTTACACTTTTGTTTCCTTTATATAAAGACAGTGAACCTCACAATCTATCCAGATCCCCAAATTAACCTAGGGAGAAAAGCTTGCAAATTCTCAGTTCAGTTATGGCCCTTTCTGATGTTCGCCACTAGGAGGCACTGCAGCCTGCCTTATGAGGGGACTGAAATCTGGTGAAGAGTGTTGCACACAGCCATTGCTCCAGTGTCATTCCCTATTTAATGGCTGTCAGTGAGGGGGAAAGACAACGTGGCGGGTAATTAAAACCAAATTGCAGGCAGGAGATGACTGCACAAGAATGATATTGTCATTAATACTGATTTAACATGCACCTGGGTAAGGTGAGGGAGCGTGGCAAGGGAATTCACACTGAAGCCAGGGTTGCCTGATTTAAAGATGTAGTGTTTCCAGCTGAAGCATGTTTAAAAACTGAATAAAACCATCATATTATGACAGTAGAAATAAAACAGAAACAAATGTTCTACATATGTCTGAGGAAAGAAAAAAAAATAACTTCCATTTCTTCCAGCTCCGTGGACTGAGTGTTTCTTGTCCTCTGAAGTTCAAAAGTATTTTTGCAGGCCGGGTTGGTTTCTGTCATCATTGGCTCGTCATGTGTGGGATTTTGATCTGTCCCTGGAGTTTTGTTTGCACTATGGAAAAGGGCCATTGAGGCAAACATCACTGTTTTGTGCACACACAAACCACAAATATGTTATAAGAAAGGCATTCAGTCCTATGAACATTTTAGGGTATTTACACGGTGTATTCACATATTTTCCACTTATAATGAACACCCAATTGTCGTGGAGGTCTAGAGCTGAATCCTCAAAAAAGAAAAAAATAATTCAATCTTCTTTTAGTACAAGGCATTTCTTGAGGTGAACCCTCAAACAGGAAAGAGGCTCAGTTCCGTTTCAATGTCCTTAAAATAACTTACTTTTTAGTTTTAAAATGATATTTAAAAATCTCAGAAAACAGTCACTAATCAGAGGCTCAATAAAGCGTTTAATTTAAGACAAGTGGAGTGATCGGGTAGTTATTAGGATGCTTTGGACCATTTATTTCCATGGTGTAGCTCAGGTGAAAATGTACAAACTCTCCCTCGGCAGAAGAAAAAGCCCAGTTGTTCAGACCATACACAAATTAAAACCTCTCATTATAGAGTTATGGGGCATTTCAGGCAGAAAGCACACCAGAGTTAAACGTGTTTATGGAAGGGGATAAATGGTTATAGTTTAGCCTGAGCCTGGAAAGGCTGTGCGGACTGATAAATCTCTCTTCCGGTTTCACCTTAAACGAAACGCGTGCATTATGGAAGTGGCTATCCTTCTGCCCCGTGCCAAAAGAGATGAATCATTAGGGATGTCACAGAGATTTATAATCACACCATAAAGAAAGTAAATTCAAAGAGCATTCCTTCAGCAATAAAGAACATATTATATAGAGAGAGAGCTCACTGGACAAGGTCAGATAGGAAAAATGATCAAATGGCATGGCTGCTGGATCTAGACAATAAGCCTTGTTTTAATATCCTAATCATGATTTTTTTCCCACACTGCTTTGCTATTAACACTTTTAATGGGTTTCACATTGGCAGACCTTTTCTTTCTATATTTATTTGTTGGTTTGCTGTTTCATTCCTTCATTTCTGAGCCATGATAATGAGATTGCAAAGCCCGTAATCATGCAAAGAGCAAGATAGCCTCATAATACTGCAAAAATTATGTGTGTGTGCATGTGTATGTGTGTGTATACATCTATATATTACATATAGATTATTATATAGAGAGATGTATATACATACACACACGCATGTATATATATATACACACACACACACACATACATATATATATATACCCATATACATATATATAGGAACTGTCACCTTTTTACAGGACTATTCCTGCACTGTTGCAAGATTAGATCCACTGTTGGTGGCTGGTTTTTAGAGGATAAAGTGAAAGATGCAGCCAAAAAGAACTTTATTTCACTTGCCCTTTAGAAAATGTCAAAGAAATTCTCCAATAAGGAGGCTTTCTGTAACTGGGACTTTTGCTGGATGGTGACCCAGCTCGGGCCAGGTGCTCTTTGACATCCCACCTCCAGGCAGGAGAAGCTGCCCTTTGCATGCCAGATGGAAATTCGTTTTCAAAGTCTGTCTGCACATCTGAACTGCAAACCTCTGCAAAGCCTATCTCCACGCGAGTCTGAATTATCTGGGATCAGTGGCTTTTATGAGTGAGGGAAAAGGCCCGCCTGGTCTCCGAGGAGAAATTTGGAGACAAGGAGTGTCCTTCCATTTCAGGCAGTATAGCGAGAGCAGAGCATTTCAAAGGCCGGTTGTTAAGGAGCCTTGCCGACATGAGTGAGTGGGGGAATTGTTTGAAGGGATAGGATGCTTTGTGGTAATGAATACTGACTCAGGAACGGCTCTGGCCCGCAGGTCCTCATGTTCGACGTGGTCTGCTCCAGGGCGCATGTGTTGGGGACATGCACCATAACTACAGCTTGCCTTCCGATTTTCACCCCATTTACTTTGCGATGGAACCTGGCATTCACCATCTTCTGAATGGTTTTCCCAGGTTGCCGTGTAACAAATATAATTTTTCAGCAAGATGGCTGCTGCCACAAGCAGGCTTAGATATGTCCGTTTTAATTAAACATTTTACTTTCAATTACATTTCACAGTTTACACATGGTGACACAGGCTTTCATCATATGGGCTTGCAAGCAGCTATATTACTACTGTTTGCCCAGGCAGGGGAAGTTCTGTTAGGGGGAAATGACTCACATATGAAAAACCCAAGTTTTCTTTAACTTGATCTGTGTGAGGCTAATTTAAAAGGGTGAAAAGGAGGGAGAAGAGGAGGAGGGGGAGGAGGGGGGAGGAAAAAGGAAAGAATGGTAGTCCTATGTTCTGACTTCTGACCAGACTTGGGTTTTTATTGTCATAAGTCCTCACAGACCTAAAGCGAAAGTAGTGGATGACTGTCACGTGAGTCCCTTACAAATGTCAGCGAGGAAGATGCCATCAAACTCTGTGAACGTTATCCTGCTCAAGTAAAATATACATATAATGTAAAGTCAATCCCCTAAGTACGATGTAGTATGTAGTATATCCCCTAGGTAAATCAGACAGGCTTGGTCCCTGTTCCCAATAGCAGAAGGCACATATTCACATGGATGAACATCTCTCAAAATGATCCACGAGCATATATTTCAAGAACCTTTTTTAGATGTTTCCATATTAGGAAAATATCTGGAATACACAGAGTGAGGATGCTCATTCATGGCTTTCTCTGAAGCACAAACTCAAAAAATTTCCCATTCTTGGAGCGAGGAGGGGAAATGTTTGTGGGTTCTTGGTACACGATTTAATTTACGAATAAAATTGGGGAATGGTGTGGCCCAGGGCATCAGTTTTTTAAAAGGGAGTCTGAGAGGGCATTCCTGAAGAGGGATTAGTGTGTAAGTCGTAATTTATGATATTTAAAATTAAATATCATGGGCAATTATACCCCAAACAGACATCCGCATTGACACCAAACTGAATTTGCCTTATGCCAATGTTCTCCAGTCTGATGCCCCTACAAATAGCTGCTGTGTCAACTCGACAATTTAAATAGATCTGGCAGGGAATTGTGTACAGGTATGGGAGGTTTAATCTGTGTCTTTTAGCTCCATTATTTAACACTTTATTGTTTTCCTTAATTATTATTACAACAATATTATGTGCATTTGTCCTCCTTCCCAGCCCCTCCATCACCCTTCCTTCCTTCCTTCCTACATCAGGGAGGGATATGTATGATTGCATTTAATTCTTAGAGGAATACTTTAAGGAAATATCTTCAAATAATTTAGGTTTCTACAATCAGAGAAGCATGGAAAGAAATTATCAGTGTAATCAGTGAATGGGACCGGTGTTAAGATTCACACCTTACCTTCTACATGAAACACATTTTCAAAATTGACTTTCACAAATAAAAAGACTCCCTAAAAAAGCATGTGAGTCAACCAGACAAAGCATCCTTCTGAGGATGCAGCACATACTTGGAAAATGGTCCCCTAGGGAAACCATGGAAAACACACCGTGCACCCATCTAGCATTGTGGGAAGAAGCAGGTCTGTGACTATGTTTACAAAGTGGAAAACATCTTTGGAAATGATTACCCAGTTTTGAAATTAACTCATCCATCAAAAGATGAACTTCTGGTAACCTAATAAATAGGTTTTCTCCTTATCATTATCATTATTAATGTCTTCATTGTTGTTATTATACCATTCTGGTTGCTGAGAGATGGGTTCTGGTAACAGATATCTAGGATCCGAGTGCTTTTCCATCATTTAGCCACAGAGGACCTGGGCAAGTAAGCTCCTCCTTCAGTCTTTATTTCCTCCCCTATAATATTTTGATTACCATAGTAACTGGTCTGTGGCATTATACAAGAATTAAATAAGTGGATGCATATAAAGTACTGCACCCAGGCCTTAGCAAGCAGTTAACACTCAATAAAGGTCAGCTAATTGTTATTCTTACGCAGAAGCAAAGCAACATTGCAGCTGCTAAGGGCATGCACATATCGTAGACCTGCTGATGTATGAACCAACAGTTATGAAACTAGACTATGCACCAGCTCCAAAGTTTGACATGAGGAAGCTTTCAATTGAAAATTCTGAGTTAACTAAATACTGTTCTTGATCTTGCCTCAGACTGCTGATGTTATTATCCAGGCTAAGGATTGCAATCAATATCCAATTTACATCTTTATAGCTTTGTAAAAGTATGATGGGAAGTCCTTCTCCAAGATGTTTTCTAATTTGCCAGTTACTTTGATGACTAGTGATGCTATAAATATTTGTGGTCATGCCATTGAAATGAGAAATCCAGGAACTGAATTTCCATGTGGTCTGGGAACTTTTTAAGAACTTCCCAAAGAAGTTTCAGCAGTTGTTCCGCCATTCAACATTTGTATAAGAGATGTACGAGTGTTCTACTTTCTGCACATTCTCATCAACACTTGCTACTATCTAAGTTTTTAATGAAAGTAATTTGAAGGGCATACGGTGGTGTCATATTGTGGTTATAACCATATTTCCCTAATAATGCCTAATGATGGTAAATATATTTTCATGGTCTCTTGGATCTATGGTGAAATATTTATTGCTAAGTTACTATTAGACTTTATTTCATTTTTGAATCATGAAGGATTTTTACATGTTTTAGAACAACTTTTTAAAAGTCAGACATATAACTTTAAAATTGTTGTTGCTAAGATATGGATAATATCTCCTTTTGTTTATTCTTTATTGTCTTTTCTGAAGTAGAAAATCTGAAATTCAGTGAAGCCTAATTTAACAAACGAGTCTATGTTTCAGAAACTTATATAATTGAACAGAAAGTGTTTTCTCACAAGTTTTTAATCTAAAACTTTTATTTCTCAACACTTCTTTTTAAGCCTATGGTCCATTTTGAGCTGGGTATTGTGAGTTAATTGTAAAATTTATTGTCTACATGCAGTGTTTACTTGTCTTTGCATCATCTATTAAAAAGGCAATCCTTTTTTAAATTGAAATACCTTGACATTTTGTTGAAAAGAATATCAATTGACCCTAAATGTAAACATTTGTTTAAAGAATGCCCCATCTGTTCTATTCATCTAAATCCGTATGCACGATCAACCTTACTGATTAATCTGGATTTATAACAATCTTTCCGTAAGGAAATCAGAATCCTAGATTGGTGTACTAGATTCTCTATCCTAATCCTAGGGACTAGGACCATGATGAAATGTCATGCTTTTGCTAGGTTACTTGACAATAGTGATATTGGACATGCAATTAAGACCATTAATCTGTGGGCTTGATCAAAAAGCAACCCCTGAAACTCACACGACTCTAATCCGATTCCATGCATGCCTCAAGACTAGCGTTTTATTGACGTACAGTGGAAGAGGATGTCCTAGAATGTTTCCTGTATGAGAAAGATGTGCCACACTGTTAGTTCTGCAAGGAAGTGGGCAGTCATGTGACAGGAAATGAAGTGGCATCACAAAGCAGAGGGTAGCCTTCCACCAACAGGCAACACAATAGCAGAGATGTCATCTCTACAACCACACAAATGGGAACTCCTCCAAGAGCAACAATGAGCTCTGAAGAGAACCCTGCGAAAGATGAGAACCAAGCCACTGTGACCTCTGTTTGCTAAGAACAGAAGCCAACTCTGCAATATTGGGCTTCTTCTGTAGAACACTGTGAGCAGCTTAATGTGTTTTGTTTTTTGAAACTGCTGAATTTGTGTCAATTTGTTGTATGACAAAAGTAAGTTAGAAATTAACTTGGTTTATATTTTACAATTAGTAAAACAATTAAAAAATAAGTAATTATTGAAAAGATTAAAAATTACAAAAAAGTATTATTGTATTAAACAGATGCTTGCTCTGAACTTTATCCTCATGATTTCAAATCATATTCTAAATTCTATATTGTCTTTCAATCCAGATTCATAAACCATTGTTGGACTTTAGATTTTCCACAACCATTTCAGGGGCTGGACAGAACTAAAAAATCCATTTATTTTCTCTATCCTTTTAAATACAGTGAATGTGTAAAGTCTGTCAAATAACCAAAATATAATGCTTGAAAATTTTAAAAGTAATGTTAAAAGGCAATATAACTTCTCCACATCAGTTAATTATTTTTTTTAATTTCAGAATCAATGCACAATCTAAGCACTTTTCATTTCCTTTTGCAGGCTGAGTTGGATGTATCGAATTCTATCAGAGGTGTACAGCATTAAACTGAATTGTTGTGGCATTGGTTAGAGTTGCCATTGACACTATTGAATCTTTCTGTTTATGATATCGTCTGTCTCTCCATTGGTTCAATTTTTTTCAGATTCTTTTCAGCAAACTTTTCTTTTAATATATAGATCTTCAGTATATTTTGCAATAAATTCTTAAAAATATTTTACATCCTCTGTTTTCATCATTAGAGTTTTGGATGTTATTTGTCAGTATGGAAAAAATGCCATTGATTTTGACTAACATGACTATATCTTCTACTCTACTTAAATATATTTATTACCACTTGTAGATTAAAGAGAGATTTCTTAGGAGAATTTGTGTACAGGATTTAGGATTTAGTCAGGTACAAAAAAGTGACCTGGAGTTTAATACTCTATTCTGAACTTTGTGTCTTTAATTTGTTGTTGTTGTTATGGTTATCGTCCTTACTTGATTTTCCAAAAATGTTTCCAATGGAAGTGGTGTCCACGAAATGGCGCAGTAGACAAGCATCTTTGCCATGAAGGCCAGTGAACGGAATTTGATCCCTTGTATCCCATGTGAAAGAAAGAGAAAATTAACTCCTGTAAGTTACCCTCTAACTTTCTTCCACTTCAGTTTTTAATGCCTTTATGAAACTTAGAAATACAATTATTTTCTCAATTTTTTCATATTTAATTCTGTTGTGTATTAATTTCTGCAAGATGCTTTTTATGTATACATTGGTGTGAGTGATGTTAAGCTTCTTCATTCCATGATGATAGTCCTTCCTGTGTCCTGGGATGGAAAGAGAGCCTCATTCATGAAGCCCAGTACTCGACTACTAGCCTACTACTCTGAGCCTGTTTGAACTCTTACTGTCTTCCTAGAATAAACACCAGCTGTTATGATATATGATGCCTTTTATATCCTTCTGGATTCATTTCAGAAATGCTTTATTAAAGATAATTCTCAGAACATAGGTGTCTGTAATAAAATATCAGTGAATGGAGTCCACATTTGCGCTGATGTCAGTCAAAAATTGAAAGCAGAATGGAACTTCCTAATACCATTAAAAACATCTATAAAATCTCTCAAGCTTAATGGTTTAATACTGAATCTGTTCCTCACAAAATGTAGAGGCAGAACAAGGATTTGCACTCTTAGCACATCTTCTTTATACATCTCCACAACTTTAGTCGAGTAAGATTATGAACATTTGGATCTTTCCTTATCTTCATGCTATATAGCAGTAAAGACAGCCAGAACTGTGTTTGATGAATCAACTAACCTAAGTCCCAAACTAACAGAACCACTAATCCCTCTTGCTCACATACTGCGCAGATAGCTTCTTCAATGAGAATGGTGCTGAGTCTGTGGTTCAACAACCATTCCAGGTGGCATGAGCCTGTTTTCACTATGGCAGAGACTTGCACATCCTTCAGGTCTGTCCTGCTCCTTCAAAATATCTGGACCCAAGGAATTGGAATACACACAGCTCTAGGTAAGGACCTGGGATTCAAACTGCCTTTATCTAAAAATTTATAAAGCATACATGCTTTATGTGTTACTGTGTAATACTGGTGATTTCTGGATGCTAATTGTTTCATTTATTTATTTATTTTTGTTGTGCACATTTATTCTCCATTGTATTTATTTTGGAATAGAAGAAGTGGATGACTTCCCACTTGTCTGTAGTAAGAAGTCTAATTAGCAGATACATATTATGAATTTAAAATATGAAATATCAGTGCATTTTAAAAGTAAAAGAATTGGAGTATTTGGCAAAGAAACTAAGGGAATATGTCTTAAATTAAGCAAATTCTAAAACATCTTTGCAAAACTGAAAAGTAATGAGATAAATTAAAAATAATATGATTTGTTGAAAATATTGGGGTAAAAGGGAGAAGATAAAAATCCAAGAGTTAAATAAAATTGTCCAAACCAACCAGAGTACAAACCTCACAGTTAGAGAATATAAAATAATATTGAATGAATTAAAATCAACAGCTTTTACAGTAAAAAAAAACTATAACTTTATAAATGTTTAAATAATTTAAAAATTTGTATGTAGAAAAATAGTGGACATTAAGCCTACACATACAAATTCAATATAAAAAATCAGGGCTAGAATATCAAAAGATACATTAGAACTAAACTACACACTGACTCTATGTTTAGAACATTGATTGTATTAGTTATAAAATATTTTATGTGGAGCTAGGTGGTGGTGGCACATGCCTTTAATCCCAGCACTTGGGAGGCAGAGACAGGCAGATCTCTGTGAGTTTGAGACCAGTATGGTCTACAGAGCGAGTTCTAGTACAGCCAGAGCCACATAGGGAAACCCTGTCTCAAAACCATTCACACACACACACACACACACACACACACACACACACACACACACACAGAGAGAGAGAGAGAGAGAGAGAGAGAGAGAGAGAGGCACGCACATTTTAATCCATTCTCTATATATGAATTGGTTAATTGTGTAACTAAAGAACTCAGGAAATACCTTAAAGAGGCACATAAAATGAAAAGGAAAATTTTAATTAAGGAAATAAAGAAAAGATAATATAACTCAATAATATTGAATACTTGATTCAAAAGTGAGTTCATACAAAAGCAATGCCCTACAAGCCTTATCATTTCAATATAATTACCATTAGAATCTAATATAAAACTATCATTATAATGGCAAAACTCTAAATTTTTCAAGTGAACAAATAATGAAGATATACACCACTATGTTAGAGAAGAGGAATGAAGGGATACTTGCAGTAACTGATTTCAAAGCATATTGTATCATGAAATCATCATTTCCAAATGGTGGTAATATTGTAGAGGTGTGTTTAATAGAGGGGTGTGTGTGTGTGTGTGTGTGTGTGTGTGTGTGTGTGTGTGTTCAGGTATATGGAGGTCAGAAGTGAACCCAGATATCATTCTTCAGAAGTTATCTACCTTACTTTGTGAGGTAAGTTTTATCATTATAAATTGGGGCTTACCAATTAACCCAGAAAGGCTATCCATCAAGCTCCATGGATCCCTGTGTCTAGGCTTCCCCATCACCAGGTATACAAATTTGTGCCACTACACCCTACATTTTCTGTATGTTCTGAGAAGCAACCTCAAGTTCTCATGCTTGCACACCAAGCCTTTTACTGACTGAACTGTCTTCTCAGTCACAGAAGGAGATATTTTAAAATGTCTCCAAAATAAAACAATCATATATGTAAATCTAATGCATAATAAAAAAAAAGAAAGGTAGAGGCTGAGGAGATAGCTCTGCCACGAAGACCACTTGTGTCCAGTATGCCACAACTGCCTATACCACCACTTCCAAGAGATCTGACATCCTCTTCTGTCCTCTGCGGTAACTGCATAGAAACACACATGTACATACTTTAAAAATAAGTCTATTAAAATGTTATACAAAATATCTGAAGAAGATGCAGTCAATGACTGGAAAAGTTTTCCTCCAATGTAATTTAACCTACTTTTTGTTTGCAAGTAATAGGTATCACAATTTAAGAAAACCAAAATTGAGAAATAATCCCATGTACCACATGGAATAATATTAGAACTATTTATCCTAATTTGTAAATATATTGCACTAATCAATCAATCAATAAGTTACCATGGGAAATATAGAAAGGCATATGAAATGTTTCACATTTGATTGTTTTTATTTTTAGTTGCGCATTAAATACTCACACATTAGGTATCAGTAATGTCCTAGAAAGACGGTTACCACACATTGAGAAATGTACGTTCTAATGTTCTAATAACAGCTTTAAGTGAGTAAAATTCTGCAACGGAGATGGCAACCTAGTTAATTTTGTTGATCACAATTTAAAGCATGTACTCTTTTGTGCAGCAATCCCACTTGTAGGACATCATCAATGTCAGTCTTCACACATTCTTCCAGAGAGCAAAGTCCAGGAAACGCTCCTCCCTAACCTGTTTAACCAGACCATCAGAACTCTATCAGTCTCTTTTGTCATTACAATGGCAGTATAACCAAGGGAGACAATTAAGGAAGGAAGGGTTTGTTTTGGTTCACAGTTTGAAGGTCTAGTGCCCCTAGTGGACAAGTCGCAGTAGAAGGAGAATGAAGAAACCAGCCACACTGCACCTGAAGTCAGGAGCATGGAACTATGAGTGCTGATCCGCACTCCCTCCCATTTATTCAGTCATGGGTCCAGCCCAGGGAATGGTACTCCTCTCACTTAGGGTTGATCTTCCTTCCTACTTTAGTATACCAGTTCTCAAAACTCCTTCACAAATATGCTCAGAGGTTTCCTCTCTATGTTGTGGATCTTAGGATCATCATAAATTCCATAAATTTAGTAATCAAGCTAACCATCACAAGTCTACCGTTGCTGTCCACTTGACACACAAATGTATCATTTTAAACATAATTTTCTCTATATTTCTCTCATAGGCTTATGGTCATCTCATATTGTAAAAGCATTTAGGCCATTTTCAAAAGTCCCAATAATTTTTAAAAGCCTTCTAATTATTCAAAAGTTCAAAGTACAAGGAGTCTTCTGAAATTCAAGACAATCTCTTAAGTATGAGATCCTATTTTAGAAAAAATTTAAAATCCCATTTTCATTCTCATTCTAAGAGGGAGAAGCAGGATATAACAAGGAAGAATTTGACTGAAGAAAACTGAGACACAAAATCCTACAGCTCCATGTTCCTCCTCCGTGGCTCCTGTGGCTCCTGGTGGAATCCCCAAAGTGCTTAGTTATCTCTATCTCTCTAGCTTGTTGTCTGCAATACACATAGACCCTCTGTGAGCCAGCACCATTACATGTGTGCACCTTTCTGAATATATGCGTCACAGTTCCAACATCTCTGGCATCCCTTGCAATTAAGATTTTACCTTTGCACATTCAACGGTCTCTCTGGACGACTGATTCTGTCAAACACTGTCTTGCCTCAGTGGCTCTCTGAATTGTGGTACAAGACTTCATGACACCTTTAATCTTACACATTTCACACTTGAAAAACCAGTGATGTGTGGAAAATACTGCAAAGTTCTGTTGCCAACTAGGGGTGGAGCATGTCCCATAGTACCATCGTAGCATTGACATTTTTGAACTGACCTAGAGAAACACTTCCCTGGGTGGATTATTTGAGCAAGAAATACCTTTAAAGATAATCTCAGTTTATACTCTCTCCTTCATATTAATTTTCAATTTCACAAGATGAAGTCATTGATAGGAAGGTTCTTACACTCAGGGGTAAGTCCTTGTGCAGAACATCAGGTTTGTCTTTAATGGTAGCAATCTTTTTAGCAATTGCAGCTGCTTTTGATACTGCCTTGTGATAGTAAACTCCATTCTTTTATTTACAAAACTTTACATTTTTTTTTTGTCTTCCTGCTCCACTTTTGGCTCTCTTCTTGTTGTAGAACTAGATGAAACAGTAGCCACACCACACTCTGAATATTATCCTGTCTTGACATTTCCTTCTTTAAACAATTTACCCCTTACTCCTTAGCCAGCCTCATTCACAGGCAGAATGCATCCAGATTCTCTGCCTGAACATAACCCAAATGGATGCAAGCCAACTTTCTGATAGAGTCCTTGCTCTCTAGAACCTGGTGGTCTCCACTGTCAGCACTACTTTTGATATTCTGGTATTCAAAATTCCTGCAAGGAAGGTACATTAAGCTCTGTACCTTACATTATTCAAGGTATTTTTGAGTTCATCATTCTAAATTCTTCCATATTTTCCTACAAACTATTTGGCCTGGGAATTGTACAGTTTGGTTTTTCACAATAACCACCTCATTATTGATAACAATGTTCTGTATTAGTTGCCATTTCATTGTTTTGACAAAAGAAACAAGAAAAGAGGGATTTATTTTGGTTCACAGTTTGAGGACACAGCTCATGATGGCTTGGAAAACATGGTGGCAGGAACACAAAACAGCTATTCCTATTGCATCTGTGGTCAAGAAGCAAAAAGTAACACTCATCTTGATTTTATGTAGTTATGTAGTGTAGACTCTCTTCCTATAGAATGATACCACCCACATGTAAGTTGGAACTTCCTACCTTATAATGTAACAAAGAAACCCCCTCACAGACATGCCCATAGGATTGTTTCTATGATGATTCTAAATACTATCAAGTTTAACCATGACAGTATCTTTGAGTAAATGTATGGCAGGAACATTTTAAAAACTGCACATTCTTAACCAGTCATCATAAAACTAGAATTAAAAAAAATCAAGGTAAAATATTTGTGAATTAAACAGTACAAATAAAGAGTAAACAAAACTGAGTTTATTCTAGGGATGCAAAGTTTGCTAAATGCTTAACATTTAGCAACCTTCTAATAAAATTGATCTAAACAAGAAGTAAAAGAAATTATATTATATAGTGACCCTATTAAAAGATTTGATAGTATTAAAAATCCAATTTATAAAAGTCATTTGCAATGGCTGGATGGTGGTGGCACATGCCTTTAATCCCACCACTTGGGAGGCAGAGGCAGGCAGATCTCCAAGTTTGAGACCAGCCTGGTCTACAGAGTGAGTTCCAGGGCAGCCAGGGTTACTCAAAGAAACCCTGCCTCAAACATCCTCCCCCAAAAGCCATATGCAAGCTAGAAAAGACACTTTCTAAGCTTGATCAATGATATCTATGAAACCTAAAATAAATACACACAGTGATTGTGTCATAAAGCTTCCCACTGGAACTGGAGTTATAGATGAGGGACTGTGAAAGGAAGAATGTGTTTACTGCATTTATGAAACATCACACTGGAGGTCCTACACAGAGATAAGTTAATTTGTAGCAAAGGTTGAAAAACAGTATTTGTAGATTTGAGCTAATTATATAAATGGCAGAAAGTAGACATGATAGCTCGTAGGGAATATTCCATTTGTTGGCTTATGTCACTGTGACAAAATACCTGTGACTGATCTGCCATTTAGAAGAAATAAAGGTTGACTTGGGTTCATAATTTCAAAGGTTCAGTCCATGTTCTCTTGGTCTTGCTCTGTTTGGTTCTAAGGCAGCTCAGTATATTATGTCAGAGCATGTAGCATAGGAAAAGTTCACTTCATAGCAACATAAGAGGCCAAATTAGAGAGCAGAAAGTACCAATAACCCCTTCAAGATCGAGCTCCCAAAGATTTAATTTCCTCCAAATAGGTCTGAGGCCCCTAAGTTTCTACTAGAAACTTCTTGTGAACAATCCCCTAACACGTGACCTACTGAAGGAAACTCCATACTCAAATCACAACATATATAAGGTATCCTAGCAAATAGTAGGATTCTATAAAATGAATACTATGACACTAGAAATACATAATGATACAGTTTAGTTGGTCAAAAAGAAATATAAATACACACACACACACACACACACACACACACACACACACACACACATGCTTACTGTGTGCTTCCACTCAGAAAAAATATATATAGAAAACAGGTTCCTCTTTTATGTGAATTCTCTTACTTTTGGGTAAAAGGGCAATGTTTAACTCTTTATGTTTTCTAAATCTTGACTGTAATAGCAATGTCAGAAAAATCTTCCTTTCTACTTAAATAAAGAGGCACAATTTCAATTCTATACCTGGTGTGCAATAGTGGATACAAAGTGGTGTGTACATCCCACATTCCCAGCCTGGGTCCCTGGGAAGAAAAGACTAATGTCTCTTTTCTCCATTATTTTTATTTAAGAGTAAGAGATGTAAAGGGCAGTGTGAAGAGGTAAACACAGTAATAATCATCATCACTTTTAAATGAACAATGCGTATGCTAATAACCATGCTGGTTTCCTGAAACATGAGGCTGATTTCTAGCTCTTAACAGCTCACCTTATGTCCCTGGACAAAATAAAGGACTACATGCCCATTCCGTTGCAAGAGAAGGTGGCACGTTATGGATTCTCTCCTTTTGTAGAGTCACCCCGAAACAAAAGACATTGGATTGGTGTGTAGACTTGAATGAGCGTTCCCCTTGAACATTGAAATGGACTTAACTCATTTCCTTCTGTGTAGTTGATGCATTTTCTAAACAGAACATGGAGAGTTCCCATTATATCATTTTTAGTCTGATTGTTAACTTCAGGCTGAGCTAAATTCCTGATCCAAAATAAACCGTGGGTTATTTTCTATGTAGAAAAATATTTCAAATAAGAATAAATTAATATAAAGTTTTTTATAATGTACATTAGATGTATATTTTAAAATTCTCTGAACATTAAGAAATGAATGTTTCAGAGTTAAAGAAAACAATAAATTTATTTCAGGAGACATTAAAATTGTCTCTGCATTCATGATAGTATGGACTACATCTTGGACCATGCTACCTGACTTATAGACATGATTGGGACCAGAAATATCTCTAGTTTAATTATAATGAGAATGGTATTCCAGTCAAAACGTGTGCTCTGTCAGGAGCTCTAGAAGTATGACTACAAAAGATGTTTTTAACCTTATAAAATCCTATTTTCTCAAATGTTCATCTTTGTGAATAGAAATTTGAATTATAATCTATTATTTATATTTTCATATTATTCCCTAATTTTTATTACCAGATGCTCAAGCCTTATTAAACTGAACAGCATGAGGTTAGCATTCAAGTTTTAGGCAGAAAAGCTTAATTCTAAAACATTGTATTATAGTTTAGCTATTTATCTATAATCAAATATATAATAATTAGATAAAATGCATAAGTATTTTATATCCATCATTCAAAGTAATCTAATTTATATTTATGATTTCATAATTATATTAAGTGGCAATGATGACTAGAATCTTATATATTGAGAATGAGCAATTGATAAAAGATAGACTTTTATCTTTTCCTTGGTTATTCAATCTCACTAATTACACATTTAATAATGATCAATTACACATTAATGCACATAATTGTTTTATTAAATCTAAACCATAGTTAAATGCTTATTTAATAATCTAAGTTAGCATTGCCCTTTAATCTCTGTCAGTAAATTAGAATTGCATTTACCCACCTAAATTTTAAATTATCTCTTGTTCTCCTCTCTGCCTTCTTGTCTTGAATTTTGGGGGAAATCAACCTACTTTATTTGAGCTAACAAAACAAAGTGAAGAAGATTGCATTTTAGACCTCAAATGATTGAGTATATTTGGGTTTTTTGTTTGTTTGAATGCTAGTATCTAAGAGATAGAGTTAATACTTTTTTTAAAACATAAACTGATAGAGCAATAATTTTAAAAATAGATAATTTTCAGTTGTTCAAGTTGTAATCTAAGCTCTTTAGCACCATATATTACTTAATCTTCAAGCAATACTGAAGATTTGGATTATTAGAAATATTCTGAGGCAGACAGGAAACTGAAACGAGGAAGAAGTTTCAAGGGACATTTGTAGGTAGTTACTGAGTGAAGACCACAGTCCTCATCTCCAGAACTTAGCCTCAGTTTCTCTTCCTTCCCAGACTCATCCATTGGCACTGACTTTCACTGACAGGTAAAGGAAAAGAGGTGGAAATGTGAATAGGAAGCTATGTGTCACCACCTTAAATTAATCCAGGTGAGAGGAAGGTTTTCAATTCACTAAACCACACAGGAGTTTTGAGTTCTACTTGAGATCCACTATAAACTCACCAGAGTTTATTAATTTGCATTGAAATAAAAGTAGGAGATCAAAGAAAATTCAATTTACATGATTGACGCAGATGTCTTTAGTGAGAATAAATATAGACAAAACAGCAACAGGAAAAACAGAGAGGCATTCCAAACACCTAGGTACACATGTGTGCACAACTACACATAGGAAGAACACCAGGGAATGCCTCTCTAAACTTTAAGAGTGTTAATTACACACAGTGTTCTATAGTGATAGAGTAAAAATACATCATAATATCCCTTCTTAAGAATGAAATCTTGCAAGCTACAGAAAAGAAAGCCAAAATGTATGCATTCTTAAACAAATCCTATGCATGACATCATGCTTACACTCTTGTCTAAAATCCACGATGATACAGTGACAGAAATATCATAGCATTTTAAAGTGAAAAGATCTCACACATGCTCAAATATACTAGTAAGAAAGTGGCATGCCCTGTTGGAACTCAATATTATTTACTCAGCATCCCTCCTTATCTGTTTTTCCCACTTCCTCATCTAATAATCTTACAGTCTCAAAAATATTTCAGACTAGAAATGTACATAAGGAGCTTCATTTCTGTTTGAGGGCCCTTCATGCCCTAAGCATAGTACATATTTATACTGAATGGGGTATGCAAGTACGTGGCCATTTGTAGAGCACTTATGCATTTAGTTGTAATATAAAACAATTAATGCCTGTGAACATCAATGATTTATGAGCCACAAAACTGTTCTTCAAAGCTAGTCCATTTTTAAAATGACATTTCAAAGGCATCTGATTATTTCTTTAGGTATCATCTAATGTGTGAGCATTAGGATCTAAATGTTACCAACAGTTCTTTTAAATTTTTACAGTTTGAGTTGGCCCCAGAGTCAAATTGGTTGATTTTGGTTAAGCTGTCAAAAGAAGTATTGCATCATCATATAATTTTATTTTATTTTTTTTAACTTTTAAAATGGTCACTGCACTTCTCAAAAGAAGAATATACGGCTATAAGTTCTATTTGAGGTGCTCACACAAGAGAATCATTCACGTTCACTACAGGCAAACTTTTTCTTTTTAATTTTTTTTTTCATAACCAACAAACTTGGATTTATACCAGCTTGCTTCAAAGCAATGTCTTCCAGCCAGCTCTTGACTGGACAGAAGAATTCATTTCACCTCTCGGGACTGGAGACCTGGCCCCAATGAGATACATTGCCTCATTTTGCTTCCTCGCTTAGTGTCTCCTGTAGGTGGTGGACTGGTGAGGTGGTATCTGGAAGGTGATTTGGTGAAAATGGTGGTAATTTAGCAGCAATTTTTGTGGCTACTCTACCCCAGTGGGAGCCATTCTGCTTCTTCGATAGTAAGAGCTTTGATCAAGGATCCAAGGAGGGAGGCTTGTGTGCTCAACATGGAGTTAAGTTGAAGAAATGGGTAAAACACACAGAGCTGATTCTAGCCTGACAGGCACACTCCACACAAGATGTGCTGTGGGCACACAGAAATGCAGCACCGTAGGGAGGGCTCAGATTAAATCACACCCGCTGCCGCCATCAGTATTCTTGCTTGTCGTGGCTTTTCTATTTGGGGAGAGCTTATCACCAGACATGAGTTCAGAATGATGAGTGAGACAAGTGATAAACAAAGACGGAGAAAATGAAGCTAAGCCCTCTTTCATGTCTTTTCTCATTGTTCTTAGTCAAAAAGCAGAAGCACATGGGCGCCCGGCGTGTCACCCTGGGACGTCTGCAGTTTTGTTCTGTGATTATAACAACTTTTAAAAAATATATTGCTTTGGAGAGGAAATGGGAAAAACATTTTTCTTCACCTGTCTTGAAACACATGTTGAAGAAATATATAAACTTTACTGAACACACATTTCCAAATGAGATTCTTTTTCTTAAATATTAGATTCACTAATTAATTTCTATAAGACAAATTTCAGTTTTCCTAATGAGACTGAAGTCTCATTCATAATACAACACTGAACAGAGCTAGACTTAGCAAGGTCCTGGAGAATTTTAAGTGTCAGGGTTACCATTCTTGTGGTTTTTTAACATTATGTATCCTGTGGCTAAGCCTTAGGATAGGCCTTGGTATTATTTGTATAGCCATCTCTTACCAAACATATGAAATACATTTCAACTGAATGTTTTTAATATATCTCTAGCACATACATCAGCCCCTCAGATACATTTCCACTACCTGCTGAATCACCCGAGTCACTTCAGGCATTTGGGACCTATTAGAGGGAAGTTTAATCTCAGGTTCATTTAGATTTAGATAGTGTATAACACACACACACACACACACACACACACACACACTTTTGCTCTGGGAGTGTCTTTCTTTAGAAATGGTAGATATGGCATTTCTACATTCCCTTTTATAGCTCACCAACACCATTACACAAAGACAGTCCACATCCCAATTCTTATTATAACCATATTTTGTAGTACTTTAAATGTGTAGCTATAACCTTATCATAATTTGAAGTACACAAACCCAGAAATTAACAATAATCTAAACACTAGACATGTAGAAACATTATGGGTGAGTTTTACCTTCAAAACATAACTTTGTTTTTTTTTACAATTACATAATTGACAATACAGTATGTATAATAGTTATACATTATTATAAGAAAGATTATTTTAGAAAATATTTTCATTAAAAAAAGGACAACAGAATGTTGTGTTTATGTTTATAGGATTAGATCCTAGAGCAGGACTCCCCTGTGAAAACCTGTAGATTTATACATGAAATAAATTTAGGAGACTCTTGCCCCTGTTGACTACACTGCCAAATATTCTAAGGTCTGACCAAGAGCAATTTGAAAGGCATTATTTAAACCACAGAAACCAATTATTGGTAAAACATTGTATAAAATGTATAAATTATTTCTTTGTTTTCCTTGCAAAACACAGTATTTCTACATGGTAGACATATGAAGAAATGATTAAATCAAATATAGCCAAAAGGAAAGAAAACCCTATCACAGACATGTCAGAAAGCAGCTTATAAGTCTATTCTAGTTTTTAAAGTTTTATGTGTCCTCTGACTCTTTAAATTCACAATTTGGTACAGTTCTGTTTTCTGTTTGGAGGAAATATTCACTTTTGTACCAAGTTTTGAATTCATCATTTTAGATTCTTGCCCTTAAATACGTCCTTTCAAATATGTTCTTTCTTACAGGCCCAAAATATTACAAGGAAAAAATATGCATAGGCATGGAATAAAAAAAAAATTTTCTCTTATTGCAGCAAGATAGAAAAGAATATCACCAAACTCACTGCTCCTATCTAGGACAAGGTCTTGAAAGACATGTATTTTAAGGAAGAAATCTCATGGGATCCCACCAGAAGACAAGGAACTACTAGCATCTAACAACTGCTGAGGGAGGGAGAATTAGCCTTTTCCAGACATGATTCTCCGAATTGGCCAGCCTTGGAATCATATCTGCACAAGCATGATCAACGGACTCAATATTGTGTTTGCATATATTTGTATATATATTTATATAACAATAACAATAAAAAGGAGACCAACAACCAGACGGAATAAGAGGGGTGGATGGGAATTGGAAGATGAGGAACATAGGAATGGGACAATTAGGGGCAGGAAAATGGGAATGGGACAAATAGGGGTAGGGACATGGAAATGTGAAGATGGGAACATGGATATGGGAAGATGGGGGCATGAGCATGGGAAGACGGGGGTGTGGAGATGGGGAGGTAGAGAGCATAGGAATGGGAATATTTAGGGTACAGGGAAGGTGGGAGGGAAGACGGGAAAGAGGAGGTGGTATAATTATATTTTTAATTCTTTAAATTTAGTAAAAGAGACTCATATTTCTATGTTGCAATGTCTATTATCGAGAGCATGAACAATCTACAGTAGTAATACAACACTGGTCCTCAGATATCTCTTCTACTCATAAAGCTTAAGTCATGACTCAATCTAGAAGAAAGACTTAGTTGATAAAACTATTGTTATGTATCAAGTAATGATCATGTGAAATAATAAACACTTGATGACTGTGTTTATTTTATGTATAATTATTTGAAAACACTTAGTAGCTATGTGAATATTAATTTAAAAATACCAACACTGGTGTGCTCATGTGTCTGTTTCTGTGACCTTTCCTAAGTAGTCAGTTTTTAAGGGGACAAAGTTTGTTTTGATCTGGCTTAAGACAAAAATTCAAATGGCAAACAGAAGAAATCATCAGACCTTGTCATTAGAAAAGAAACTTTGAAAGTGGAAGAAAAGTGAGAAGAAGACCCCCCAAAGGAGTAATGTACTAGAGACTTATAGGGTACTATTGACAGACGTGATGTGTTGAAGTGTAGAAAAAACATCAACTAATCTTCATAAAATCATGGGTCAAAAATTCAAATAATTGTAAAGATACAAAATGGCAAATTCAATGCCTGAGTAAAATCCAGTCAGAAGAAACAAAGTAGAACTATAACACTTCTCAATGCTGAAGTCTAGACATCAAAAGATAAATAGAAAGCATATTGGATATAAGGGAAGAGTCCTTATACTCACCATTGACTTTCCATCAGACATAGGAATAGTGAGTAAGTAAGGTATATTGAAAAACAAGTGAATTCCAACCCAGACTCTATACCAAACACAATCATCCTCCAGGAAGGAAGGCACAATAATGATATTTAAGTGGAATAATAAACTAAGGGGGTGCCTGGCCAGAAGATTTGACACTAGTTTCTGGTGCCTGCTAAAGTTCTTCATTATGGAGGAAAAGAAGTTGATGGATACCAGATATTCTTTACAAATGAAAGGGCTTCTTAAATTGAAATAATTAGACAATTAATAAAAATAGCTTTACGGTAAACACCCTAGGAGAATGTAAGGGTCTTCTAAATGCCTTTATAGCCACATTTTCGTACATCGCTCACACTAATCAAGGAAATGATTTCGCATCAAACAAAGGCGATTACAAAGAAGCACAGCTTATCAAAGTGTAGAGAAGAAGTAACTGTGGACTACCCATTCCCAGACTGGACATCTGTAACATAAGGATCAGGAACATTTTGGAGAGGTGGGCAGAAAGACGGTGAGAATGATATGACTAGAAGGGCTGCTCTGAAATAGTGTGTTCAGGACAGGAAGGGGTTGTTGAAACCATGAAATCTCAATAGTTATGATCACCAACCTAAGACCTGCAGGAGACAATTTTAGGCAACATTCCAGCATAGGTGGAAGAGGCAATCACAACGCCCCACCTTCCCTGGAATAGCTAAAGGCAAAGATTACTGAAGGAGGAAAAATCAGTTTTCTTCTCTGTTTGGTTTACAATATCCAAGTAATTAGCCTAAACCCATGTGCGTATATGCAACATAGACAGGTCTAATTAGGATATATATATATATCCTATATATATATATATATATATATGTGTGTGTGTGTGTGTGTGTGTGTGTGTGTGTGTGTGTGTGTATAGGATATGTATATATGTGTGTATACATATACATATAATCACATTTATAAATTATAGAAGAGGAAGATACAAATATAAATGAATTTGAGGCAGTGGATGCAGGAGGGACATGGAAGGAGGTGGAGGAGTCAGGGATATATATATATATATATATATATATATATATATATATATATATATATATATAAATCAAAATGTATTCATTTTATATATGAAGTTCTCAGATACAAAAAAAAGAATCAAAAGAGAAAATTTCCTAATTTGTGTGGGGAGGGTGAATTGCATGTGTATAGGGGAGTGCAAGCTGTGGATAAACTTCAGTAAGCCTCTTCTATTTCTATCTGCATTATGCCCTGCTAGAAGTCTCTCTCTGAACCTGAAGCTTGCTGGTTTCTGGATACACTGCTGACGACCAAGCCCCAGCAGTTCTGTCTCTGAGCCCCCGACCCTCACAAAGCTCTGGAATTGTGTATGCCTGCAGCTATGTCCAGCTGTTTCTAATTTTGATACAGTCCAATTTATTTTTTGTTTTGTAGTTTGTTCTTTCGCTATGCTAACAAAAACTCCATTGTCAAACACTAAGTAACACAGATTTATTCTTTACTCTGTGAGCTGGATGGATCTCTCTCTTGTGCTCAGATATATGACCTATTTTGTATGACCTATTTTGAGTTAATTGTCAAAGGTGACATGAAATTTCTACTCAACTTCATTTTTTTCCATATGGGTATCTCAGTTATTTCTGTACAATTGAAGACCTATTTCTCTGTTAAGTTGACTTAACAGTCATTGAAAAAAATCAATGTGAGGGTTTATTTGTGAACATCAATCCCATCCTATCAAAGTCTAGATCTACCCTTCCTTCAATCAATATCATGCTTTTGGTTGAGTTTTACAAAGAGGAAGCATGAATACTCTAACTTTAAACTTCTTTTCAAAAGTATCTTGGCTCATTTCTTATCCTTTTTATTTCAATATGAAGTTTATAAACACATTATTAACTTATATAAAAATATAACTTGTAAGCAGTTATAAAGGATGTGTGAATCAATTGTCTTCTGATCCATGAACTTGGAGTACCTACCCATTTACCCTTTTACAGATTACATACCTTTTGATAATTTGTTTTGTGTAATTTAATTCTTTTTGATGCCTTGTAAGCAAAATAAATTTTATGATTTCAATTTTGGATTGTTTATTTCTAATATATAGAAAAAAACCTGATTTTTTGCTTAGTTTTGTTTTGTTTTGTTTTGTTGGACTTCATTTGTTCTAATACTTTTTGTGGGCTCATTATAATTTTCTATGTAAAATATAATGTCATTTATGAATAGGAAGAAAGTTGCTCTTTTTTATCTGTGAGACCACAATTGTCATCAAAATGCATAGATTAAGATCCTTAATAAAATATACTATTTACATATTACATATGTAATAAACTTCAAACACTTTCTAGACTTCTCATCGAACATAGCAACACGATAATGGGATAAATACTTAAAAATCTGTACATATTCAAAATAAGTATTTTTTCTCTTGAAAAATAATGTTGATTGTAAAGTACAATATGGAATTAACAGACAAGTAGTTTGTTTATTCCTTTATAATTTAAATGCACATTTTTTCTATACCATCCCATATAGATGCTATGTCCTAGACTCACCACCACAGTATTGAATAAAGTATGTGGTAGCTTATTATTTTAGGGAGTCTTTCAAATTTTAACCAATAATCTTATTTTTATTTTTTGGGGGAGTGTAGCTGGAAGTTTTCCTGTGTTCTGCCCAGTCCCTGCAGTCTCTCAGACCTAGGTAAGCACACAGAGGCTTATATCAATTATGAACTGGATGGACTATGGCTCAAGCTTCTTGCTAGCTAGATCTTACATATTAAATTAACCCATTTCTATTAATCTATTAAGTTGTGACTTACCTGTATTTTCAAATCTTGCTTCTACTGCCAGCAGCTTGCAGTATCTCCTTCTTCTCCTTTCTCCTCCCCCTATCTCTCTTGGATTTTCCTGCCCAGCTCCATCATGCCCTGCCATAGGTCAATGCAGCTTTATTTATCAACCAATCAGAGCAACACATACTCACATCATATAGGAAGACATCTCATAGCACTTCCCCTTTTTTGTCTAATCAGAAAGGAAGGTTTTAACTTTATCCTAGTAAAATTACATATAACAAAACAGTTATCAAGCAAGAATTACATTTACAACATCTAGTCCATTTATCTTTGCCAGATTCAAAGAAAATATTCTATTTATCTCATATTTGTGAGTTTAAGGTTTCATATCTAATTTAACTTTTATCATAAGCAAAGAAAATTTATAATAATAACTATCTAGTCTTCAGATAAATCAAAGACCTCAGAAGGATATACTATTACCTAGGTAACCAGGAAGAGCATTGTAAGCAACCTCCAAAAATCTAGAATGACAGAGAAAGCTGGCTGCCTGGACAGTCACCCAAAGTTCCTCTGTAATTTTGGGGCATCCATCTTTAGCCTATAGGACTAGAGTCTCTCAATCATTTCTCCCTGTGTCCTGTAGCATGTCCGGCAGTCTCCTCTGTGAAGCAGGATCCTGAAGGACCATTTCACCTTGTTTTGGCAAATTAAGTGCCAAATGTAGCTAGAAGTTTGCTAGCTAGCTCTTATGTCTTAAATTAACCCATTTCTATTAATCTATAAGTTGCCACATAGTCATGGCTCACCGGTATTTTTACATCTTGCTTCTCCTGCCAGTGGTATTCTATTTGGAGAGATAGTTTATGAAGGATATTTAAAAATTATTACTAAGTAAATTAAATTTTGTTCTTTTTTAAAAAATAATTTATTATTTATTTTACATCCTGGCCACAGTTTCCTCTCCCTCCTCTCTTCCCTCCTCTACATCCACTCTCTCTTCTCATCCCCAGTCCACTCCTCCTGTTATTCTATTCAGGAAAATGCAGGTCTCCCATGAGTATCAACAAAACATGGCATATCAAGTTGCAATAAGACTAAGCACTTCCCCATGTATTAAGGCTGGGCATAGCAACCCAGTATGAGAAGCAGGGTTCCAAAAGCCAGTGAAAGAGTTGAAGACAGTCCCTGTTCCCACTGTTAGGGGACCCTCAAAAGGACCAAACTACATGACTATAACCTATATGCAGAGTGCCTAGGTCAGTCCTATGCAGGTTCTTTGGTTGTCAGTTCAGTCTCTGTGAGTCCATATGAGCCCAAGTTAGTTGATTCTTTGAGTTTTAATTCTTTTCCCCCCTCTTCTGTAGGATTCCCCAAACTCTGCCTAATGTTTGACTGTGGGTCTGCATCTGTTTCCATCAGTTGCTGGATAAGCCTTTTTAATGATAATTGGGATAAACACCAATCTGGTCACAGGAGATGGCCAGTTCAAGCTATGTACTGCTATTGATAGGAGTCTTAGCTGGAGTCATCTGTGTAGATTCCTGGGAGATTGATTCCCTTTTGCCAGGTTTTTAGCTGACCTAAAAATGCCCCCATTTCTCTTTCAGTACTCTTCCCCATTCCTCTCACAACCTGATGGCTCATGTTCCCATCTCCACCCACCCTCAGTCAACCCATGAACTCTTTTTTTATTTCCCCTTCCTAGGGACATCCAGGTGACCTGCCATGAACCCTTCTCATAACCAGTCTCTTTGGTCTGTGGATTGTAGCATAGTTATCCTTTATTTACAGTTAATATCTACTATGAGTGAGTACATACCATGTTTGTACTCTTTCTCAGTTTGGGTTACCTCATTCAGCATGATTTTTTTTTCTAGTTCCATCCCTTTGCCTTCAAATTTCCTGGTATCCTTGTTTTTAGCAGCTGAGCAATACTCCATTATGTAAATGTACCATATTTTCTGTTTGTGCAGGGTAATAAGTATGGATCTATTTACACTCTTTTACACACTAACATTCAGTTATAGCAACACTATTTGCTGAGGATGCTTTCTTTTTTCCATAGTATAATTTGGGCTTCTTTTTTGAAAAATCAGTTGTCCACAGGTGTGTGAATTTACTTCCGGGTCTTTGATTCCATTCCACTGATTCACCTGTCTGTGTTTATGCCACTACCATGTGGTTTTTATTACTATAACTCTGTAGTAGAGCTTGAAATCAGGGATGGTGATACCTCCTCTGTAGGTTCTTTTATTGTATAGTATTCTTTTAGCTATCCTGGGTCTTTTGTTTTTCCTTATATAGTTGAGAGTTATTCTTTCGAGGTCTGTAAAGAATTGTGTTGGAATTTCGATGGGGATTGCACTGAATATGTAGATTGCTTTTGGTAAGATGGCCATTTTTACTGTTAATCCTACCTATCCATGAACATGATAGATATTTTTATCTTATGATATCTTCTTTAATTTCTTTCTCTAAAGACTTGAGGTTCTTGTCATACAGGTCTTTCACTTGCTTAGTTAGAATTACATCAGATATTTTACATTATTTGAGGCTATTGTAAAGGGTGTTTCACTGCTTTCTTTCTCAGCCCATTTATCATTTGAATACAGTGGGGTTACTGATTTTTTTTAAGTTAATCTTGTATCCAGCCACTTAACTAAAGGTGTTTATTAGATGTAGGAGTTCCCTGGTAGAGGTTTTGGGGTTGCTTATGTATACTATCATATCACATGTGAATAATGATATGTTTACTTCTTCCTTTCCAATTTGTATCACTTTGACTTCCTTTAGTTTGTCTTAGTTTTCTAGCTAGAACTTCAACTACTATATTGAATAGATATGGAGAAAGTGGAAAATTTTGTCTTGTTCCTGATTTCAGTGGACTTGCTTTGAGTTTCTCTCCATTTAATTTACGTTGGCAATTGGCTTGCTGTATACCACATTTATTATATTTAGGTATGGCCCTTATATCTCTAATATCTTCAATACTTTTATCATGAAGTGGTGTTGGATTTTGTCAAAGCCTTTATCAGTATCTAATGAGATGATCATGTGTTTTTTTTTTTTTCGGTTTGTTTATATGGTGGATTACATTGACAGATTTTTGTATTTTGACTCACCCCTGAATCTCTGGGATGAAGCCTACTTGGTCATGTTGAATGATCTTTTTGACATACTCTTGGATTCAGTTTTCAATTATTTTATTTAGTAGTTTTGAATCAATATTAATGAGTTAAATTTGTCTGTAATTCTCTTTCTTTGTTGAGTATGTGGTTTGGGTATCAGGGTGGCTGAAGCCTCCTAGGAAAAAATTGGCAATTCTTCTGTTTCTATTTTGTGGAACAATTTGGAGAGTATTGGTATTAGCTGTTCTTTGAAAGTCTGGTAGAATTCTGCATTAAAACCATCTGTCCCTGGTTTTTTTGGGGGGTGGGGGATGGGGTGGGAGATTTTTATTGATTACTTCTATTTCCTTAGGGGTTATAGGTCTATTTAATGTCTTTATCTGATCTTGACTTAACTTTAATAAGTGGTATCTATCAATGAATTTTTCCATTTCTTTTAGATTTTCCAATTTTGTGGAGTAGAAGTTTTTGAAGGTTGACCTAAAGATTCTCTATATTTCATGGAGACTGTTGTTATGCCCCTTTTTTCATTTCAGATTTGTTGATTTGGGTATTCCCTCTGCCTTTTAGTTAGTTTGGATAAGGGTTTATTTATTCTGTTGATTTTCTCAAAGAACCAACCCCTTGTTCCATTGATTCCTTGTATTATTCTATTTGTTTCTTTTTTACTGATTTCAGCCCTCAATTTGATTACAACCTGCTGCCTACTCCTCTTGGGTGAGTCTGCTTTTTTTTTTTTTTTTGGTTCTAAAGCTTTCAGGTGTACTGTTAAGTCCTTAGTATAAAGTCTCTCCAAATTATTCATGAAAGCACTTAGTGCTATGAACTTTCCTCTTAGCACCACTTTCATTGGGTCCCATAAATTTAGGTATGTTTTGAATTCATTTTCATTGAATCTAATAAGTCTTTAATTTCTTTCTTTATTTCTTCCTTGACCCAGTGGTACCTTAGTAGAGAGCTGTTCAATTTCCATGAGTTTGTAGGTTTTCTGTTGTTTTTGTTGTTGTTGAAATCAAGTTTTAAACCATGGTGATCTGATAAGATACAAGGGGTTATTTCAATTTTTTTGTGTTTGTTCAGACTTTCTTTGTGGTTGAGTACATGGTCAATTTTGGAGAAGGTTCTATGTGTTGCTGAAAAGAAGGTGTATTCTTTTGTGCTGGGTGAAATGTCCTGTAGATATCTATTAGGTCTATTTTTCAAAGTCTGTTGCTATTTTATATCCCTTCATCACCTAGTTATATTGGTTTTTGTTTTAGGAATGCAGTCATTCCATCTATTTTATCAAATTTGTTGATACACAGTCTTCCAGAGTATTTCCTTTCAACTTTTGACTTACAGAAGCTTAATATCTTAATATTTATATTTGGCTTTGATTTGAGATTTTATTTTTTCATAGAAAATCTAATTAATTCCTTGCCAGTTATACTTCTCTTTTCTCAAATACATAACTATTGGTCTTATTGATTATACTGTTTTGGTTTTCCCCATGTTTGCTTTACGCCTTATTATTTTATTATTTTTGCTTATTCTCTATTAAGTTTATTCTTGGCTTTATATTTTCTGAAAGATATAAGTCTAAGTTAATACTCTGAGCTCTTCACTTTTATTTAATTTTTTATAAATGTATTTTGATCCTGTTTCCCTATTCCCAACACCTCCTACAACCTTCCCATTTCCCTAATATACCCAACTTTTCTCCCCCAATTCTTTCTCAAATAAACACAAAAACAAAAATCATAATAAGCAAGTAAATAACATTTTTTTAAAAAATACCAAAACAAAATGAAACAAAATGTCCACAGAAAATAAAATAACAAAATGAAACTTGGACTTTGTCTTACGTTGGCAAATGCTCCTGTGTCAGGGGCCTGACCTGGATACTCCATTGGACAAATTTATTTTCCCTTTCCCATTAGGAATCAGTTGCAAATAACTTCTTGGTCAGGAGCGGGACTATGTGTCTACTTCTCTTCTCAGTGCTAGGATGCCATCTGACTTGCAACTGGTAGGTTTGGAGTGTGCTGTCACAGTCTCTGTGAGTTCATATCAGTCCTGTTGTGTCTGGAGATACTGTTCCCCTGGAGTCATCCATCACATCTGGTTTTACTATCTTCTGCCTCTTCTTCTACATAGATTCATAAGGCTTGAGGATCAGGTCTTGATAAAGACATCCTATTTAGGACTGATGCTCCAAATTCTCTCGCTCTCTGTACACTGTCCAGTTGTGGGTCTGTTGTACAATATTTGATCACACTGTTAACACCTAGATTGTGTTTTTTACTGAACCAACCTGTTGTGGCATGGTTCAGTGCCATCATACCCCTTTAAAAGATTAAATCAAATCAGCCATAGATCAAGAGGCAAGGCAAGCAATGAGTTGACAGAAAAAAAAAAAATAAGGAGTGGGAAGAATTCAGCAAGATGGATAGAGGGACTCACAGGAAGTACTAGGGAGGGATTTTGAGTTTGGTGGCCCCTTTTGGTTTGGGACAGTGGAAGAGAAGTTCTCTTTGTGGAACAGTGGCAAAAGAGGAAGCAGCAGCAGCGTGTTTTCTCGTCTCTCAGAGCTAGCAGGTTTTTACCCCAGCATCTGGCTCCCAAGTCTTTATTGATAAGATAAAATAATAGAGACTTAGTTAAAACATTTTTCTCCCTAAAGAGAGGTGACTGAAGAGACAGCAGGACACAAAGGGCCCTATGTCCCAGGCATACCCAGCAAAGTGACAGCAGCTGTGGAGAAGCAATCAGCAGCTAGAGAGTGGTAACATCAGGCATAGTCATTATGTAGAACTGATAAAAAGCAAGATGGATCTCCGTGTTAATTCCCCTGTACTGTAAGAAGGAACTTCTCCAATGCGGGCTGAGCCAAGTACTAGGTATCTGTGGATATATTAGTATGACATTTGAAGTCAACCTGGTACTGTGGCCCATTAGGAGAATATTAGTCTTGTTTTTCTTTTTCCCTGGCCCATGACCTGTCCAGTCTCATGTTCTTGGTCACATTTGAAGTGTCAGGTGTGAAGGTATAGGTCCCATCTCATGGAGTGGGAATTTAATCCAATCAAATAATAGTCAGTTATTCCCATCACATTTGTGCTACTATTGCCCCAGTGTATCCTGCAAGCAGGTCACTGCATTTTTAGAGATGCAATGTTGATGATTATCTTTCTCCACTAGTGGTGTACATAGTACCTTCCAGGACTATGGATGCTACTCAGTAGAGGTGTTGCTTCTAGTTGGCCAGCAGCTTGGTTTCTCCATCTTCAATGGCATAAATAAGTGGTATCTTCAGCCGGAGGCTCTTACCATAATTTGTGAAGAACAATCAGTAGACTAGGCAATATGTTATGTTTGGGGGGGGGGGTTCCATAGGATCCTTTGACACAAAGACTCAACAAAATGTAACCTTTTACTGCCCCTGGAGGTTTTACTTGGTGGTGTGAGATGCCTAGTTGAAGCATTGTCTCCCCCAATTTATGGTGACTCCATTTAGATAATATACATAGTTTCTGCAGTAGTAGATTTCCATATGTTTTTTTCAAACACCTTTTAGGGTTAGTTGTCTCTCTTTCATCCTTTTCTCTCATGTCCTACCCCATTTAATCCTCCTATTCCAATTTTCCTTTTATCTCTCCATAACACTATATTCTATTTCCCCTTCCTTTGGAGATCCTCTTCCTCTAGTCTCTTACTGGGGATCTAACAGCTGTGTTTATTCAGATTGTAGCACATATATGGAAAGCTTAAAAGCTAACATCCACATATGAGAGACAACATGTATTTTTCTTTTGGGGTCTGGGTCACCTTACTTAGACTTTTTTCTTAGATCTATCTACCTACCTTTAAATTTCATAATTTCATTTTTTCTTAATAGTTGAATAATATTCCATTGTATAAATATACATTTTTATTACTCATTCATCAGTGGTCTATTTCCGAGTTCTTCTTTTTAATATAATGATTTGGTCATATAAAGTCACCTCTAAGTACTGCTTTATCTGTATCTCATAGGTTGATTTGGTGGTTTGAATGAGAATGGTCCCCATATATTCATATATTTGAATACTTGCTCCCTTGTTTGTGAAACTATTTGGGAAAGACTAGGAGATGTGGCCTTATTAAAGGAGATATGTAACTAGAGGTGGATGCGCCCTCTTGTTGTGTTCCAATATGTCAGCTTTCAGGTACTGTTCCAGAACCATTCCTGTCTGCCTGTCACCATGCTCTCCCCCGCCCTCCCCCTGCCATGTGGTCATGGAACACTATCCCTTTAAAACTGTAAATCTCAAACAAACTCTTTCTTCTATAACTTGTCTTGGTCATGGTGTCTTGTCATAGCAATAGAAAAATCAATAAGACAGGTTGATAATGTGATATGTAGTATTTTCTTCATTTCAAAAGTTTGCAATGCCCTTTATGATTTTTTCTTTGATCTGCTTATTACTTAAGAGTGTACTGTGGAAATCAATATGGCAGCTTCTCAGAAAATTGGGAATTAATCTACCTCAAGACCTAGCTGTTCCACTCCTGGGCATATACTCAAAGGGCACTCCATCATACCACCAGGACACTTGATACACTATGTTCATAGCAGCTTCCTTCATAACCTCAAGAAACCGGAAACAATTTAAATGTCCCTCTACTGAAGAATGGATAAAGAAATTGTGGTCCATTTACACAATGAAGTATTATCCATCTATTAAAAACAATAACATCATAAAATTTGCTGGCAACTAGATGGAACTAGAAAAGATCATCCTGAATGAGATAGCCCAGTCTTAGAAGACAAACATGGTATGTACTCACTCATAAGTGAATATTAGCTGTAAAGTAAAGGCAAACCATGCTACAATCCACAGACCCAGAGAAGCTAAGTAATGAGGAAGACTCAAGGGGGGGGTGCATGAATCTCATTATGAAGGGAAAATAGAATGGACATTGCCAGTGGAAGTGGTAAGGGGCTAGAAGAGGGAATTAGCATGAGAACAGGAGGGATCAGGTATGAAGAGGATGGAGGGAGAAAGTACTGGGAGAGACAACTGGAATCTGGGGGCATCTTTGGGATAAGCTAGAAACCTAGAGCAATGAAAACACCCTGGAATCTGTGAGGGTGAGCCTAGCTAAGACTCTTAGCAATAAGAAAGAGGGAGTCTGAACCAGTCAATTCCTATAATGAGGCAAGACTTCCAGGGGAGGGACTGGGACACCGACCCAGCCACAAATACTTCGACCTACAATATTTCCTGCCTACAAGATGTTCTGGTGTAAACACGGCACAGAAATTGTGAGAGTGACCAATTGTGAGTGTGACTGGCACAGCTGGAGACCCATACCCTGAGGGGGAGCTCACTCCTGAGGGCCAGAAGCCAGAAGTGGGATACCTCAGAGACATAGGATAGATCCAAACATGACTACTAAAAAATAAAAATAAAAGAGTCAATGAAATGATTCCTAATGATATTCTACTATACTAGTAGATGGATACTTAGCCCAAATGTTATCAGAGAGACTTCACCCAGCAACTGATGGGTGAAGCAGAGACCCACAACCAAACATTAGGCAGAGCTTGAAGAATTCTGTGAAATGGTGGAAGAAGGATTGTAGGAGTCAGTGGGGTCAAAGACACTGCAAGAAAACCCATAGAGTCAACTAACCTGGTGTCTCAGGGGCTCACAGAGACTGAGCCAACAAGCAGAGAACCTGCATGGGACTGACCTAAGAGCCCTCTACATATATGCTACAATTTTGTAGCTGGGTCTTCTTTTGAAATTCTTCACAGAGAGAGCAGGAGCTGTCTCTGATTCTGTTGCCGGTATTTGAGACCCATTCCTCCTACTGGAATTCAGCCTTAATAGGAGAGAAGGTATCTAGTCTCACAGCAACCTGATGTTCCACTGCTGGTTGATATTCATGGGAGGCCAGTATCTGAAGAGAAGCAGAGGAGAAGGACAGGATGGGAAGGGAGGGGAGGTGGGGATGAATGGAATTGGGAGGAGAGGAGGAAGGGGAAACTTTGGTTGGGATGTAAAAACAAAAAAATAAATAAACAAAAACAAACAAGAAGAGTGTACCCACGAAGCTTTCAGTTCTCTTATTCATTCATTTCTAATTTTAACCCACTACAACTGTGATAAAGTTAATTTCTTAAGACTTTTTTTGTAGGTTAATGGAATGACATAACATGTATTGGTGTGTAAAAATACTAAGGATTTCTGCTAGATCAGATTGTTTCACAGTGTTCCTCAGTCCTTGTGCTCAGTGATTCTTCAGCTGTCTAATTGTCAACCTGCCAATAAAAGCAAGTGTCTTAGATTCTATTACTGTTGGATTGCTCTGTTCCTTCAGTTCTGTCAACTCATGTGTTTGGGTCTCTACTGATGTGTGCATATAATTGTTTACAATTGGTAAGTATTCCTGATGGATGACAGTTCTATCATTATAGAACAGAACAATTTCCTTCAAAGTCTATTTTGTTGTTAGTATAAACATTCTTGATAGTGTGAATTTGGTGTGAAATTTTCTTAAGTAGAATCCAGAGGACAATTGCTGTGATCAAAATAGTAAATTAAATGTTTTTCTCATCAGAAGACATTAAGGAAATGAATCAGATTTATAGACTGAAACTACTTACAAAATATAACTGTCAAAGACTTGCTTTTGGTTTTGTTTGGTGAGATAGGGTCTCTCTGTGTAGCCTAAGCTGACACTGAATTTTCAGTCTTTCTGCTTTGTTCATCATTGGCTGAGATTATAGGAAAGTACCAAAAAAGCTGGATATAAGACTCACTTTTGAGGTTGTGTTGCTTTATTTGTGTAATAATAACACTAAATAATGCATCTTAGCAAAAAATGCTGAGAAATATCTCATAAAGAATGATGCATATATTAGGTAACAAGTTGATTGGCATTATTCCTTAGGGTATAAATCTATAAAGATATTTGAGTGCACAGCAATCATAACTTCCACATTAAGAAAAGGCTTGAAACACCAAATTATGGTAAATAGAACAAAGAACTCTCATACACAATGCTCAAATTGTAGAACACTTTGAATTAAATCTAAAACAACATTCATCTACACCTATGACCAACATTCTCCTTCTGGGCTATTTATAAGAAAGAAAAGGAAAAGAAAACATGTAACATGTTGCTGTGAAAAACATTTTCTAAGAAAGTTCATGTCAGTTTTATTCGAATTAGCTATAAGTTGAAATAGTACAAGTCTCCATCAAATAGAAGAATGAGCAACCTATGTTCTATATACATACAAGATCATGTTATTATTCTGGGACAAATGGAATGTGCTGGCATAAGCAACACGAAATAACACAGATATGTCAGAAAAATGTGATTCAGTGAAAACGCAAAAGTAAACAGATTCTTCATGATGTATGATATTTGGGAACTGTGTGTACATTCATTTCTGATGGGGAAGCAGAAGAGCACTTTTCTCTGATGGTGATGGGAAGTGGCAGGAGGAAAATTTCTTAGGTGACAATATTCTGTATCATAGATTGATTTGCACAGGTGAACACATTAGTCGGAACTCATCATATGGCATATTTAAGATTTATGGGTTTTAATATATGTGATTTTACCTCAAACGAAAAGAATCTTAAACAAATATTGAATCCCAGTTATTTTTATGTCTCAGGTGATGCTTACTGATCTAAGGCTTACTTTGATATGCATGAAAACCATCAGATGGATTGATGGATGGAATGGCAGATGGATAGATGCATAAACATGTGTCAAAGTAAATATGTTAAAATGACAAATGCAGAAGCACATTGGGGTATATGGGTATAAGCTATGAAATTCATTCAACTTTTCTTAAAATTTTTATAGTAAGTCTTTCAGGTATGAAACCAAATCCAGACCAGGATTAAATTTGCAGTCTAGAAAGATATTCAAGTACACACACATCTGATACAATGATGAGGGTGTGCATTGCACAATGGTGACACAGAGGAGAAAGTCATGGCACTAATGAGACATGTCAGGTTGGAGATGAGTTGAGATCAGAAATGGGCTAAGAAACTTTGACTATAGTGTCTAGTGTTGTGGAAAGTGGGAAAGTTCAGATTTTTGATGTGAAAATTCGAACTAAGGTCCGTGTATTAATGACATCATCACATCCTGTGGTGTTCTTGGAAAATGGTAGAAACATTAAGAGAAAGCTGAGTGGGAGAAAGTTAGGTCACTTGAGCAAACCTTTAAAGGTAATATTGAGGTGTTGGCCCCCTGGTATCTCTCCCTTTAATTTGGCAATCATGGGAGCAAATAGGACTTCTCTACAACAAGATCACTCTATGTTGTATCATGCCATCAAAGGTCTACAGCAATGTGGCCAAATAATCATGGCTTAGAATTTCTAAAACTGTGAGTCAAGTATATCTCGCTTCTTTGTAATTTGACCTGTCTTGGGTGTTTTATTATAACAATGGAAACATAACACCAAATGGAAATGTATTTTCAGCATTCTCTTTTCTACATGGACCAGACTATTTGGAAAGATGGAAACTCCATTAGGAGATTAGAATGAGTATTGCCCAGTAGCTATCTTGGGGTTTCTCAAAATGATTGGTTTACTCTGCTTGAAATATTTTAGACCACACTTCCTGTAAAATAATGTTTGCCAACATTACCAACTTGTGGCACTTCATCAGGATTGTGAGATAAACTACCACTTGCACGAGACACAGAGTAGTTGACATTGTTCAGATAATAAGAATTGTTTCTTTCTTTCTTTTGTTTTTTACAAGACAGGGTTTCTCTGTGTAGCTGTGGCTATCCTGGAACTTGCTTTGTAGAGCAGGCTTGCCTCAAACTCACAGAAATCTGCTTTCCTCTGCCTCCTGAGTGCTGGCATTAAAGGCTTGCATTACTTAGTTTTATACATTTGAAGTTATCACTTTTATACCAAATGTTTCCAGAATAGCTTACTAATAACCTTTTTAAAAATATATGAGGAAAATTAACTTAAATGAGTACTAATAATTTGGGGCACAACACTGGAATTAGTTTTTCCAGTGTGATCCTTTTACATGTACCTGGAGGCAGGACTGAATTAGGATCATGTGTCATGGATGATATTTGCTAAATATTTGAACAAATTCATAAAGTAAACATGATTCTTTTACCAGATTACTTGAATCAAAAGGCAAATTTGTGAATGACAATATAGCAATGTTGGATACATTGTTTGAATGTGATTTATTCAGATTCTGTGGGTGCCTATATACTCAAGTATAAGTAAGAGCAAGATGAAGTACCTGTTAAGAAAATCCTGCTGTTTGGAAGCTCACACTTAAGACAGGATATAAAGACACTGAAAACGCAGAAAGAAGCAGTGAGGCGAGTAGCTCATTTTAAGATGACAAAATGAAATGACACAGGGACATATCTCAGGAAATATCTTGCTATGCAATGCTATGATTAAGCAAGTTCCCCACACCTAAATTACAAAAGGGAACAAATTATTTTACAGTCCCAAATTATCAGCAGTATTAGTAATTAGCTTTGAAGATTAACCTCTATGGGAACTACATTCACTGTATTATTGTGAGTCTTACCGCAGTTTTCAAAGTCCTTATTCAGTTTTCAAATGAATCTATTACTATAGAAAGTATAAAATTAACAATTAGAATCAATTATTTAGTTAATCTTCATTATCTCTGAAGCAAGTGTGCATTTCCAAAAATAGGGAATTCAACTGCCCTTTCAACCATAGAAGGGATCTGTAGAATAGCTAGCCTGTGGATACCTGAGTATGCACTCGATGGACAGGAGTATTGCAAGCCACATAAGCACTTGCCTTAGAAATGCATCTTTGCCTGTGGGTTGATTCCTATATCCATACTGAGGAGTTAATAATTTGCCATTGGCAGAAAAAAATGCATCCATTTTCACACTGACATATAGTGTCTACAGCTCTATAGATTTTTCAAAGGAAATAGATTCAAGCTCTATCAGACTGAAGGCTTAGGAAATAATAATCACATACTCTTCTCTTTAGAGCCATTTGTCCTCTGGCTCCTGATTTTCATCAATTCTCTGTAATTTTCACCCACTCTGTCTCAGGATCATGAGTTATCATTGGTTGCCACTGGAACACTCCAGAGTAATTTGTCTTATTGAAACATGGGCTGGCCTCACGGCTGTGAATAATCATTCACTCTCTAATATATCACATATTCTCTAAAATTCCTTTCTCTACTTAGGAAGACATAATGCTGTCATTGAACTGATGAGAATGGGAATTAATTGTTTTCCTGCAGTTTAAAAAGGGCTGCCGTTATTTTAACATGTCCGTTTTAGAAATCTGCAGCCAATGGAAGGTACTTCCTGAAAACCAAATTGTTAACTGTGCCCTCGCACACAAGCAAGAGTCACTTTGCCTTAGGAATAAACTGGGCTCACACCCAGAGTCAATAAAGCTTCCATATAGCACACTGCATTTCCCATTGTATTGACTAGGTACAGTTTTGCTGAGAGTGAGTCAATTTATAAGACTACAGCTCTGTTGATTCTATAAGGATACAACCTGATTCCTCTTCTTACAAAGATTTTTATATTTAAAAATGATGCATGAGGGATTTAAATATATTTGAAAAATGCACAGTATGTGGTGCCAATCGCAATTCCAATTTTAATAAGTCTAATCAGTCACTGGGGTGACCACAACCAAGTTTGAGGTCTCCTGTAGACTTTAATTCATTTCCTTAGGCCATGGCATTTTAAAATGGAAAACACTTCTAAAATTGTATGTAGAGGGCTTTAGGATAGGAATATAATTCCTGTCACGTGGTAACTTAGGAAATAATATGTGATCATATCATAGACACATGGATTGAATATTTTTAAAGTACATATAAACTTTAGAATTAAAGTGGCTAGAATTTGACAAATCTAGTCTCAGCATTTGCCTAACACAAAATACTTGGAAAGAGGTTTGAGAGCAGCATTAATTATCAGGTGAAAAGAATAATGTCCATTTTTACACTACCAGACACAAAAAGGATAAACATTGTCCCAACACACGATCCAGATGGGCATTGGATTTGTTAGATTCAACTGCCAATAGGATTTCATAACCACAGTAATCATGTAATATGCACCAAAAAGAAACAGTTAACAGTTCTCATACCTTGAAGGTCCTCAGAGGATGACTACAGACTCACATTGGGGAACCAATTCAAGGCGTTTGAATATCCACACCATTGTGACTACTCTCAGATTAGATTTACTAAGGAAAAAAACCAAACATAAAGTTCCTTTATAGAGAGTACTGTGGTTGCTGTTATATAGCATTAAGCCTTTTAAACATTGATTTATGAAGTCTTAATATTGCTATGAAATACACTGAACAAGATTTACTTTCTGGCATTGGACCAAAGTAAAGAATCAGATTCCCTACTTTTTGGCTCTGGACCGTCTTCTGCAAGTTGCTCATTCTGTATGATTTTTATAACTTATCAGATGATGCTAATACGCTCTGCAGGACATAGCTGTGCATGCCTTAGTGATGGCATGAGCTGTGCCTGATACAGTGATGAGGCATGGAGACGGTCCTCAGTCAATTATTTGTGCCATTTGACTAATTCATTTTCTGTATGTTTAAAATGAACAGACTGAGGTCAAATTACTTAAATTGAACATGATTGTGATGAGTACTCATTAATAATAACCATTTTTACCCCCATTGATTACCAATGAAACATTAGAAATGGTTAATTGTATTGCATTGATTATTACAATGTAATGTTTAACATATTAAAATTGTTCAAATGTTATTACAATGACTCTCTAATACGAACTTTTTTTTTAGATTGTCAATGGTTTTTAAGCATGTCCCATGAGAATGGGTTGTTGTCCCTGGAGCTAAGAGGGGGCCAAGGTTTTTATGTTTTCAAATATTAGTGTGGCTATCATTATACATTTTCTTTGGATTCTCCATATGGTTATACCATATAAAGACAAACTGGGAAAGCATCAGTTCAAATATGTCCTTAGTCTCCCATGCAATAAAGGCAACACACACACACACCACTACACAAATTGAGCTTCATTTATTTCTTTTATGGTATATGCTGATATTCTATTTAAACAGTTGTTGCAGGAGTTTACAACGTGCTTGAGCCAAGGGGTAGAGAAAATGTGTTTTTCTTCCTGTCATCCAGCATTCACATGACTCCTCCCATATTGTAATCTTCCTTCCTCAGAAGTAGCTAAAGAAGTTTGCAGAGAATGCTTGATGTTCAGGGGTTTCTGCCTGAGTTGTGCTGAGTTTGTCATTCACTCTTTTCCCAGCTGAAATGTCCTGGTCAACAACAAAGTTTGGATCCAAGGTGGCTAATTTATACTCTTGAAAAGAGGAGAAAATCAGTGAGTGAAATGACAACTTCACATTGTTTTGCATTCACTCAATTGGGAACCAATTGATTCAGATGCAATTGAACTGAATACACAAATGAACTGGGCCTAACATGGCTTATAGGAGCACATTTTAAAAAAAAAAAAATGTGTCTCAGTGTATTGAAAACCTTTTAGTGCAAGGTAGGGGGTTCTCGGCCTTTTTCAAACCATGACCCTACATTCAGGCACACTCAACCAGCCGTCTTCAGATGTGCCGAAGAATCTTTTGTTCTCCCTGCTCTTCCAAAGATCTGCTCACAGAATCCTACAGTGAGACACAGGGGATGTCATGGGAATTAGCACAAAGGTTACAGGGTGCTCCTGACACATGAAGAGGTCCTCACTGAACGTGACAGAACAAATCCACTTCAACAGAGGCGAGGTCAGCTCCTGGGAATGGGTTCCAGCCCCGTAACACCTTGTGCCCTGGCAAGTTGCACCCCAAGGACCCTGAGATTGAGAATCCTGATGTCAGTGGCATCGGCTCCCAGGCTCTGGCCCTTGTGATGGTCCCACAGCATGGGTTTAATTGCTGTTCAAGCAACACTTTGCAGCTGGCAACCCAAAGTGTCTGGGAAGAGTCTCCATTCTTCCATGTCAACTCGAGCTTTTGAAGGCACACAGGATTGGCAATTAGTGACCGATGCCTCTATGTGTATCAGATGGAAACAGTCTGGGCATTTGTTTTGTCTTCCTGCCTCCCTCTCTTCATTAATGTATTTATTTATGCATTTTCTTTTTAAATAGAATTTCTTCTGAGAATTAAGTCTAGCACCTGCAACATCTCAGCATTTCAGCACAGTATGTGGGAGTGAGCAGGGCCTGGGCAGTGGGAGCGAAAGGTCAGCTCTGAATGCTTTTCTTACAGACCGACTGGATATAAGATCACCCTAGGTTGCATCTCCACAGCACTTATCTGAGACTCAATTATTTTCTTTTCTTGATATTAACAGTATTTATAAAGGTGTTAAAGAACATGTCTTCCTGTAAGCCAGGACTTATGGTGCAGAATGCCAGGCTTGAATTCATTCCGTTATTTTTAAAGAAAACTCTCTCCTAGCAGCTGAAACAATCTCATTTCTCATATAGTTAGTAATGTACAGGGTTTCTCTCCCACTTTATTTTTATGATCACGTTATCCCTAACAGCCTGTAAGAACTGAGGCTGAAAACTCACATGCCTAGTTTTAGTATTTAATTGCACACCTTTTCACAATTTATTATTTCTTCATATATTGTTGTTGTTGAAATGTCTCTACAGTAGTATGTTCTGAAAATAAGATAGCAACCAAAACCTATTTAAAAACTTCATTGAATTATCACTTTCTTAAGGGTGACAAGAATATTAATTAATAAAGACAGCAATGATGTGTATAAAAATCACCTCCATCTGTAACCAAGATCACTTGGGAAATGAATAAGATGCACCTACGGCCACTGTCAAATCTCCATAATGTTGCTATCCTTATAATGGGTGACAGAGCCTTTTAAAATGTATTTTTTTTGAGAATTTCACCTATGAGTACTGTTTTTCATCAGTTCTTCCATATTCTCCCCAGCCTCTTGAGAGTGTCCCATTCCATTTCTTCCCAAATTCATGACCTCTTATTTTTTAACTATGTGTGTGTGTGTGTGTGTGTGTGTGTGTGTGTGTGTGTGTGTGTGTAATATAACCTCTAAGTGCATTTAGTGTTGTCCATCTGCATATATGAACACTTTAGTGCAGATCACTGGGAATTGAAGAACTCCTAGGGAGTGAGGTCCCTGGAGAAGACTGAATTTCCCTCTTTCTGCCACCATTATTTGTTTAAAGCTCTACATGTAAGGGTAGCCCTTGTTAGATTTTTAAGGTCTTATTTAGGCAACCATATTATTTCGTAGGTGAAACTTCAATCTCATATCTAGAATTTCATAATCTGTCTACCCCCTCTCCCTGCAATAATCTTTGAGTCTTAGATGCAGGTGCTGTGGGATGGTCTGTATGTCAAGTGTGTTGCTGATTGGTCAGTAAATAAATCACTGATTGGCCAGTGGCTAGGCAGGAAGTATAGGCAGGACAAGGAGGAGAATAAAGCTGGGAAGTGGAAGGCTGAGTCAGAGAGACACTGCCAGCCGCCACGGTAACAAACAGCATGTGAAGATGCCGGTATGCCACGAGCGATATGGCAAGGTATAGATTTATGGAAATGGATTAATTTAAGCTGTAAGAACAGTTAAGCAACAAGCCTGCCACGGCCATACAGTTTGTAAGCAATATAAATCTCTGTGTTTACTTGGTCAGGTCTGAGAGGCTGTGGGACTGGCAGGTGAGAGAGATTTGTCCTGACTGTGGGCCAGGCAGGAAAACTCTACCTACATGCAGGAGTTGTGTTGTAGATTTATCAGATGGGGCTGGGTACCCTATGGTCAGTTACTTACTCTCTGCATTTTTGACAGTTCTGGCTTTCTGTAATGGTCTCTGTTCCCAGAAAAAATAAATTTCTTTGATAATGTGTGAGAGTACACTTATCTGTGGACATAAGGTGCATTAGAATGTACTTAGAAATTATACAGGTGGGAAATAGGCATAACTACCTACCCAGGGCAAATGGCCCTGGGCAGCTAGAATCCATGAGTGTCTGTTCAGTGCCATTAGGACCAGGCAGGCAGAGATGGACACACATGCTCACCCCGGGCCATTTGTCCTAGGCAGGGAGAAGAAACCACAGGCTTGCCCTGTGCCAGGTGGTCAGACACCATTATGGCAAGCAAATATATGGTGGGGTAGGGAAGAGAGAGAGGAGGAATGGTTCATGTCCTGTGGAGAGAGGCAGATCTGAAGAGGCAAAGGCGGTGAGGAACAGGTTGATGTGGGTGGCCTCCTTGCCACCTGGGGCCATGGTGATGTCAGGTCCTGGGCTGGTGCCAAGGGTCATGTATGGATCCATGTCGCTTCTGTAGCAACAGTCTGTGTTGATGTCTATGGCTCCTGTTACCATCCAACTGTCCTGGGTCTGGGCTACCACCTTGGGCCATATTGTGCGGATACATGGAGTGTGGACTCCCACCTGGTGTCATGTTGGTGTCCAAAGGTCACTCTACAGTCAGGGCCATACTGATCTGAGTGGCCTGCACCGCCACCCATTCTTGACCAGGCCAAGCTGCAGCCTAGCTCTACCTCAGAGAGGGTCTGTGTTGATATCCATGGCTCTTGTCCATTGAAGGCTGTGCAGATGTCTGAAGTTTGGACTGCCACCTGGGGGGCCATGCTGTTGTTCAAGGGCCACCTTGCATGCAGGGCTCTGCATTGATGTCCATGGCCTGCAATTGCCACCAAAGGCCACAAGGATCCCTGGCTTCTGGAGCACCACTTGTGGCCGTGTTGGGCTCTGAAGGACATGCCAAAGCTGGGACTATGCCAACCTGAGTAGCATGGACTGCCACCTAGGGTCATGATGTCTACCAGGCCTTAGCTGCTGCCGAGGGCCATGTCTGGTCTGTGGCTCTACCAAAGCCATGGTCTACAATGTCTATGAGTCCTGTTACTATGGAAGGCAGTGAAGATGCCCAGGGTCTGGGTTGATACCTGGTGCTCAACGGTCATGCTGCCACCAGGGCCATGCCAATCAGGATGGCCTTCACTCCTACGCAGGGCCATTCTGATGTCTGCACCTAAGCTGTGGCTGGGGGCCATGTCTGGACCTGCAGACAGGGTCTGTTGAAGTCTATGGCTCCTGTTACTATAGAAGGCTATCTGAATGTCCAGGGTATGGGCCACCACCTGGGGGCCATGTTGGAGTCTGGGAACCATTCTGCTGCTGAGCCCTTACTGATTTGAGAAGGCTGAGCTGCTACCCAGGGCTCATCTGGGTCCAAGCTGCTACTGCTGGCCATGTCTAGGTCCATGGTCCTGCCCTGTCTATGGTCTGTGTTAATGTCTGATGCCCATGTTACTAGAGGGACCCATGCAAACCATGTGTTGATACATGTGTTGAAGGATGAAGGCTGTGCTGAGCTGGCCCTGCCCCTCAATGTCCTGAGGAGAGCTGCAATCCCTCACCAGAAATCTGACCCTGACCCTCATTGGCCCTGGGATAATGGACCCAATGATCCCCTAGAAAGCTGGCCCCACCCCTAATAGGAAAGCCTGCTCTCCTACACTTGGAAAAACTGGCCCCACCATTTATGATGGGTGTGGGAGAGCTGGCTCTGCCTCTCACCTGAGGAAGGTGGTTACAGTGGCCCAGTCAGAACAACCCAGGTACCACCCAGACACACCACACCCAGGGCTTTGACTTGGCACTCTCCTAAGTCCACCTCATCTATGACCTGCTAGAGCCTGTGAAGGGACTGGCCCTGCAGAACCATAGTCGTAGGATCCCCATAACTCAGGCAACTAAAGGATATCTGAGAGGAGTTTCTGTGAGGGTTCAGTTTTGATGGTGTACCAGAAGCCAGAGGCCTTGAACCAGACCAATGACTCATTGCAATGAATATTTGCAAATAAAGCTGTATGGACAAAAGGTTCTGCTGTGTGACATACAGCCACTCCCAATGGCACAGAAACAAATGAAGAGGTGATGGAGAGGCAGGGAAGACAGAGGAGCAAAGTCTTTGTTTTCTTACATTTGTTTGTTGTTTCTTTGTTTTTTTAAAATTAATATTCTTACTTGTACTTTTAATTTTTATCCTATTTTAACATTTCTTTTTTAGTTTTCCTTTGGGGGGCACTATAAGGGTAAAGGATGAATACAGAGAGACTGGCAAATGTGTGGGATTGGTGTGCACAATGTGAAGTTCCCAAAGAATCAATAAAAACAGAAACCATACTGGTTTGAGGAAGTGGCGGTAGTACGCTTTCCTCTAAAGTCCATGGTCACCCAGTCACAGGTAGTGAGCCATGTTTGCAGTGCTGTGCATGAATTCCCTGCTAGTGAACAGGCTATAAATCTAATTTGATAACTGTTGGTTTTCCACAGGGTAAAAGTGCCATTAATGCTCTTTGAAGGATCACCTTGAAGTTCTGGTCATTGTGACTCAGACTTTCCAGCTGAATAGGACTGCTGATTGCTCTGCTCCCTTGGCATAGCATCTTCAGACACTATGGAGCTAGTCCTCAAGAGAGGAGGCAACCATGTCAGTGGTTCCTCCTCCATAGATAAGCTCCTCCCCATTTTTCCTTTATAACACCAGTGACCTAATATTCCATTCTCTAGAGTTCCTTTGGTCCTTGCTCCCTACAGTCTCTTTTTACTCTTCTTGGTTCTGTGGTTCCCCCAGAGTACATACTCACATCTAAGATTTTGTCTTGAGATCTACAAATAAGAGATAATACGTAGTGTTTGTCTTTCTGGATCTGGGTTACTTCGCTCAGTAATAATAACTTCTAGTTCAACCAATTTACTTGCAAATTTTATTTATTTACAGCATTAATAGTATTCCATTGTGTATATGTACCACATTTTTATTGTCCATTTATCAGTAAAAGAACATTTAGGTTTTAAATCATAAAGATTTTAGATTTTGCATTAGGGTTTGACCCCATGAAGGAGGCTTCTTCTTCACTTGGAGGCACCAAAATACTTCTTAAATCCCATGCTATACCGATTACACAATCACATCTAAAATACTTTCTCCCGATTCTTGGCTGTTTCCTAGCATGTTGGATTTTTCATCTCTTTCTTTTTCTTTCTTTCTTTCTTTCTTTCTTTCTTTCTTTCTTTCTTTCTTTCTTTCTTTCTTTTTCTTTTTTTCTTTTTTTCTTTCTTCCTTTCTTTCTTCCTTCCTTCCTTTCTTTTCTTCTTTCCTTCCTTTCTTTCTTTTCTTTTCTTTCTTTCTTTCTTTCTTTCTTTCTTTCTTTCTTTCTTTCTTTCTTCCTTCCTTCCTTTCTTTCTTTTTTTTGCAAAGAGAGATTTCCCTTTTGATCTTTCTATAATTTTAGTAGAAAATTCAGTAAATAAGTTCTGTATGCCATTAGCAACCATATCAAGTAAGGATGACGGGGTTGAGTGTTGTGACATCCACTCTTCTGCACATAGCAGGCAAGCATGGTTATGGCACTCATGACTTCACAACAGCTGTGGATACCTATGCACAAACAAGCAAGCCAAAATTCCAGCATAGATGTGAGAGAAGCTCTCAGGGTTTCATGTGTAACTGAAAAACTATTGGCTGATGAAAGAGGAAAAACCAGTTCTTTTTAGAGGTGTGGTCAAGGGTTGATGGTAGAGTACCCAGATGGTAGAGCTCTCAAACCCATGCACAGATGTACAACCTTAACTGGACTTCGTTGTTTGTTTAAGAGAAAAGGAGGACATAAATTGGGAGAAAAAAATATTGGATGAGATCAAGAACAGTCTAAAAGGGTAAATGGAGAATGGAAATGATCATATGTTAACCTATGCAAGTGTGAAATTCTCGAAGAAAAAACATACAGAAAGGTTTAAAGTTTAGATAATGAGAAGTGTCCCCTACATCATCAAAACTTGGAATGGAATTATACATTAATTTGTTTATATATTTATTATTAAGCCTAGTTTTGGCCTAAGATGACCATTTGAATATCCAGGTCATTAAATAACTGATATTATTTATTTCACTGTATAGTTTTTTCAAGTATTTTTTATTACTAGTAATGATCTTCCCACAATGTATGTCAAAAAGTGAGTCTTAATATATAAATTACGGCAGAAATATGTCTATTCATGATGGATCAGTTGCTTAATGCTTGGCATCAAACCGTCTGCCTTACTTTCCTCTTCATTCTCACATGAGTCATGCTAAGAAGGCCTCATAGTGGGACATGGTCCACTGCTTTCTGAAATCATAGGTATGTACATATCCACCCTACAATAAACATACAGAAAGAATGAAGTTGTTAAATATGTTGATGGTAGCCAGTACTATGATAGAGGTTTCCTTACTCAAAGCATGTGTCTTAATTAGGGTTACCATTGCTGTGAAAAAAACAAACAAGCAACTAATAAACAAACACCATGACCAAGGCAACTTATCAGGGTAAGAATTACCTGGGGGCTGACTTACAATTTCAGAGGGTTAGTACATGCTTGTCATGGTGAGGAACATGGCATCATGTAGACAAGCATGTCTCTGAAGCAATAGCTGAGAGCTAACATATAACAGGTTGCAGGCAGAAAGAGAGCACCATTGGGTGTGGCTTGGGGTTTGGAAACCTCAAAGCCAGTGACACACCTCCTCCCCAAAGGCCACACCTCTTAATCCTTCGTAAACAGTCTACCATCTAGGACCAAACATTTAAACATCTGAGCCTATGGAGGTAATTCTAATTCGAACCACCACAGCATGACCTTTGAGAAGAGGAGACTTTCTTAGAACTTAGAATATTTAAACTAAGAGTAAAAGTAAAATAGTCAACATGATAGTGGACCACATGGAGATGTAGAAAACATAGGGAATGATCCGATGAAAAGCCAGTGTTGCTGAGAGATTGCTCTCCTGCTGGCAATACTCACAATGTAAAATGTAAAGCCAATGATGGTGGTGTATGCCAGTATGCTGAGGAGTCAGAGGCAGGAGAATTACAATGTAGAAGCAAAACTTGCTTAGAGTCATATTTTTCCTGTGTAGTTTGTCATTTTCTTGACCTTATAACTGCATTCTTTTTAATTTTTGACTTTGTAGGTTGAAACTGTGGTCATGATAAGAAAAAATGTTCTTCCCAGACTTAATTATTGTGTGGGGTTTTTGTTTTGTTTGTCTGTGTTTGTTTGTTTTGTTTTTCAGACAAGGTTATATTAAACTACCCAGGCTGGATTTGAACTTGTGAGCATCAGCCTTTCAGGTGGGGGTAGACTATTGGACTTGTATCTAATAAGGCACAGCTACATTCATATTTTTTAAATTAATACGTTTATTTATTTTTTATATGTATGTGTTTATATGTGTATACATGCATGAGTACAAAGGAATTCCTGGTTTTTTTGTGTGAGATCTAAGGATCAACCTCAGGTTGTCAGTCCTGCATTCAAGTACTATTACCTGTTGAGACACCTTTACAGCCCAACATTAATATTTTTAACAATAAATTTAGTTACTATCTTACTTATGTTAGAACATAGTAAACATAATTAAGTGTCATTTATATGTAGTTGCTCTATTACAGAATTAACTAAGAAATGGATCTACTTTATGAATACACAACATGAATGGTGACAAAATGATAAAGTATGTCTGAGCATCATCAGGATAATGATCTTTTTTTTTCAATTTCTCATCAATTATAAAGCCCCTTTCTTTTTAATTTTTCTCCTTTAGTAATATTTTCCTTGATGAAGAATGTTTTAAGAAAGAACAAATAGGAGAAGATTGGTCATCTCTTAATGAAAAATCAAAATTAAATATGTCTATTTAAAATGGAAATAAAATTGTTTGGATTAATAAATTTTCAAGACTCTGGACATGAGACAAAAGAGCTGTTGTGCCCCAAAATGATGATGCAAGAAGAGAAGCTGTGAAGTTGGGTGAAGTACCACTTACATGTAATGTCAACACTGGGGAGGCTGGTGGGTGGACTGTGAGCCTAAGTCTCCCTGAAATAACTAGTGAGATCCTATTACAGAAAGACAGACAGAGAGAAAGAAGGGAGGAAGGAAAGAAAGAAGGACAAAGGCAGAAGGACTTCAATGACTGGCCAATTTTACCAACTTGACAGGGGTTCTGAGCCACAAACACGGATGGAAAAGAAGATTTACAGAATCAGGGCAAAATCATGGGGCTAATATTTTTCAAATTTTCGGGGCAGTCTAGAACTAAATCCTGTCATAATTTCCAAGGGAATAAATCGGCTCATAAATCCATGCAAATAATCACCCAAAGATATACGAAAAAGCAATGCCTGGTATGTAGGCAGGACTGGAAGAATACCTGTTTTTAGTAGTCTCATTTAGCATTGGCAAAGCCTTCTACAAGTCTTTACGCATCATGGGAAATAATTAGTTCTACACTGACAAGACTCTGACCCGATGAATAAAGCTTGAGGACCAGAGTGTCAAATCATTTCTACATAATAATACTCCAGAATAAAGCTCAAGGATTTTGTAAGAATACAAAGCTATCAAACATCTGTGAAGGTTCACAGTATCTGGCAGTTAATTCAGGTTTACTGGTCATATTAAGAGGCAAGTGTGGTGGTATTTTACTTGTACTGAAATGTGATTTTAATTGTATGTTAATAAATAAAGTTGCCTGGGGGTCAGAGCTATCAGAGCCATAGCAAGTGCCTGGCAGCGGTGGCGCACGCCTTTAAGGACCTGGAGGGCGGTACATTCAGGCAGTGACGAGGCAGTCACGTGTTTGGGTTTACAACCAATGAGAAGGCAGAACAGGAAGACTTTAAAAAGACATTCACACAGGAAGTAGGCCCTTTTTTGGAGAGCTCTCTTGGCTGGAGAGGATCCCTGAATCAGGAAGGGTGAGGCTTTTAGCTCTGACCTCTTGGCTTTCTTCTCTGAATTGGCTCTGTGTTTCTTATTTAAAAAGACCGTTGGTTATATCTACATTTGGCGCCCAACGTGACAAGAATCCATTAAAAACCGCTTAACTTGGCTTGGCGGCAGGTCCGGTTTCCTGCCAGGGCGGCCGGCAGGTCTGGTCTCCCGCCAGGGCAGCCAGCAGGTCCCGTTTCCCGCCAGGGCGGCCGGCTCCCTAGCCCGGCCCAGGTCGGCTTGGCCTCAGGCCGGGCTAACTTTGAGCTACTTGCTTAAAGCCGGTGCTACAGACAATTCAGGCCTGCCCTGCCGAACAGGGCCCCTGCCTGTAAAGCCAACACATGTGGTTGGAGCTTAAGGTAGCCAGAGCCAAGGCTTGACTAGGCTCAAGCGGGAACACGTGGCTGGATTCAAGTTCTTAGGCAGAACTTGTGGCTACGGTTCTTGCGTGTTCTCTCTCTCTCTCTCTCTCTCTCTCTCTCTCTCTCTCTCTCTCTCTCTCTGGATTCACACCTCGGACACTAGGAGGCTGTTTTGAAATTCCCTCGGATTGGTACTGTTCTACGAGGACTTGGTAAGTCACTTAACATATCGAATATTTTAAAGGAAACTATTTAAAAGAGAAATTTTTTTCCACATTTAAAAAAAAATGGGTTTTCTGTGTTCATTGGAAGAAAATTGGACTTTGTTTGCAATTTTAGACAGTCTGACAATGGAACAGCTATATGAGAAGATTAATGTTGACCGAATTATGCATTTTATTACTATGTTTATTCTCATTTTATTATTTGAAAAGATAGTCAATTTAAGTGCCAGGATGACAGCTTTAGAAAAACTTGATAAACCTGTAAAAACTCAGACAGAAGAAACTAACAGTGAAGTTGCTTCAAGATTGGATCATAGGGTTACAGAAAGAAAGCCTGTTTTCACACAGTCACCCTTAGTTTGTACAGTAACCGTACAGCAGTTGCCTGATCAAATGACTACACAAAATATTTGGGCTCCAATTGAAATGTTAGATTTACGAAGGTTTAAGGAGGCAATAGTATCTTATGGCATGCATTCCCCATATGTAAAGCAAATGTTAAACTCTTGGTCAACATATAATAGGATTGTACCACAGGATTGGCGGGAGCTGGCACAAGCTGTTCTGGAACCCAGTCAAAGGCTTCAGTGGCTAACTTGGTTCAAGGATGAAGCTAAAAACATAGAAAAACAGTGGAGGGATAAAGGAATACAAGTCTGCCAGGATCAGCTTATTGGAGAAGGTCAATATGCTTCAGCACAAGCACAATGTTTATATGATGTCCAAACCCTAATTTTATGTCAAACAGCAGCCTTGAATGCATGGGACAGAGTTGAGGAACCAGGAAAAAAAACTGAGTCATTTACAAAGGTTGTACAAGGCCCAAAAGAATCTTTCACAGATTTTTTACAAAGACTGGCTTCAGCAGTAAAGAGAATGGTCCCGGATTCAGAAGCTAGTAAGGTAATAATTGAATCTTTGGCCTTTGAGAATGCGAATGCAGCATGCAAAACAATAATCAGGCCGTTAAAGGCAAGATCTGCACCTTTGGAAGATTGGATTAGAGACACGGTTAATGTTGAAGCTCATGAGCATGATGATACGTGGGTAGGAGAAGCAATTTCAAAAGGTTTGAGGAATGTTAGATGTTTTGGATGTGGAAAGCAAGGACATTTGAAAAGGGAGTGTAAACAGGTCATTCCTAGAAACAATGTTTCTTCAAGGAACAATGGCAACAGACTGCCCCTTCCTTCTGGAGTATGCAGAAGGTGTGGTAAGGGAAAACACTGACCAACGAGTGTAGATCAACAAGGGACAGACAGGGTAATCCTTTGCCTCAGTCTTCGGGAAACTCCCAGAGGGGCCTCATGCAGGCCCCAATAGCAAATCCAGTTCAAACCTTTCCTGCAGTCGTAGAGGAAACTCCTACTCAGAGCAATTAAATAACCAAATGCCTATTGGAATAAGTCATGCTGGTCAGGATGATGAAACAGAGAGAATAGGAAATTCAGGAGAAAACATAAAGAAAATTTTTTGGCAAACTTCTATTAATGAACAAAGACCAAAATTATCGATAAAAATAAATGGTGTTTTGTTGTCTGGTCTGGTAGACACAGGTGCGGACGTTACCATAATTGCACCAGAATTTTGGCATCCAACTTGGCCTCTTCAGGAGGTAAACATTCAACTGTTAGGAATTGGGACATTATCTCAGGTGAAACAGAGTGCAAGATGGCTCGAATGTATAGGTCCAGAAGGACAGAGAGCAAAATTAAAACCATATGTGGCTAACATAGCTATGAACCTGTGGGGTCGAGACTTGTTACAACAATGGAATACTCAGATTAACATCCCTCCAATCTCAGAAACAAATCATAAACTAGCACATGTTTCTGAGAGAAATATTAGAAGGCATTATTCTGAGTGGTCACCAGCCATCCATATTATACAAGAACAGGGCACAACAACTGATGATCTTCCAAAAACAACAACAGCTCTACCTTTAAAATGGTTAACAGACAAGCCTGTATGGGTCCAGCAATGGCCTTTAACAACAGAGAAACTCCAGGCTTTAGAAGAGCTGGTAGAAGAACAGTTAAATGCTCAGCATATTGAAGAATCAACCAGCCCTTGGAATTCTCCTGTATTTGTTATTAAGAAGAAATCTGGTAAATGGAGAATGGTAACAGACCTTAGAGCAATTAACAAAGTAATTCAGCCAATGGGCTCTCTACAATCTGGAATTCCTTTGCCTACTCTGTTACCAAAAGGATGGCCTCTCATAGTTATTGATTTAAAAGACTGTTTCTTTTCAATACCCTTACAAGAAAAAGACAGAGAAAGATTTGCTTTCACAGTGCCTACTTACAATAATTCTCAACCGGTTAAAAGATTTCAATGGAGGGTCCTCCCACAGGGAATGTTGAATAGCCCAACTCTGTGCCAATATTTTGTACAACAGCCATTGGAAGTGATACGTAAAAAATTTCCTAAATCTATAATTTATCATTATATGGATGATATTTTACTAGCTGACTCAAATGCAGATACTTTAGAAAGAATGTTTGAAGAAGTAAAGAAAATTTTGCCTTGCTGGGGATTACAAATTGCTCCTGAAAAGATACAAAGAGGAGATTCTATTAATTATTTAGGATATAAAATAGAGCTACAAAAAATTAGACCCCAAAAGGTGCAAATTAGGAGAGATAGACTACAGACTCTTAATGACTTTCAAAGATTATTTGGAGATATTTCTCATCTAAGAACTATTGTTGGGGTAAAAAATGATGAACTGCATAATTTGTTCAAAACCTTAGAAGGTGACAAGGACTTAAATAGTCCAAGAGAATTATCACCTGAAGCTGAGAAAGAATTGGCCTTGGTAGAAAAGAAAGTACATGAAGGGCACGTGGATCGTATTGATCCAAAGCTGGATTGCATTTTGGTTATTTTACCTTCTAGACATTCTCCTACAGGAATATTAATGCAGAGGGAAGATATTATATTAGAATGGATATTTTTACCAAATAAACCAAATAAAAAATTAAAAACTTATGTGGAAAAAATCTCTGACTTGATTTGGAAAGGAAAATTGAGACTTCGTCAATTAGCAGGAATAGACCCAGCAGAAATTGTCGTACCTTTAACTAAGGAGGATATTGAAAAATTATGGACAGAAAGTGAACCTTGGCAAAGAGCTTGCAGTAATTTTTTGGGAGAAATTAACAGCAAATATCCCAAAAGCGATAGAATTGATCTTATAAAGAGAGCTGATTGGATCTTGCCTCGAATTGTACGGGAAAAACCCATATCTGGAGTTCGTACATTTTATACAGATGCCAACAAACAAGGAAAGGCAGGTTACAAATCAGAAAATTTAAGTAAAGTGGTTCAAAGTCCTTATAATTCAGTTCAAAAATCAGAATTGTATGCTATTCTGTTGGTATTAATGGATTTTTCAGAACCTCTCAACATAGTAACTGACTCTCAGTATGCTGAAAGAGTAGTATTACATATTGAGACTGCAGAATTTATCCCTGATGTTTCAGAATTAACTTCACTATTCAATTACAAGATACAATCAGGAAAAGGAGTCATCCTTTATATATAACTCACATTCGATCCCATACTGGTCTGCCAGGCCCTCTAGCACAAGGCAATGATGAGATTGATAAATTATTGATAGGAAATGTGCTGGAGGCCTCAGAATTTCATAAAAAACATCATGTCAATAGTAAAGGTTTAAAAAAGGATTTTTCCATAACCTGGCAACAAGCCAAAGAAATAGTAAAGAAATGACCTATTTGTTCCTTCTACAATCAAACGCCATTACCAGCTGGATGTAACCCAAAAGGTACTCAAAGGAATGAAATCTGGCAGATGGACGTGTTTCACTTTGCAGAATTTGGAAAACTGAAATATGTACACGACACTATCGATACTTATTCAGGATTTCAGTGGGCAACTGCTTTGAGTTCTGAAAAAGCTGATTCTGTAATCACTCATTTGCTAGAAGTTATGGCCATCATGGGTATACCTGCACAAATCAAAACTGATAATGCTCCATCACATGTCTCTGTTAAAATGAAACAGTTTTTTGCTTATTACAATATAAAGCATATTACAGGCATACCACATAATCCTACAGGTCAAGCAACTGTAGAAAGATCAAACAGAACTCAAAAATGCTAAATAAACAGAAAGGGGTAACAAAACCCCCCAGAAACAGACTGCATAATGCTCTATTAACTTTGAATTTTCTTAATGCCAATGAGAAAGGAACAACAGCTACAGAGAGACATTGGATAATAGAAAAAACTACAGAATTAAATCAGCCTATATACTTTAAGGATGTGCTGACCTCAGAATGGAAACCAGGGTATGTGTTACGTTCGGGACGAGGTTTTGCTTTTGTTTCTACAGGAGAAGATAAGTTGTGGGTACCATCAAAATTGATAAAGGTTCGATTTGAACAAGAGAAACCTCTTAATTAGAGGAGGTGATAGTTCTTCAACCAGCATGAACATCCAATTTAAACTAACTTATACCAGTAACACATGTCTTTTCATTTAATCAGATAATAACTTGCCAAAAAGGAACATCCCCAAAATTAGTCTTGGGGAAAGGTTTTTGTTTTTGTCTTTTAGGAGAATGAAGGTTAAGGAATCTGAAGAACACTGGACAAAGGAGACAACTGAAGAAAAGGGACAAATCATCTATCCCAAGAAACAGAGTGAAACGGCGTATGGGTATATATTATCTAAAAAATTTTATGTCTTCCTAAATGTTTGTTTCTGCTTTTCTCTAAAAATTTAACACTATTGGTCTTCTAATAGTCCCAGTTCAATTAAAATTTAAAGCTGACTTTAGAGTTGGAGAATGGCTCTGTCCTTCTTTAAACTCAAGCATGTTGTTAAAAGGAAAATGCAAACCCCCTGTATCATGCCAGAATAAAAGAGCCATCTTCTGCTATGGGACAGGAGAAAAGCCAAATTAACTAAGGAACTATTCTATTACTAATCTCAACTCTTTGATTCTATTCTGATTCTTTAAAACTTTTCTTAAAGTATAAATTTTATATCAAAATTTACAAGATTAATATATATAGATATATAGATATATATACATTTTAACCTTTGTTAAGATATGAATGGTCATATAGAGTATTAATTAATTCTAGAAAAAAGGCTTCAATTAGCTGCATATATATGTCTTTGTGTTCGAGTCTCTTATCAGTTTTCTGCAGGAAATCACGGCCAGGCCTAACATCAACTGAAGTCTCCAGGAAGAAGTTGGGGCCCCACAACAACAACAATTCCACGTGGACAATAATAATATCACTAAGCTGACAAACATCATCTACAGATCAGCTTTGAACTACAAGGTGCTCAGAGCAATTTTGAGATGACTAGCTGAGATGATCCAGTCTCAAAGACTACTTGAATAAGGACTTGAGATAAACCCTGAACTTTGGCATTATACACAGACTGGATAATGAAGGATATGGTTACCTTTCCTAGAATTTGACAATTAACCTAAAATTTTTCTTTCAGGATAAAGATAACTTTGCCCATACCCAGCAGGAAGCAATTTTAAGAATACGACGCCCACATTCCCAAAGAGGTGGTGTGGGGCGGGTGCTTTTTTGGTCTTTTTAATGGGTTTTGGGTCTGGGATAATTTTCATTGTTTAGGGGGTTGGTTACAAGTTGTTGTCAAGGGTTAGGAAAAAGGCTAAGCAAAGGAGATTAGATTTAAGGTTCTTGTTTAAAAAAAAAAGAGAATGAAAGAAGAAGAAAAAGACAATTACTAGTTTTAAATACTTTACATTGGATTGGATTGTTTTATATTGTATACAAATTATATATATTGAAATTGATATTGTTAGAAAATGCTATATGTATATTTCTAATTGTACTTATACCGTTCATTTAACAATGCAATTTTCTGATCCTTGAATGTTATTATTACCAACTATTAGGATATAAAGAAATGAAAGTTAGTAGTTAGACATTACAATAGAACTTGTAGTCATATTAGATATGTTTTAAAAATTGAGCAGATATATTTTAGACAGGTCATCTTCAAACCCTTCAGAGATCTACAGAATATGGCATTTAAAATGTTTTAATAACTTAGAAAATTTTTCTTTTTTGTTATGATTATGAGACATGTCGGCTCCTGGCAGTACCAATCTACTTCAGAGAAAATATGGGCATTGAAGAAACTGCATATGGAGTTAACTTTCATTGTGGCAAAAGTTAGCCACTGGACAACAAAGTATCCTCGAATTGACTGCTGACAAAATGGACAGACAGGACATGAAACAAAGGACTACTGATTCTTGCCAAAACAAGTATGGTTATGGCTTTATCAAAAGGCATCTTCGGAGGCCAGGACAATATGGCACCATCCCTGAAATGGCCTTCGGAATTCGCAAAAGGTACAGTGCCCTTTGCTTCGAAGGCAGCTGAATAGGCAGTGGGCCGATGGCTTCTGATGTGCAATGGAACAGCAGCTGAAACAGTTATTCTTGAAGAGTAACTGAGCTCACGCCTCTCAATAGTAAACTGGCATTTGACAGAGGGATGTGGAGAAGAATGGGATGCTGAGATGAAGCCATATATACACAGCCAAGAAGAATGGACAGTTGAATTAAAAAACCATCAACAATTTCCAGAATTTAATATCCTGAATCATGACATGACACTAGTGGAATTCAGGTGTTTCTGGTACATGGACTGCTCTCACCCAATGTGAGGTTGAACTGTTGACCTTGTGTACATCCTACTTCACAAATGAGTCTGTCAGATATGCTAAGCCTATAGGCTGAAGATGATGCCCCAGCATTGCGGAGAAACCTCAGGTGACTGTCCAGGCAGCTGGCTGTTTCTGTCAACTCACAAATTTTTTGGAAGTTGCTTGCATGCACTTTCTGTTTTTATTTTTGTTAGCTAATATTATTTCCTTCTTGGGTCTCTGAGGGAGTTGAAGATTAGTTAGTTATAGTTGAAGATTAGTTAGTTATAGTTGAAGGTTAGTTAGTTATAGTTGAAGATTAATTAGGATAGAAAGTGAATTAGATACATTTTGGACTTAACAAAATAGGATAGATAATGAAATTATTTTCTCTGAATTTGTCAAATACAAATGGACTAGACATTGTTTAGACATTTATTACTTGTATATATTGTATATAGTCATTGTACTTTTGTATATAGTTTTTCTTTTGTTAGTTATAACCTTTTTCTTTTTTTCCTTTTTATTAAAATAGAAAAGGGGAAATGTGGTGGTATTTTACTTGTACTGAAATGTGATTTTAATTGTATGTTAATAAATAAAGTTGCCTGGGGGTCAGAGCTATCAGAGCCATAGCAAGTGCGTGGCGGCAGTGGCGCACGCCTTTAAGGACCTGGAGGGCGGTACATTCAGGCAGCGACGAGGCAGTCACGTGTTTGGGTTTACAACCAATGAGAAGACAGAACATGAAGACTTTAAAAAGACATTCACACAGGAAGTAGGCCCTTTTTTGGAGAGCTCTCTTGGCTGGAGAGGATCCCTGAATCAGGAAGGGTGAGGCTTTTAGCTCTGACCTCTTGGCTTTCTTCTCTGAATTGGCTCTGTGTTTCTTATTTAATAAGACCGTTGGTTATATCTACAGGCAAGAATATTACTACAATGATCAGAAAGACCAGTCAAGAAAGACTGATAAAGTACTCATACAGATGTTCAATTGAACGCAATGACACAAGACAACTATTACATCGGTATTCCATCTGCTCAAAAGGTTAAGTAAAAATGTAAAAAGACCAAAATCAAACTTCTAGAGATCAAAAATACCAGTGCTCAGTTATATTTATACTAAATAGTGTCAACAGTAGATTAGATGTTACAGAAGGGATGATTAGTTAACTTGACATAGTAATATAAACGATGCAAAAATACACAAGGAAATAAAAATAGTTTTCAAAAGAGCAGAAAATTTTGAGCCAACTCAGAGCTGTTTAATTCACATATAGTTGGAGTGATTGATGGTTGGTTAATGTTAATTGTCATCTAGACACAATCTAGACTCACCTGGGAAGGGAGTTCCAATGAGTCACTCTCAAGATTAGGTGGGTCTGTTTTGTGTATGAGGGATTTTCTTGATTACCTTAATTGAGATAGGAAGAGTAGCCCACTCCAGGTGGCATCATTCCCTACGCAGAGGATTCTGAATTGTGTACGAGTGGAGAAAATGAACTGAGTGCAAACATGTGCTTTCATTGCTCTCTGTTCCCTGGGATGTATAAGACATAGCCAGTCTTTGTTATGATGAACCACAATAAGAAACTGCAAACTGAATTAAACCCTTTCTCCCCTACGTTACTTTTGTCAAGGTATTATATCGTAGTAATGAAAACGAGATTGAGGCACTTCATAATCAATCAACAGTAGGTCCAAGAGATCTGAAGTAAGAATGACCTTGAGATCCTCATTGTGTTGAAAATTCTAAGCTTTCCAGATCCAAGAAGCTAAGTGAAAACTAAACACAGGAAATGTCATATCAATCAAAGCAGATTCAAATCACTGAAAAATCTATCTAGATAAAAAGTCACTTAGTTTCACAAGCAAACCAATAAGAATTGCAATATATTCCTCTAACAGAGCTTGCAAATAAGTAGTAAATTGCAGAAAACTCTGTCAAAAATGAAATAGAATTTTAAAAACTTTTCAGTGTTCCCTCAAAGAAGCTTCCTTAAAAAAAGTTTCCTCACATCAAACAGTACAAGAACCTGAAGACAGAAGGTGATGCAGAGGTCATGGAGAGCTGCTGCTTACTGGCTTGCTCCATATGGTTTTCTCAACCTATTTTCTTATAGAGCCTAGAACCATTAACTCAGGCATGACATCAACCTTGATGGGCTGCCCCCCCCCAATTATCTCCAATTAAGAAAATATCTGATAAAAGGAGACATTATGGGGTTAGGGAGAAACCTACTATTAGGGAAATTCCCAGGAATCCACAAGGATGATCCCAGATTAGACTACTAGCAATAGTGGAGAGGGTGCCTGAACTGGCCTACCCTGGTAATCAGATTGTTGAATACCCTAACTGTCATCATAGAAACTTCATCCAGTAACTGATGGTAGCAGATGCAGAGATCCACAGCCAAGCACCAGGCTAAGCTCCAGGAGTTTAGTCAAAGAGAGGGAAGAGGGATTATATGAACAAGCGGGGGGTGAGGGGGAAGGTGTCGAGATCATGATGGGGAAATCTACAGAGACAACTGAACCAAGCTCATAGGAACTCACAAACTTTGAACCAACAGCTGTGGAACCTGCATGGGACCAGACTAGGCCCTCTGCACAAGGGAGACAGTTGTGTAGCTTGGTCTGTTTGAGGGGCCCTGGCAGTGGGATCAGGATCTATTCCTGGGGAATTAGCTGTCTTTCTGGAGCCCATTAACTATGGTGAGATACCTTGCTCAGCCTTGATGCAGAACAGAGGGGCTTGGTCCGGACTCAACTGAATGTACCAGGCTTTACTGACTCCCCATGGGAGCCCCTATCCTTTTGGAGAAGGGCATGGGGGGCCCAGGGGAGGGCAAGATGAGGGGGGAGTGGGAGGAAGGATGAGAGGGGGATCTGTGGCTGGTATGTAAAATGAATAAAAAAAACTTCCTTAAATAAAAAATGAATATGAAAAAAAAGAAGAAAATGCCCTATAGGTTTGCCTAGGGCCCAGTCTTAGGGAGGCATTTCTCAGTTGGAATCCCCTCTTCGCAGATGATTCTAGTCTGTGTCAAGGTTATATAAAATTAGTCACTACACATGTCAATGTAGATGAGGAAATCTCATGGGGCCCTATCCTTAAAGGAACTATTATAAGCAATTAAAGAGTGCTTAGAGAGGGAGAACTAGTATTTCTTGGTGATAACCCCCAAACTGGTTATCCATTATCAAGGTATGGTGATTTGAATAGAAATGCCCCCCATAGACTCATGTGTTTGAATGCTTGGCCCATAGGGAGTGTCACTATTAGGAGGTATGTCCTTATTGGAGTAGGTGTGGCCTTGTTGGAGGAAGTATGTCACTGTTGTGGTTGACTCTGTGGTCTCATATGCCCAAGCTATGCCCAGTGGAGAACTCAGTTCACTTCCTGTTGCCTGTGGATCAAGATTTATAAGTCTCAGCTCCTTCTCCAGCATCATGTCTACCTGAATGCTGCCATGTTGCTCATCATGGTGATAATGGACTAAACCTCTGAAACTGTAAGTCACTCCCAATTAAATATTTTCCTTTATAAAAGTTGCTGTTGTCATGGTGTCTCTTCACAAAAATAGAAACCCTAAGACACAAGGCTTCAGTACTAAAAACGTACAGATGCAAGCAACACTAAAGAGAATCAGCATATATATATATAAATAACAGATAGCAAATAAAGAAAAAGAGACTACAGATTTGAGAGTGAAGGAGATGTCAGGGGCTGGAGAGATGAGTTGAGAGAATGATGTAATTATACTTTTGTTTTTTTTTTTTTTTTTTTTTTGGTTTTTCGAGACAGGGTTTCTCTGTGTAGCTTTGCGCCTGTCCTGGAACTCACTTGGTAGCCCAGGCTGGCCTCGAACTCACAGAGATTCGCCTGGCTCTGCCTCCCGAGTGCTGGGATTAAAGGCGTGCGCCACCACCGCTTTTAAAAATATTAGATCAATTTAAAAAAGAAAAATGCAATAAAAAATACCTGATAGCTCAGTTTATACTTGCCACCAGACTAATTGTGTGACCTGGGTTCAATCCCTGGAGACCACATCGTGAAAGGAGAGAACTCATGCTAATTTTCTATTTCTCTCCATGTGAGCACTGTGGCATGCACAATGCACACACTACCTAAAATAAATAAATATAACTTTTAGAAAATACATGATTAATGTTAAGGAAAACAATGAAAGAGAAGAAAAAACAATAAACAAGTCAAATAATAAGGTAATAAATTTAAACATGTCAATAATGAGATCAAATAAAAAGGGTCTAAACATCCCAATAAAAGAGAAACAATATGTGATTGTATTAGAAAGCAAGGCCTGACTATATGCTGACTATAAGAAACACATAATTTAAATACAAACTCAGACATAGTTTAAAATTAAATAAATGAAAAAAATGCATACTATGTTAACACTGTTAAAAAAGAAAGCAGAAATAATTACATTAATATCAACCCAAACAGGGAAAAAGAGTCATCCAATGATAGAAATAAAGTCATTTATCAAAAGAACATAATCTAAAACTTCTGTACCTCTCAACTGGAAATGATCATACTAAATGAATTAAGCCAATCTCTGAAAGACATGTGTCGCATTTTCTTTTAACTGGGGTTCCTAGGTGTCTATAAATAAACACATAGATATACAATCTTATATGCATATATGTGCATCTGCAAAATCACACCAAAATAGGAGCAAAACTTTTGTATGGCCAAAGGACAAATTTGCATGGTAATTTTTAAATTAATAATTGATGTACGAAGGCTCAAACCCCTGTGGATGGTGCCATCCCTGGGCAGGTAGTTTTAGGATGCATAAAAAACACAAGCAGAACACACAATGAGGAGCAAATCAGCAAGCAATGTTCTTTCTTGGTTTTGCCTCTGTTCCTGTTAAAATTCCTGTCCTGACTTCCCTCAGTAATGACCTGTGAATGGGACATGTAAAGCCCCTTCCTTCCAAGTTGCTTTTTTTTCATGGTGTTTTATCACAGCAACAGAAAATCAACTTAGGCCATCTCTTAATGGATATTGGTGACAAAAATCCAGTTGCTGAAAGGAATGAATTCTCTGAGTTCCTCTTCTGCACATGTATACTTTTAAATTGCTTATTTTTGAGCATATGCAAGTACTAGAAGTCCCTGAGAAAGATGCATTTGGGATCTGAGTTCCCACAATATGCAGAATGTACATGAAAATCCCTGGATTGTAGGTTACTTTGAAATTTCTAACTGATTAGCATTTTCCCATGAGTTACCCAATATTTAGCACACATTTCTTTGCTGTTTTTGAAACCAACAGGTAAACTCAATCAATAAACAATATTATGGCTATATTTATAATTATAAGCCTTTAATGCTAATCAAATTTGTACCTTGATCCTTGACTTACGTACATGTGTTTATTGATCATAGCTCATTTTCCAATAAATTTTATTATCAAAAAATGTGCAAATAAAAAGCTGGCTTTTTGGAACCCATTACCTATGGTAGGATGCCTGGTTCAGTCTTGGTGCAGTGGGGGTGGGGCTTGGAACTGCCTCAGCTGTATGTCCCAGGCTTTGCTGACACACCCTATGTGAGACCTTACTGTTTTGGAGGAGGGCATGGGTGGTGCGTCTGGGAGGGAACTGGGGGAAGTAGGAGGAGGGATGAGAGAGGGATCTGTGGCTGATATGTAAAATGAATAAAAAAACCTTCTTAAATTAAAGAAAAATTTTAAATGTGCAGATAAATAAAAAGTTATGCACCAAATTAACCAGATCCAATGTCTACACAACTTCATATACTTATATACAGTTGAATTGGGGTTCAAAGTGGAAGATATGGTATTTCACAATTCTTTCAGTATCAAATATATTTTATATACTTACCCACCACCAAAACCAAAAAGTTTACAACAGAGTTAGAACTAGTAAATGATTAGCTTTATATCCTCTATTATATCTCTTTATACCATCATTCATAACTCTTATCCATTACCTAAACTCATTTCTTCCTCATCCACTCATGTTTAGCTTTCCTTATTATACTTCACCCACAATGTGGTGGTATTGTGTTCCCCAAAATATTGTGCACCCTAATAAACTTATCTGGGGTCAGAGAACAGAACAGCCACTAGATACAGAGGCTAGAAAATGGTGACACTCGCGCCTTTAATCCTAGCATTCCAGAGGCAGAAATCCGTCTGGATCTCTGTGAGTTCAAAGACACATTGGAAACAGCCAGGCATGGTGACACGTGATTTTAATCCCAGAAAGTCAGCCTTTAATTCCAGGAGTGAGGACAGAAAGCAGAAAGGTATATAAGGTGTGAAAACCAGGAAGTAGGCTGGTTAAGTATTCAGGCTTTCGAGAAGCAGTTCAGCTGAGATTCATTTGGATAAGGACTCAAAGGCTTCCAGTCTGAGGAAACAGGATCAGCTGAGGAAATGGCGAGGTGAGGTAGCTGTGGCTTGTTCTGCTTCTCTGATCATTCAGCATTCACCCCAATAACTGGATTCAGATTTATTCTTATTTAATAAGACCTTTTATGATTCATGCTACATATGTGTGTGTGTGTGTGTGTGTGTGTGTGTGTGTGTGTGTGTGTGTGTGTGTGTGTGTCTGTGTTATATTCCACATAGGAGACATAACATTTAGTTTTTCCTGCAGGGAATAAAACTGCCACTCAGCAAAGGAACAAATGAACTGAGTAGACTTTTTTTTTTTTAAAAAGAAGCACAAATGTCCAATGATTATTTTCTTTAAACGTTCATTATTGCCAGCAATCAGGGAAATGCAAATTAAAACTACTTTGAGATACCCCTCATCTCAATCAGAATTGCTATCAACAGAATGGATGACAACAAATGTTGTCATTATTCACTGTTGCTAGAGGGACAAGTTAATACAGTCATTGTGGAAATCAGTTTGGGGATTTCTCAAAAAGTTAAAAATAGAACTATCATATGACACAGATATTTTGCTCCATATCGTGCCACAGAAATATTGGCATCCCCATACATATGATTGTTTTTTTCATTATAGAAAGGAACAACTAAGCATGACTGAGGGCATTTGTCCATCATAAAGTATACACACTGAAGTGAAACACTATTAAACCTGTACTGCAAGACAGAACTCATGGCTGGGACAAAACCCTGTGATCTTAGTGGAAAACCTGTTAATATCATTCTGCTAAATGAACACAGTATCTAACACTGTCCCTGAATTCACATTTTTGTACCCATAAGGTAGTGTATCACTCATACTTCACTAGAGAGACATCTTTATAAAGTACTTGGTGACTAATACAGAGAGGCACAGCTGGGCAGTGTGAAGAAAATAAGAAAATATGGAATGTTATGGTCTAGATGGGACATCTATAGCACATCTCCACCTCCTAGAGCTCAGGACCATTGCAGAACCTGGGATAGAAAATTGTGAAGAACCGGAGGTAGTTGATGGACATCTTTGATGAGGCATTATTTGCCAGATAGGACAAGACCATTGATTGCACAGATAGACTCACAGTGGCTATGACCACAGACACAAGACTTGAATAGGATAAAGTCAGACATAAGCACAGTATGGATGGGAGAGTGTCTCATGTAGTCCTATGCATAGCTGAGAAGTTATTGGCAATTCAAAGCTTCTTGGAGACGGAGAGTAAGCTTTCTTCAGGGATGTGCCCTTCTAAGAGACTACCCATTCTTCAGTAGATGATCCTACACCCATATACATACAGGCAGCAGTAAGTGGACTCAGTGGGTTTTGAGAGACAGAGACAGAGAGAGAGAGAGAGAGAGAGAGAGAGAGAGAGAGAGAGAGAGAGAGAGAGAGAGAGGAGAATTTGACGTTTGGAAGGAAAAGTGAAGATAGAGAAGAAACAGGTGAATAAATGGTAGGTAGATTTGACCAAACATAGTATACACATGCATGAAAACCTCAATTTCAAAAGTACAGGAAAAATAAGATACCACAGATTGAACTTTCAAGCTCACATTTAGTAAAGCTCCACAATTCTGCATGGCGATGAATATCGTGTTGACAGTATCCCTCCAAATAACCTCCATTCGCCAGATATAACCCTAGATTACTGCTCAGAAACGGGGTGCCAAGCCATTCAATTAGCACTGAATCCATGCGCTGGACAATTAAGTTAGCACATCATGGCATGGTATCCGCCACTCATTTCACCTTCCTCTTTGATCACCATCTGATGTATAAGGCATTGCTGACACAGGCTGCTCTGATACCAGTTTACCAGAGAGATTACAAAAATTGTTTAGAGAGTGTACACAGTTCTTCAAAGATAAATGCACACCAGAGAAAATCCTAACAGCTTTTAATTTCCATGCTTTTCAGTTTTATTGTTGTAAATGCAACTGTTTATAGGACTAATGACACAGGCTGGCTCTGTTGAGTCAATTACACCAGTAGGCAGTTGGATCGTATTCTTTACTCATGTTCCATTTACACAGTGTGGATCTCTGATATTTGACTAAATTGAATTGCACCGGAGTGCCTTGGTGCTTCCCATCCTCTGCATCTCTGCACACTTTATAGCACAATGAAATAAATGATAATATGCTGGATCCAGGGTGGTGAGTGTGCACAAGCACATGTGGCCTGAACTACACAGTGAGCAATAGTCAGCCAACAGCTTGGTTTGTTATATTAGATGGCTCAACTATGGCAGCTTTCCATGGGAAGAATCTTTTCAGCCTTATATGTGTATTTATGCCTTGACTGCGGGTTTATTACTGCTCTGCTTCTAAATTTTATAGAAGAGAAAGTGGGGTTAATGAAAACAGAAAAGGGGAGAGATTTGCGACCTTGAGTGCTCCTATTTGCTATTGTAACAGGACCATCTGGACTCTGGTAACATGCAGGCAGATGCTGCACACGATCCCCACACACTCTTAAATACCAGAGTGCTCCTTTGCTGACCCACAACTAAGCACTCAATTCTGGTAATGAGCCTCCCAGTGTGTAAAGATCTTGAGGTAATAATTTATGATACACTGTGGAAAGATGTGGAATGCAGGGAGGGCTGCCCTATGGGACTACAGTTAGCAAGCTTATTCATTTCCTTCATGGCGTATATTGTGATAATGCAATCATAAGCATCTACTATACCTGGTATATACATAATCTGATCTAATTCCAATAGCACATACCAAGATTGCAGCACTACCTACCGTAATGCATAGGAACTGGAGACTCAAGCTATGCTATATATGTTAGCCATAGAAAACAGTATTTTTAACTTTGGTTAGGTTTTTAGAGACATGATACTCATAAAGCTTGCACTATCATTTTAAAAGAAATACAGGATTACTACACTTCTAAAACACAGTCTCAAAAGCTAACTAGTTAAAGGATAATACCATTTATCCTTAATATTGATATCACTTGGAAAGAATAAGATAATCCAGCTTCAGCAAGAAACATGTAGCTTTAGAATTAAATTTCAACCATCAGTTGGAACTAATACCACTACCTGGAAGAAATCATATAAACAAATTTAGACACTTATAATTCTAGTAAGTAACTATATTATAGAGCCAATGGATAAATGGCAAAGATTGAAAGTCTCTGTCTCAATGCTTTTATCAAGTATAATTTTCAACTTAAAAACAGAGTTGGTATTTTAATTAATATATTTTAATATAAACTCAAGCACAGGAGTTTAAGAGACGGAGCAGAAAACTGTAGGGAATCAAGGCACATCTGAGAACGTAAGTGTGAGTCTCCCAAAGAATACTAACAGTCAGTAAAGCTACTTAAGTGTGGGTGCAAGCACCTTGAGGGAAAGGTGCCTAATTGCTTTAAGAATAATCAAGAGAAGTTAAGCAACATGCCTTTTTCCTATCAAAAGAAAGCATGTGACATGAACTTACTCCTTTCTTACTTTTGCGAGAGACTTTGATAACATTCTTTCTCTAAGGGCATCACTGCTATCTTTCCGGGACCCATATTTTCCAACCATGGTATGGGAGATGAAGTGCCAAAGAGAGGAATATTTCAAACCAGACATATGAAGCTCAAAAAGATAACATGGTCAACCTCTGATCACTGTAAAAACACAAAACAGATTTGGAAAAGTCTATAATTTCCCTTCAGATTCAACTTCTTCCTTTTTATGTATTGAAGAAATTTGTAGAGGGTCATGGCACTAGTTTTCTGTCTATGTTAGTCCATTACAATGGTTTTTATGTGGGTGAACGCATTAGTTACTTGTCTTGTTGCTAATGAAAACAGTAACTTAAGGAAGGAAGTACTTATTTTGGCTTAACATTACAGAGGAATAATCCATCTTGGCAAGGTGGTGTGGCAGCAGTAGCAAGAGGTAGCCTGTCTTGTTGTGTGAAGAAGTAAGAGAGCAGTGACTGCCTGTTCAGCATGTTGAGTGTGAGACAACTCTGACTCTAAATTCTATAAAATTGACAATTGAAATTAACCATCATTGTAATCATTTTTAACAAAAGGAAAGAGTTTTCTTAAAGAGCTATAGCTCTTGCCCCACTCAGAAACTGTAGGAGTACACTGGAAATAAGTGTGATCTCCATTCAGTTCACAAGAGCATGCAATGATGTGATTGGCTCTGAGTTACTATAATGTAAGCAATGTAAGATGAATAGCTAAACAGGCTGGAGAGATGGCTCAGTTGTTAGAAGCCCAGCTAGCTCTGTCGGCAGAGCATGAGACTCTTTATCTTAGGGTCATTGGTTCATGCCCCATGTTGGGTGCCAGATGTAAGATGAACTGCTAAGTGGTCTTAATAATAATAATAATAATAATAATAATAATAACCCAGAGCCAGATATTGGGGTAAAAACCAAGAGATCAGAGGAATAGAAAAAGCCACAGCCAACTTCACCTTACCAACCCTCAGCCTCCAGAGAAAGCCACTTCCGGTATGCTCATGCCTACATCCTTTCTGTCCCTGACATCTCACTGCCTGTTTCTGCCCAGCTCTATCACTTCCTGTCTGTCTGTACTGACCTCCAGACATCTGTGGTTAACTAGCACTGAAAATTACAGGCATGTGCCACCACGCCTGGCTCTGTTCCCAGGGTGGCCTTGAACTCACAGAGATCTGGATGAATCTCTGCCTCCTGAATGCTAGGATTAAAGTCATATGCTACAGTTGCCTGACTTCTATGTTCAATATAGTGGCTGTTTTTTCCCTCTGATCTCCAAGTAAGCTTTATTGGGATGCACAAATAAAATATCACCACAAAGCAAGAAACTACCTTCTGAAATTTCTGGACAAAATAAATTAAACATATGTAAATTTTAATCCTCTGTGGTAAAATCCTGAGAATCATTTAGCTTTGTCTTACAGAGAGTGTAGCCCACACCCAACATAATCTTTGCTGATTCTTGTCAAATAAAACTATTTTAGAAAATCCCAAAGTAAAAAGCATAGTTGGTTAATCAGTGCCTCAAATACATTGTGTTTAATATTCCAGTCTTGATATTCCTTAAACATTTTGGAGATTACAACAAATTGGAAAATATTAAAAAAATAATTTGGGGGCATTGTAACCATCATGAATACCAATGGTTTCAATTTCACATTTTTTACTTCACTAAACAAAACCATGTAGGATTTCATGAGTTCTGAAAATATTGTGAATGCATGAAGGCTAAGGTATTCAGCAATGTATGTCTCATGTACACATACTCATTATGTGGATCTCAAGCACATGCATGTATGGAGCTAAGTGTCCTGTCTCAGTCACCCTGAAAATGAAATATTTTACCTTATTTCTCAAGTGGAGAAGCTGGCAGGAGAAAGGCATTGTAGTTTTCCCAACGTCAGAAGAATACTAAGAACAAGAGGAAAATTGAGTCTTTTTCATTCTCTGGCACCTGTTACCTTTGCATTGATCCTATCCACAAAGAAATATGCAACCTCTGTGTTTTCACTCAGTCCAATAATTAGCTCCTTTAAAAAAGAAAATAAATAAAATACATGATGTAAACATTCTCTTCTAGTGGATTTAGAGGGACCTCTCCAAATACTGAGTAGGATCCTGGAATACCTTAGCTTTTAGAAGAATATCGAGGAAGTAGTATGAAAGACTTAGGACTGTGGGCCCTGAGTTCAGTTTGTTTCCTGTCCAGTGTAGGTTCCACTATTCATTAGCTGTGTCACAGCGGATGACTTATTTAAACTCTTATGTCTGTCCTGCCAAGTTTATAAAGCAGCTGTGTGGCTTAGATAAATTGAACTGCCCGACATAAAGAAAGTCATAGATTCTGATGAAAAGAATTAGATATATAAACCTATGTTAATTACATTTCTCATTGCTGTAACAAAATATATAAAAGAAGAATTTAAAGGAGAGCTTATTTATTCTGCCTTACAGTTTCAGAAGTGTTAGTCCATCACAGAGAGAGGAAATCATGATGGAGCAAAGCAGTTTACACAGTGGCCACCAGGAAGTGGGATACAGCATATAGAAAGGGGCCTGGTCATTTAATAGCCCTCAAGGACAGGCTCCCTGGTGACATAATTTCTTCGCCAGTGTCCCATCTCTTACTTTTTACTACATCCCAATAATGCCATCATATCATGAATCCATCAAGAGATTAATCCATTAATTTAATTCTCTCTGGAAAGGCAATCACAGACACACTCAGAATGATTCTTTCATAATCTGCATGATTCTCAATCTAGACAAGCTTGAAGAACAAATTGAACCATCAGACAACACTTGAACATCAGAAGACATTGGCAATGGGAGGGTCTGGCCTCAGTATTTTCATCATCTCTACCCAGCACGTGCACGTCTGGCAGTAGTACCCTTTCTTCAGGGCTTGTCTTTGCTGATGCATCAGCCTAGTGAATTTTCCAAAGGTGTAAAACAGTTTTTCAGAATCGTTGTCAGCAGCTATTTGAGACAGGGAGTGCCAGTTGCCCTTGGAAGGCACAAAGCATTATCTGACATATAATCCTAACCAGGGCACTTGACAATACCTCAGGGCCCCAGTAACATCAGTTCCATTGCCAGGTGAGCGGATTATTTGAGGGAATTTCACTCACCTGATCTCCTATTAGCTCTGCTTCACAAACCAGAGCATGTGTTATATTTAGTGTGATGGTGACCCTGCTGCAGAACGCAGGTACATTAAGGATACCTAATTATGGTTGATGGTCCTACTCAGTTGCTTAGGGAGTGAGACATGATAGGGATTTGTGACATTAAATTATTCAATAACAAGAGATCATGTTTTGGGTACCACTAACTAGTGAGTTAAGCAATCCAGGGATGAAAATTGAAATGTATCATTATTTTAGAAACCATTTTATGAAAGAACTAGGATTTCGTATATATTTGGCAAATTCTCAGCTCATTTGACCCAATATATTTCCAGAAACATGTCAATTAAAAATATGTCCTTTGGAAGAGAGGAGAGGAGTACAGATTCCAAGATAATAAATACTGGGAAAGGGAGGTCAGATCCCTGACTTCCAGCTGGCATGACAGAGGTGGTTATAATTGAGAAAAATAAAAACTGGAATTAGGCAGCCGTGCCATAAAGGCAAGCTGCTCCCCTTCTGCAGTGATGCTGGTGTGCCTCAGAATCCACCTTTTTAACTATCATGTTCTCTGCAAACTCTGGAACCTCTGATACCATGCTTGTATTCTGCTGATGATTAACAGGACTCATCCTAAGTCATCATAAAGGAACACCTTTCAAAAATGCAGGCCATTATATTTTTTATGAATACATAGATAGACATAGATAGATAGATAGATAGATAGATAGATAGATAGATACATAGATACATAGATACATAGATAGATACATAGATAGATAGATTCATCCCATTGGTTCTGTTCCTCTAGCCAATCCTGATGAATACACATTCCATTGTATTATCAGAGATTTACAGCATACAGCATAGTCACTCTCTTTAGGATCTTTATTTCTCTATGTATCTGCTTCATGAATTTATTTGTAGACAAGAATAAAATAGAAATTTTATCTTTGCCTGTATTATTTTTAATCTAGCATCTAGTACCTGAAAACAGCTCCAGGACCATTTCCTTCTAAATCTATAAGGGTTCTTAGGAAGGATTTATTCTCACTGGTGTACTGGCCTTAGGGTCAGAGTTATCACTGGCATTGTGTCGCTCTTTGGATCTGAGTTCTCATCGGCATTTTGCTGGTCTTCTCCTCCTAACAAGTCACTTTACACTTTGTCTCATTTTCCACCAGAAATTTGCTCTTTACCAAAGTAGGGAAAATCTACCATTGGAGAAATAAAGGATGATCTGCAGCTGTATACAATAGCTCATTGTGTCACTCAGAAAAACCAGTGACTCTGCTTGCTCAATTCTCCCCATCTTTTTTTCCCTCTCGGGTTTTTGAGAAAGAATCTTGCTAAGTGGCTCAGACAAGCCTTTAGTTTATAGTCTTCCTTCTTCAGTCTCCTGAATTCTAAGACAATAGTTATGAGCCACCCATCTCAGTTTTCCATCTGTAATTTTGTCAGCCGTACCTACAGCTCTCTGTGTGGTCATACCGTACTCTTACCATCTGAAGAAGTTACATCCTATTATTCCTTCCTGCTTTCCCCCCTCATCTTGTCTTTCTTTCTCTGTTGAATTTATTTTACTCTCATCCACTATGTCTTTTCATATACCCACAGCCACTTTTCCTGACCTCTTATACTTAAAATGACTTGTATGTGGGGGTTGAGGATACCCTATGGGCACAAGCAGAAATCATTTGTTTGTTATCTCAAAGAGCCAGAGACACCCATTTGTCAAGAGCTCACACATAACAATATATAAGATACTACAAGCTTCTATATATTGACTACACTGATTCTGAGGATTGAGGCACCCAGGGAAGCAAATATTTTCCCTGTCAAGTTGGATAATATACTTTCCATTTATATCTCAAATGCCTGTGCTTTACTTCCTAAGCATCCTGCTCAGTTTAAAACTTGATCTGCAGATCTGTTGGGAGCAGAGATGGCACTTGCAAGTGAAACCCTGTTTATGGAACTGGAAGAAACCAAGATTGCTGATTCTTTTGAAACGTGTTGTTTCAAGGCAGTACAATCCCCACAGAACTCGAGAACATGTCTTCAGGGAGAAGACATTTCTCTGTCAAAGTGCCACGCAGAATGAAACTCGGGCTCTCTAATAGCACCAAGCTGTGGCTGCATTTCCAGAGCGGCAAGAAAAATACAGCCAAGATAGATCTCTTAATACATTCTTTACTTTTGTGTCTGTGTCCTGTCCTGTCCAGTACTCTTAGCCAAACCCTGCCCTTGGGGGACCTGCAAGAGCTTCCTGATTGCCTGTCCTGTCTTGGGAGTCAAGAGTAATCCTGAAGTCTCAACTGCAGCAAAAAGGACCTACCTGGGGGGAACTGTGGCACACACATGCAGGCACACACATACAGGCACACACGTACAGGCACACATATACAAGCACACACATCCCTGATTTGCTTACGTTAACAGGTGACAAGATGGGATGAGAGAGTCATTCTATTATTCTCCAGCCCAAGCTGTGATCCAGGCAGGGGAGACAATCTGGTAATTTTATGGAAGACAACTACTGACTGTCTTATCGAAATCCTACACTTTTTGGATATAGTCATTTTGTTTCACAGAGTTGCGAATCTGTAACTGAAAACACTGTTATAAGCCTAAATATTAAATAAGAGGCACTAGATGCATGTCTCTATGCTTTAATTTTTACAAAATTAAATTGTCAATTCTTAAGGATAGACATTTATTAGCTTTTATCCTCAATTAGCAAAATTTTCATTAAATAAAATATTAGGGGCCAGTGGGATGGCTCAGTGGATAAAAGTCCTTGCTATCAAATATAGAGACTTGAACTCTCTCCCTGGGACTCACATGGTAGAAGATAAATAATCCCCCAAAATTGTCTTCTGATGTCTTTATTTGTATCACTGAAGGTGAGTGAGTGCATGTGTTCAAACACACACAAATGCAAAAAAATAAATAAATATCTAAAGATTGTTTTACGACTATGGATGCATAAATTAGGTACATATGGTAAAAAGAATTAAAGTCAAATAGCTTTTATTAAAACATAATACTTGAATCAAATGATGAGATTTGGGGTGAGGAACTGTCAGGTAATCTTTCCAGCTAAACACATTTTGCTTTTCTCTATTTCAGAGAAGCAGCAAGGAGCAAGGAGCTTACGGCTGTTTGCCTTGTCTGGAATTCCTACTTTTCTATTTTCAACACGGCAGCTCGCACATTCATCACAATAGTAGATCAAGAGCGATTTAGTTCTAATTTCAGAAGCCAAAATTGTACACAAGGTGAGCTGCGGATTTCTGCTGTTGCTGGTAGAGTCTGTGACTCTGCTGGATAGTCACAGTGAGACTCCCCCACTACCAAGCACCCAACCCTAAATCTTGGCCTTCTCCATCAGATCTATAGAACTCTGTCACCACCACCTGAAAGGGTTAATGGTACTACTGTCTGGGGGACAATTCATTCTCCTGCTAAACACAATGACAAATAACCATTATTCTTTCCAACGGCACTGATAATCGGGACAGCTTAAACATTTTCGCCAGTATAAGTGAAACCATTAATCCTCTTGGATTTCATGATAAGTGGGGACTGTGAAATAATGACTGTGTCATTGTAGGCAAGAAAAAATGTTAACAATTAAAACAAGTTAGCCATTATCTTACCGGGTGCTGAGTCGCTTTCACATTTCATTAGTAACATTGTAAATGATATGTACCTTATTAAAAAGCTCTTATTATCCAAGAAACCTAATTAGTCAAAAATTCTCAGCCACTGGTATAATTTTCTAATGATATAAAAGCTACAGTGTGTATTGAAATGTGGCAGAATCCTTCTGTTTATATACATACAAGGTCCATACAGTGTCTCATTGTCTCTCAAGGAATATCTGAAATGATAGTTATAATTCATATTTTCAGATATAACGATATTTTATTTAGGTGACCCATCTGGCCATTATTGAACAGAATCTAAAAATCTCTTCTTAGCTAACAGCATTTTAACCAAACATTAAGCTATCTGCCAAACAAAATGGTAAAAGCTGAAGAAAATAACAATTGTCATTATACAATGTTTTAGAGATTTTTTTCCTTATTTCCTGTTCAAATTTTGAGATTCTTATAAATGAAATGATGGGCTGACCTATGAGAATTTCTAGCTGCTTGTAAGGTAAAACCCAAGATCAAGTTCAAATACAATAGCTTTCTTCTGTAGACCTACACAATGATGATAATAACACAGCATTTCTGCAGAAGGAATATGATGGTTGATACCATCTCCACACAGCAGATTTATTAGAATGAAATGATCATTATCAGTTAAGATAACCTCAAAACAATTAGAAATACATTCCTTCTCTCTGAAAGTCAAGTTAGAGACGGAGGAAGATGATACATAGATTCACAATTATATGTTACAATATATTTAATACTAATTGACATGATGGTTGCCGAGTACTTTCAATCCTTGTAATGCGCATGTTCAAAAAAAAACTGTCAGCGATTTTAGAATCATCTGTGTGTTGGATCACCCCAGTACTGTCTAAAGAAATGAATATGCATAAATTTGGGTGCATATGCAATATAATAACAGACTATTCTATTGAACTTGAAGTCATAACAGAATGGCAGATAGTGGACATGTATTCTGAAGTCGTTTTGCAATTCTGATTTTCAAGCTTCCACTTTTCTGAATTTTTAAATCTTACCTTATTTTCTTCTTCAGGTTAAATTAAGCATTTATTTGGGGCCTACAAGGAGACTAAATCATCCTTGGCCCTAAAGAGATGAAAGAACTGGGGAGTCGCATGGGCAGTCTTGACCTTTGACTACTATCCAGTGACATTTCCACTCTGTGTCTTGCCCTTTAAAAGTTTGTAAATGTTTGTTCAGGATATTCTTGAAATTATGTATTTTTATAATTGTATGTCAAACATTCAGGACCACTGAAAGAAACAAGAAGTCTTTCCTTCCCTCCCAACCAATAGTCTCTTTCTAGATTCCTGGATTCTTCAGGTACTCCAAGTTAAACATGTAAAACTCAAGATTCTACTTTACAATCCACACATGAAAGAGAGTGTTCAAAGTTCATCTTAAGGATAGAGGTTAGTATAGCACAGATCATGTGAAGGAGAAATAGTGACTAGTGAGGAGGCAGATGTAAGTGGGTGGAAGGGTTAGAGTTTAGAGCAGAGTAGGGGATAAGGAGAACTAGCATTAAGGATGTTTGAAAACAACATATGGAAAACCATTTTAATCTTCATATTATACATATAATAAAAATATTATATCTTATTCATAGTATATAATATGCTCTAAGTCCACATATGTGAATATGTAATAGATTCATAGTCATATATAATATGAAGCTATGATATATGATATTTATGTAAAATAGTTCATTAGGTTTCCTTACAGGGGAAAATCTTCCTCCAAAAAACCATAGATTGACAAATACAAATCCCTGTGCCAGGTGTTGGATAACTGCACTTGATTTCTTGCGAGTTCTGTAGAGGCTGTTGCCATTGCTCTTGGTTGACCACCACAACTTGACAGTAATACGCCATTGCTAAACACAACACACAATTTAGTCAAGGGACATAAAGTCATGTTGGTACTGGCCAGGAAGCTTTCCCCCAGTAGTTGGCTTTTGCAGTTCCGGAAGGCTCTATATAGGCTGCTGGATCAAAACAAGTCATCATCAGTGTGAGTCATATGAACTACAATAATGACCAGCAGGGCAGCATATGCACAGGGGTGTAATAAAAGAACAAAATATTTGTGGTAACCAACCCCTTCCAGAATGGATTTACAGACCCTTCCATGGAGGAAACACATGTCTAACACTGTAAATTTCAAGAAGAACCCACTGTTGGAGAGTTCACAGGCCTCAGGTGTGAAGCTCCAACCATTGTTTTGTTAAATGGATGTAGCATCAATCTGCCCTCTAAATTCCTTCCTCTCTACCCATAGATTAGAGTTGCATCAGTGAATTGCCTCCAGGAACAATCCTGACTGGAATAGTGAGGGAATAAGGAGAAGACTGACAGACAGGTGGACAGACACATGGGCAAAAAGCTGGGATCAGATGGCCTTGGATCTCTTCTAGAGAAACACAGCACCCTGGAAGCTCAGAGTGTTTATTATATGGAATTGAACAGAGATGCAGGGTTATTGCATACAGCTGAGCAAGGAGGTGGAGCGTATAACAGACAGATAATTTAGGAGAAAGTGTTTGTGGTATACATCTAGACCAAGGAGACAGGTTTATCTAGTTTTGATAGAAGCAGTCTTCAAGACATAAAGATGTAAGGGAAGAAAGCTACAGTAGACTCTTCTATATACACTGTCAACACTTGGACTTGGTTCCCTGGGGAAGGCTTTGCCATCCTTCTGAGCCTGAGGCTATGGGGTACTTGACATGGCCATGCCTATGTCAACAGTGCACATTCACTCAGTACTTGCTTTACTCAGGGCTTTCTCAGCTCCCTACAGGTTACTGCAGCTCTCAGACCTCATCAGGGAATTCCTTTGTGTGGGAGATGGTGGTTAACAGGGAAGCTTCTAACTGCTCAATTTGCAGAGAATCAATGTCAGTGGAATGCTCATCCACAAACAGACCATCTTCATCACACCCCTTCCTCACAAGGCTTAGGGGCCATTGTTGAGGAATGGACAGAAAGATTGTAAAATTCAGAGCCTGGAAAGGCCTGTAGAAGATCAAAACAGTCTACACTACAGGATTAAATAGGGTACTTCATGCCCTCCTCCCCAAACCTGTGGAGCTATTGGCAGCTGATAGCATCTGGGGGTGTTATTGTTTTCTTTAAGGTTATAGAATCGGTTTTATTTAAGGTGGTTCCCTGTGGTAGGTTGATCATGCTCTACTGGATGACATTATACCAGTTGAATACATGTACAGCACAAATTGGCCTGTATGAATTATTTTAAAAAGGAGATTACAAAACTGGGAGGTGATGTGGAAATGGGGAGTAGATCTGAGATGAGTTAGGGTGATGATTTGGGAGCGATTATTTCAAAATATAGTGTATGTGTATATAAGATCTCAAAGAAGTAATAAACTATTATATCATTTCAAGAAGAAACAATAGAAATGCTGGAGAAGGTTGAAAGGAAAATGAAAGAAGGTAAGAAGAGGATCAAAAGAGGAAAGGAAGCATGGGATGATAAGAAGGGGAATGCTTGAAGATCAAACTGTATGACTATTCTTCGCCCATTGCTTTGATCCTCATAATGGTATGGTGTTATGTGAAATTGATATACATTGCCCTCTGGAGGCCCATCACTTGAAGACTTAGTCCATAGGTTGTAGTTTAGCACCACTTGGAAGTGGTGCTTTAAGAGGTGGAGCCTGTATTTTTGGTTGTGAGCCTAGCCTTTAAAGGCTGAGCCATCTCTCCAGTTTAGTTTTTGGGAAATCTCATCTTTTCTTCTTGGAGAAATAGTTGTCCTTCAGTCAAAAGTTTTTGCCTATCAATACCATTTCTGGCTTTTGTAGGTCCATGCCACTGGCTACTTACACAAACACAGGGCACACACAGGTATATGCAGAATAATCAGCTGTCAAGCAAGAAGCTTGACCTTAGTTCTTCCTATTGCAAGTATTGGCCCCTTCACAAGCACCATTCTGTCAAATCCATGCCATGCTGCCACCTAACCTGCTGTTTGCATTGAGCACTAAGTAGTTCTGATGCTGCCTCACTTCTGGACTGCACGTGCCTCTTGGGGATGTGTTCCTTCCTCTTGGCCACAGGGTCTGTTACTCGAACTTTGTCTCCTTGGAAGGGAGGGCATTATAAAAAGTGTTGGTAGGCTTGAGATGCCAGCAGTTAGGTCCAGCATTGTAGAAAGGGAGGGGGTTGTGAGTTATGGGCACTGCCATAGCTAGGAGTCTGGGACAGGGTCACCTTAGGTTTCAGGGCACCACCATGAAGTGTTTGCTTGCTTTGATGGGAGGTGGTGTGGGAAGCTACCATGGAGTGTGGATTGGTATTAATGTGTGTTGTGGAAATATGATCCACAAGGTGTAATGTATTTTGGTGCTACCGGCATAAATAGAATGCAAACATCCCTGAAAAAAAAAAAAAAAAAGAGGTGGAGCCTGGTGAGAGGACATCCAGTTAGAGGTGTGCCCTTGAAGATGATATTGGGAATTCATCCTTTTTTGTCTCAAACTTTATTTCCAGTCCGCCACTGAAGCAAAGACTTTCTGTCCCATAATTCCAGCATGACATATTGCCCCACCATAGAGGGGAAAACCACTAACAAACTGAACATGGGCTGACATCCTTAAAAAACTACTCCAAAATAAATCTTTTCTCCTGCAAAACAAACAGATTAGCCATTTTAGGACACTGACTCAAAATGATCATGGTCCACATTTAAGATGTAAACAAACACCAGTGGTGTGTGGGTTACACTGGAGATATATCTTTTAATTAGTTGGGTAGTTGACTTTACTCCTTTGATTCCAACTGAAGGAGTACTAAGGCAATGCTAGTGATAATGTTCATATCTAATGCCAGGTGTCCTAATATATTTATGGAAAGCCTGGGCTTTAGAATGGACCTGATCTCACACCACTGTGATGTTTCTAGGTGAATAATCCTGAATTTACCTTCTGAGTAAGGGGCTCTGTGGTTTCTGTCTCTAGCAACCTTTGTTCAAATTCACATTAGTTAATGGCCACAGTTTACTGCTTATTTTCTCTCTAGCTGCACCAGAATTAGCTTGCATATTCCCTACTAAATGCTATAACCATATCCAATGATTGAACTCACTTTAGAAAAAAAAATTATCATTTTGAAAGCATACACAGATGCCCCAAAATGGAAAAATCTGCAACATCGTATACCAAAATGGAAGAGAAGAAAATAATCACAACAAACCTCAAACAAAGCAGACTACAAAGCTCATAAGTACTCCTTTGAGCTTCCTAGCATTGCACACACACATGGAGCCAGGCTTCTGAGCAGCCTCAGGGAGATGGCAAAGAAGTAGAGTGTCCCAAAGCAGCTCCTGTCTCACTTGATATGTTTTGAAATGCTGTCATTTGGTATTAATAGTAAATGCAATAGGGGGAAGTCTCTACAGTCCTTCCCCCATTTTTTACCTTCTTTTCATTTAGATTGTGGCTATGATGGCCTTGCATGTACTTGAAATATAATTGTAATGGAAGTAAATATGTGCACATTTCCAAAGACAAGCTGGCTATGATGATCACCAGGATACTTTGCTATAGCAATGAAATGAGAAGTAGGGTCTTTTCGGATAGAACACTATAACCTAGATGCTAAAAAACTTCAGTCTCCATTGTGAATGTAGCTGAACTTTTAAAGGTGTGATTAAGATTAAATAAAGTCAAGCCAGGCAGTGGTGGCACATGCCTTTAATCTCAGCACTCAGAAGGCAGAGCCAGGCTGATCTCTGTGAGTTTGAGACCAGCTTAGTCTACAGAGCGAGATCCAGAACAGGCACCAAAACTACACAGAGAAACCCTGTCTCGAAAAACCAAAAAAAAAAAAAAAAAAAAAAGATTGAATAAATTAATTAGGTAGGGTGGATTCTATGACAATGTTGCTGATGTCCTTATAGGAGAAAGACACAAGGCAGTCAGACATAGAATGAAGGTCTTGTGAGAACATAGCAGGAAGGTTGACAGATGCGAGCTAAGGAAACAGATGTTCTGCCACCTGCATCTTGCAATTCAGGCTCCAAAACAATGAAAAATGGTGTATCACCAAGACTCTCCTCCGTCATCATGGAATACTGGACAACCATGAAGTGTGAGAAACACTGAGGAACACATGGATTCACCAAATTTATTTGTGATAATGATTTTCCTCCAAATTTGAAATAGGCTATCATGCATTAAAGTGAGCTATCATAAAGTTTGTTAAATTGTAAAAGCAAGTCTATTGTAGGACCACTTTCGGGTGCTTGCTCTCTCTGCAATACAATGTGCAAGTTTTGGTGTCCTGATATGAAAAAAAAAAGGTTTGGGAAGAATCAACAGTAGGCATGTGTGCTTATGGCATCCCTTTAAGTTTTTCCACCCCATAATGTTTTCCACTGTATTGACAAAAGTGTGATCTAGATACACCTTCAAGAAAAGAGAAATAAAGGAAAAGACCAGAGTGTGGCTGGTGTGCCAAGTATTTACAGCGGAAATGACACTTGGAATTATCAATCTCTGCCAGGACTTAGCACCACTTAGGAGACAGGAGACACTACTCTGGTTTTGGCTCAAGAGGTTTACTTGAGCATTGTAACATTGGAGATAGACACCAAACTTGAGTGGCACTATTTCACGGGCTGAGGATCCAGACTGAGTTAAGGGAGTGGAAGAATGATATAACCCAAAGAACACTAACATCCACCTTTCTGTTTTCTGACTGCAGAGAGAATGTGACCAGCTAGCTGTCTCAAACTCCTGCCACCATGCCTTTACTCCCTGATGGACTGTATCCTCAAACTGTGAGCCAACACAAACTCTTCCTCCTTAAGTTTCCCCCAAGTTTTATCATCGTGGTGAGAAAAGTAGCTAACAGAGCTAAAGGAAAACATCAAGAACTTGACTTTGGAGTCAGCCAGCTATAAGTGATTGACCATTTTCCATGTCATGCTTAATTCTATGTAATTGAGCACATGTAAAACCTATAAAATCAGGATGGAAATATTCTGAGCATATTAAATGTTCAAAAAGTGAGTGATATCACTGAGCATGAGGGGATGAGCAATAAGAAAAACTGCACCTAAGAGACCATAGAGCAGCCTTCCTTGGCATCCCTTCTTGGCAGTGATTCCCTGAGCACATGGTGTCAGCAAGACTCTCTGCCCCCAGCATGGAAAACCGAACAACTATGAATCCTGAGAAACATCCAGCGACGTGCAATTCACCCAATTTCTTTGTGATAACAATTTCCAAATTTAAAATATGCTATCATGCATTAAAATGTCTAACATGGGAATATCATAAAGTTTGTTAAATTGGAGTTTTTATTGAAAATAGTTTCTTCTCTCATGCAATATATCCCAACCAGTGTTTCCTCTCCCTCCACTCCTTCCAGCACCTCTCACCTCCTGTCTCCCCAAGATTCACTCCCCCTCAGTCTTCACTTCAGAAAAGAGCCGGCCTCCAAGAGATGGCAGCCTAAGAGGACAAAACAAGATATAATAAGACAAGGAAACACCTTAATATTGAGGCTGGACAAGGCAGCCCAATAGAAAGAAAAGAGTCTCAAGAGCAGGAAAGAGTCAGAGATATATCCACACCCACTGTTAGGAGTCCCATAAAACCACCAAGCTAACATCAATAACATATACTCAGAGGACCTGGTGCAGACCCTTGAAGGTCCCATGCTGGCCACTTCAGCCTCTGTGAGCCCATGTGAGCTCTGCTTAGTTGATTTGTTAGGCCATGTTCTGTTGTCCTCCATCCCCTCTGGCTACTATAATGTTTCTTCCGCCCATCTCATGGAATTCCCTAATTTCCTGGGGAAAGACCTGATGGAGACCTCCGATTTAGACTATCTCTAGCAGAATGCATTGCTGTGAGTCTCTACACCCACTCACATCTACTGCCAGAGGAAGCCTCTCTGATGATGACTGAACAAGGCACTGATTTAGGAGTATAGCAGAATATCATTAGGAATTATCTCATTGACTGTTTATGCATGTCTTCTTAGCCTAGGTGGATAGCCAAGGTCTCTGGTTTCTGGTCATCCAGGCAGTGTAGGGCATGGGCTCCCCCTCATGGTGTGAGCCTCAAGTTAAACCAAACATTTGGTGGTTACTCCCACAAATTCTGGGACACCATTGCCCCAGCACATCTTGCAGGCAGAACAGATTGTAGGTCGAGTTTTTTGTGGCTGGGTTGGTGTCTAAATTTCTCTTAATATACCTGCAGAGTATCTTCATGTGACAGAGACTAGACAGTAAGGGTGAAGGGTCCATGAAGGCACCAACTCAACCTCTCTAAGTTTGGTCAATGAGCTGTGTGGATATTATCCTCAGCAATGGGGCTCCACTGTCAGTTTTCAGCGTGGCCCTTTGTCCTTGCATCAGCCTGGGTTGTTTAGGGATCTTGACAGTACCTCCTTGACCAGCAACTCAACTGAATGCAACCCAGTCCCACCACTGGAAGCCTTGCCTTACTACAAAAGATGACCAATTCAGACTCCATATCCTCCATTACTAAAAGTCCTTGCTAGGGTCACCCTTATGGATTCCAGGAATTACCTGCTCCACTAGGTTTCAACATCCCCCAATACTCCCCAGTTCCAGCTGTCTCTCCCCGCACTCTCTCCCTCCTGTTGTAAGTGAAAGTTTGTTTAAGATCTAGAATCTGTTGGACTCTAGTCTGTGCATTCATAAATTGAAAAAGTTAGTTCTTGTAAAAGAAATATATGGATTCCCATTGGTTATACATATTTTTCATTTGATTTGTTTTTCTTGGAGTTCCCCCATGTAGGCAATCCTTTTCTAAACTTACAGTCTGTAATGAGAATCTTAAAGGGTCTTATTAATAAAAACAAACCCAGGATCCAGGTATTGGAGTAAATTCTGAAAGATCAGAGAGACAGAACCAGCCAAAGCTAACCTCACCTCATCAATTCCTCAGCTGATCTCGTTTCCTTAAACTGGAAGTCTCTGTGTCCTCATCCGAACGGACCTCAGCTGAACTGCTGCTCAAAAGCCTAAAATTTAATAGACTCTAGTTCCTGGTACTCACACTTTAAATACCTTTCTGCTTCCTGCCATCACTTCCTGGAATTAAAGGTGTGTGTCACCATGCCTGGCTGTTTCCAGTGTAGCTTTGAATTCACAGAGATCCAGATGGATCTCTGCCTCCGGAATGCTAGGATTAAAGGTGTGTGTGTGTGCCACTGTTTTCTGGCCTCTATGTTTATCTAGTGGTTGTTCTGTTCTCTGGCCCCAGATAAGTTTATTAGGATACACAATATATTGGGGAACACAATATCACCACAACAATCCTTCTACCTTTTACCTATAAAGTGATGGGATCACAGTCATGTGCTGAAATAACCAGCTCATGTGGAGGCGTTTTGACAGACTGAGAAGTGACAATACGTAGAAAGTTCATGTTTTGTCCTTTTTCTTGCCTCCATAACCTTCTACCTGCTTTGTTCTGTCTAGAAATCTTCTTCTCTTGATAACTGACCACCTCCTACTCTACTTCATTTATTATAAGCCTCACCTCTTTTCAGAGACACTCCACTGCTCTCTAAGCAAATCTGGTCCTCGTGCTGTTTGCCTCACAAGATCCCTTCTACGAAAACTGTCATTCCTTCTGTCTCCCCAGCCTGGGATGACATGACCATGGTTAAGACACCAGAACCTGCCTCGTGCTGCAGGTGCCCCCGCCCCCAGCTCTACACACGATCTCTGAGCACTGCACATACGTGGGGTTTGGATTTTATTTTGGTCTTGAATTGCAATACATTTTAAAATCTTTTGAATGCCAATCATATATATAATCATTTTTACATCAAAATGATCAATATGAGTCACTAAATGAAAATGACAGGTGCAAGGCATGGACTACCTCCCTACAAGTTACGGGTCAGGGAGACCCAGAGGCATGCGAAATAGCACAGGCTACTCCCATTGCCCTTGGTTATGCAAAACAACTATATGGTAAGACTCAGCTGCGGGACATAGAAAAAAAAATCAATCTCAAACCAAACAGGAAATTTTCTGCTGGATATCTAGCTTTCATGATGCCATAAAGTACTGTGCAGAGTATTTGGCTAAGAAAATACACTAGTAGTCTTACCCAGTGCTAGATCCTATGTGTCACAATACCACTGGTATAAGAGTAACATGACTGTGATGGCGGAACTAACTGCTTTCTCGTTGGGTCTGAGGCCTTTTCCACAGCAAGGAATACCACGCCTGCTACTTTCATCCTGTTCAAGGGTAGACCTAGGGTAGAACCCGATGTTGCTACTTTCATCCTGTTCAAGGGTAGACCTAGGGTAGAACCCGATGTTGCTACTTTGCAAAATGGTCACACTATCAAATTGCCTTCTAAATATTTATATTTGCACCCATGCACATGGGCTGCTCCAAGTCTTGGTCAGAGAACCTTCTTTCTGCAAGCAACAACAATCAGTGCAGAGATATATAATTGACTGAAGTCCTGAGAATAAATAACTGAATGCTTTGTCTAAATGGGACATCTTTATCAAGGACTGTTCCCTTCCTGGCCAAGGCTCAAGGAGTGTCATGGGAGATGAGGCAAGAAGAATGTAAGAACCAAAGGCTAATGGCTAGCAAGGAGTGCAGTGAAATGCTTGCTGCCTTCTGGGTACTGTTATATTCATGAACTCACAGTAGCTATGGATACCTGTACAAGACCTGTACATGATCATGTCAGCCAAAATTCAGGCAGAGTTTGGAGAAACATTCCCTAGGCCTCAGCACTTAAAGAGACACTATTGGTAGTAGTTCCTGGGGAAGGAGAGTCATTTCTTTATTGAGGATGCTCCTACTGATAACCTTCCTGTGACCCAGTGAAATGACCCCATACCCATTCACACATGGGTAGCAGTCATTGCATGTAGTGGATTAGCAAAAAAGAGGAGAAGGGACATGAATGGGGGAATATGGGAGTAATTGAAGGGTGAAAATATGTAGTGGGTACAATTATTTTTCCTTGTATGTGAGTATGAAATTCTCAAGTGTAAAGAAAAAATTATAATTTAAAGAAAAATATCAACAGGTTTTATTGTAGTACAGAATAAAATAATTATATTTTCAAACCCCAAGTGAGAACATGTAATTTTTATATGCCCAAGTATCTGGGTGAGCTTTCTTTCAATACTTCATATAATTAAACAGAGTTTGTTATATGGATAATGATAGCCCGTTGTAACGAATAACCTGTGTGAAATCAGACTTGTCTTGAGTAGCCATTCATGTGATGTATGACTACATCACCCTTCATCATGGTTCTGACCTTGCCCTGTTGACAGCACATTCTCTTGTTATCTGGAAGGACATGGTGGGAAGCTTCTGAAATAAAAATAGAGTGCACTGGGGCCTCCGAAGGAAATGGGCTTGGAAGGTTGACAGCGATCAAGTATTTCCCTGATATCCACATTCACCACGAAACCGTTTTTTTTTTTTTTTCTTAGCTGTGTCTTGTAATTTAAAGGGTCTGAGATCATGCAGTTGTCTAGGCATAAATCCTACTAATGGCCCTAACCCTAGAAGGTTGCTGCAGCGTTTGCCCTGAGAATGCTTCTTTGTCTCTTCCCACCCAGTTTTCTTGAACCATAAAGTTCCTTGCAGGCTTGCCTGGAAGGTGTCTCCCTCCAGTCTTAGGTGGGAGCTATGACTGTACTATGAAGAGGAATTGGTCCCCAGCATGGGAGGATGGCTGAGTGGACAAAATGTTTGTCATAAGGACCTGAATTTGGATCCCCAGAAGTAACCTAGAAAGCTAGGTGCAATGGCACACAGGTATATTCCCTGAATTTTGTAGGTGGAAAAGGAAGAATCCATAAAGCTTACTGAACAGGCAGACTAGACAAACTGATGGGCTCCTGATTCCATGAGAGAAGGGTCTCAGAAAGCAGTGCATGATTGGGGAAGAAACTTGGTACAGACCTGTGTGTGGCCTTCACACACATGCATATGTATCTCCTTCACACTTGTACATAAATACTCATGAGACACACACAGAATTGGTTCAATAACACTGTTTCCACTAATGCTAATTATAAATGCACAATGCCCAACACCTGCTACAGTGGGTATTAATTACATGTTCTTGTTTGACCATCAGGCAGAACCATTCTCAGGAAATATCCCATCTTTCAAATCACAAATCTTTTTGATAATTTTAGACTCAGGTGCAAAACAAGTGTTGATTGTTTGGCTAATTTTAATTTTGGTTTCATTTTATTTTTATAATAGTCTAATGTTATTTGAGAGCTTATTTTATTTAGAATTGATACATAATACATGTACAAATTTATAAGGTATACTCTTATGGATTGTGCACATGGACGCATTGTGTAATGTTCAGATGAATATACTTATTAAATTATCACCTCAAATATTTGCCTTTTCTTAGTGGTAAAATGTTCTGCTCAGCATTTGCCAGCTATTTTGAAATATACACTATTGAGATCAGGGAAATGACTAAGCAGGTAAAGCATTTGCTATGTAATCATGAAGACTATAGTTCAGATCCGAAGCAGCTATGTACATGCAGAGTGAGTGTGGTGGCCCTCTTGTAATGCCAGTAAAGGAATGATATCCTTGGTCAAGCTGCTACCTAGACTAGCAGTCTATAAGCAAGCTGTGGGTTCAGAGGAGAGACTCTATCTCTCTTATACAAGGTGAAGAGCAGCCGAGGACGACAGCTGCTGCAATTCTCCAGCCTACACACATACAGACACATATGTGCATGCATGCCTGAACACATATGTGCACCCACATATATGAGACATGCACCTTTCCATACTGGACACACAAACTAATACCACCCCGCCCTGCAAAGGCACACCAAACCTTATTTCTCCCACCCAAGTGTGAGTTTGTGGATATGAGCAATCTCTGTTTGTCTGTCTTCCTCCTTCACCACTCCAACCACTTGTAAGCTATTTTTCCTTTTGTATTTTGTCCTCATAACATTTTTAGAAAGTCTGTAATTCTTCTCACACGTAATAACTTTTAGATAATAATATTCTTTCATATCTACTCCTCATATAGTGCTCTTGACAGTGTATGAAAATTATTCCATTGACAAGGAAAACAAGAAATAAAAGAGCTCAAGATAGCTGTCAAAACGATGTGGCTGGTAAAGGAGACCTTCAATATAAACTCAGCATCTTGGCTTTACAGACAAGTTCAAGGGCAAATCTACAAAAGCATACTGGCAGAGACTCCTGTTGAAGGATGCCCCCATTGACTCATTTGCTTTGGAAATTCTCCCATCTTGTCTTAAGAGGAGCTGTGAAATGAAGATCACAATTGCTCTTTTTGCTTATCTGATAACTCCCATACCCAAACTATCAATTAGTGTGGGTAGCTTAAATCCTAAGACCCTGGCAGAGAAGCAAACATCAGTTGTAAGGGTTTCTTGCCAAGACTATGTCAGATTCTGAGCCTGTATGAGAAGCTATGTACAATCCTAAATGTATTTAACACTGCTGTTTGAGCCTAGTGGACATGGAGACAGTCTACAAAGGACACATGAACTGATGGGCTTGTGTGAGAAGGTAATTTTCTTCAAATTTCTTTAACTCACATCCATTTGGGAAATGGAGAGTTACAAAGTGTCTGATCTTTGTAACATCCAAAGGAAAAATTTGATAGTTTTTTTTTTCAGACCTCAGCCCAGCCAGGAAACAAAAACAATTCAATTGGTTTTAGTTTTGGCTTTTTTTTTTTAATTTCTTAAGAGTGAGTAATACCTACAGGTAAGTTTTTCCTTGAGACTAGACTGCGAAAAAACAAGCAGAAACTCACCAAAGCAGCTCCCAGCAGATACCTTAGGGAAGGAAGGACAATAATCTTCCCGGTGCTGTGCATGGCAAACTGAGCCAACATGGCTTCGGGGATGGGGGAAGTACAGGAAGAGGCAGACCTTGGATTGGCTTGGAGTCACAAGTTTATCAGAGGCTGCCTGAGGTCATTATTCCAGAGGTGACCATCATGTGGCTAAGGAGATACTACAGGCAAGCAGGGCCTGTCTTGTTCCATCTCCTCTCTGGGCCTCAGCCTGTGTCTGCAGGTGTTTCTCTGTATTGAAACTCCCTGGGGAATCCTTGGCTTCACAGCAAAAGCCGGCTGAAGTGAAAGTGATTTGATTTGGATCCTATTACAGGCACTTTGCCTCTTCTATTTCCGTGATAATAGCAGATTGGAGTCGATTATTGTACTGGGAGGGGAGTTAATGTGATGTCGAGAAACATTGGGGAAACTGGCACAGGCAGAGAGGGATAGATAAAAAGTTAAGCGCAGATTGAAATCTGCAGCACGGGCTGATGCAGCCACCAGCATAGCGTCCACCATCAGTCGGGATAGTGACGTGCCAGGAGTCCGGATCACTTCCGTTATTGGTACTGGTGATGGACAGAGAGCACCATGGCTACTCAGTCTAACTGAACCACCACTTAAGGACCTTCTGAGCCTTTGTGCTTCCTCTAAAGCTCTTGGCAGGCTGTCCAGCTTCTCACTCAATCCAGAGGCTGTGGTGCTCACAAGCACCAGTGGCTTCCAGGTCTTTTTTGTAGGAGGGAAAAATCATGTCAGCTTAACCAACCCACACAAGATTTAAGGGAAATCAGAGAAGGCATAAATAATCTGGGTTTGTTTTAGAAGAACTGCTTTATGTGTTTAACAAGAGAGACAGAAATCATTGAGAACTTACGAAGCATCCCTCTTATGGCACCAGGTCTTGTCTGCAGAAATGTCTGTGTTTCTTCTTTGCCTGTAGTCTCCAAATCATACAGCCAGTAGGAAAACAAATCATACCACCCTCAGGTAGAAAATCATGACATGGCAGATAAGAGATTGCTAATAGAGTGGAAGGACATTATTCTCCACGACCCAGGAAGTAAGCAAAATCACAATATGATTAGTCCTTTGGAGTCTATTACCTGTACCTACTTACCCTTGGCACTGCAATGGATTTTGCTATAATTAAAATGGTGCATACTACTAAATGTACTGTCTTTTACCAGAATTCCACTTGTTGTACCCATTTTGTATTCCTGCTTTCAAGCATCTCACATGCTGTCATGAGATACTTATACATTTGCGGTTAGATTTTTGTTTTTGCTGCAGGTTACAAACTAGATAGGCAGAATGTCATTTGACCGGATGATATAGCTCATACAAGAAAAATTCCTTTTGGCCTTTGCCTCTGTGTAACTTTAAGAGAACATGACATAAGCAGATATAAAGAAAGCATGTCTTGATTCAGAAGGGAAGCTAGACAAGCATGCTAAAGTCACCCTTGTAATTTCTTGTCTGTGTCTGGCTCCCTGCATACACCATTATGTTTATGAGTTCCACACACAATATAATGGTGAATTGCTCATTCTTGTTCTCACATGGTCTGTTTGAGAATGTACCAGATTGCCCATTTACTTAAGCTCATAAATGTTTGAGGCATTTGGAGAGTATCCCTCTTCCAGCTTATATGCAAATATATATATATATTCCTACCTCATATTTTAGATGTGTAATTGCTCTGTTCATGTGTAGCCACATGTGTGGTGGATTCAGTAACTGCTACAGAACAGTTATCCAGAGACACTGAGCATACAATCCCACTAACCTTGTGTGCTAGAGACCCTTGGTCTACATCATCATCAATATTTAATGATTTCTTGCTTTATAAAGTTTGTCATTATACTTAGTGTATAGGTATCGCCTATGGGTTAACTCCATTTACTTGACTGCTAAGATACTGAGTAACATTTTATCTATATAGTAGCCATTTGAGTATTTTTTGTGAAATGTATATTTAGTATACATGTAGTTTGCCAATGTTTTATACTTGGTTGCCTCTTCAGTGTTTTATACAAATTCCACACCTATTTTGGAAGCAAAGAAGGTTTTTCATATATGTGTGTGTATACATACTGACTATATAACCCCACTCTTTGAGCTTCATTTTATATATTTAATGGGTGGTTTTCAACAATGGGTATTTTTAATTCTAACATAACCTGTTTTTTTTTCCATTGGTGCTAAACTTTGCACTTCACTGGAAGGGAGCACACCAAAGAGGCATTCAGAGTAGAGAATTGAACACAGATCCAGTCATAAAATCTGCTTTACCTCTAGCCCTGTTCTAACTTCACTTCAAGTTATAGATTTAACATTGTGGACCTCTCTGATACTTGATAAGCCTCGACATGATTAGAATAACAAAAGCAACCACCCCAGTGGGCTGCTATATAAGCTAAATGAGAAAAAGCATTTCACTAAACACAGCCTCTTGTTAGAGTGTAAAGTCTTCTGTCATCAAGGAACTTTATCCTACTGAAGACGGACTGAGCGTTAAAGGTTGGAAGGAGGTATGTGTTCTTACCTCCTTCCAAGACAAACAGACGAATAGACAATACTTAAATAGGGAACATAGGTCTGAAAAGATGAAAGGATATTCAGTAGTTAGGCAAGATTGATGGGAAACCTCAGTGAGACTTGTCAAGGATCAAGGACATGTCCAGGTGAAAGGCAGGCAAGCAGGAAGCAGAATGCAAGTGGGAAGCATGGAAATCAGGAGACCACATGTGGAATGACTGGCCATGACAAAGAAGGCTAGGGGTGAAGCTTTGATATTTCAGTCGGTGAAGATGGGAAGGTTTCTTTGGAAGGAAAAACCAGGCTAGAGTGGTAAGAAAGACTACAGAGTCATAAGTCTGTTCTGAAATAGACCAATTCAGATGTAGTTGTAATAGTGTAGGCAGCAGAGCTGAGAGTGGGAGCTTTACAGATGGTGAAAGTGTGGGCGTATACTGAAAGTGCCAACAACAGAAATTACAGAGGTCTTGGTATGGGATGTGAGAGAGGGAGAGAGAGCCCAGAGACAACTGGAAGAAGTTCCATCTGACCAGGAGCACTGGTAAGGAAGCTTGTGGGAAAATGGGTTAGGAAAGATCAGGAGACCACCTTTATGATGCTTACTTTGTGCTCCATGGAATAATTTTGAGTTTTTCTTTCTAACTAATCTCTTTAAATTTTTTTTTTATTCTACATCCTAAATGAGTCTCTTGCATCCCAATCTGAAAATACTTTGTCCCTAGTAGACAAAGCCACATTCCCAATAAGAAGCTACTATTAATGTTCAACACTACAACACTGACATGTTTCTTTCATTATTCATTTGTGGGTATGATAATGTAGGTAATAATGTTTTATGTAGATGAATAATGACAGATTACAGATATAAGAGTTAATGAAAAACATTGAAATAGACTATTGAGAGAAATGCCTCCAATATGACACAGTCCAAGTTGATTATAACACTTTTCTATTGTAACAGCCTTCTCACTATCTAACTATAGAGGAAAAGCACAAATGGCATGATGTTCACTTTTAAAAATATACTATAAATCAGTATTTTTGCAGTTAGGTTAAGTCTCATCCTGGAGATATGCCATCTATTTGCTGGCGTATTTTTAACTCAATAATGCCTATGGAAATGCATCAAGGAAATGAAATGTTCCTCTGCTATTGTCATCCATAAAATCTTCTCCAGTAGGATAGAAGAAAGAGTGATATAATAACAATGTAATGCTGGTTGTGCTATTTCTCTATATGTGTTATTGTTGAGAGTTTTTCTCCTGACTGAAATACAGTTAGAGACTGTAACGCAGTCTTCTTTGATTATCACCATACTTTGATCCTTCTCCACTCTCCTAGGACACACAGATGGTTCTTCATAGTTTCTCAGGAAGGTGAGTTACACCATGAAACAATTCTGACCAGGGATGTTGGAACAATAAACACACATTCCTTGTGTTTTTCCAGTCAACAGAGAGTGTGGGTCATTGTATTTGAACCAGACCCTGCAAATACATGATTGGGTATATTTGCCCTATTCTGGAGGTCCATGGTTCTAAAGCGTCAGTCTAGACACACTTTATAGATAGAATGTTTGCTCCTGTGCGGCACTGGCTATGCTATAAGCACCTAAAGAGAAATAACTCATCTTTATTTTTGCATATAGAATTGGAGAAGCAAATGGAATTACAGAACATAAAGAAGATATCATATAAAAGTACTTGAAAGGTGGCCACTGAACAAAGGAGACTTTGCAGGTAGAGAAATGGGTGTATGAAAAAGAAACCACCAATAATGCAAGTAGTATGGGGTGAGCCACACTAATAGAGCTTTGTGGGTGCTAATCATTTTAGCCATTATCTCTTGATTTCCAGTAGTTTTTTCTATCTTCTGTTCTTTCATGGGGAAGTGGAGAATTGACTTTTTCTCTGTCATAGACTTTTTGTTCGATTTTGATAACTCATGAACATATAGGGACTAGGAAGAAGAAAAGGGGTCTCTTTTCTATGAGCTACTGCATATTGTTAGAATTATGACGGTGACAGCACCACCTTATTCAGTCCACAGCTATTTTGTTGTGCTGCAGATCCGTTCATTATTTGGGGCCACCAGCAACAACAACAACAAAATCTTCTTCACCTAGAACTCTATCCCAGTTCGATGGGTTTCCTCCATCCTTAGTCATGGCAAGCTATCCTTGATATTTCTTCCCCAGTATCAATTCCAAGTGATAGATTTTCTTCCTATTGCTATGTGTGGGTTATTTCATATTCGTGTTTCTTTCTACCCCCCAGTACCTGTGTAAATAATATTGAATCTTGTAGAAGCGTTAAATGTTATCTCTGTTTTCCTGTCTACACACAGTGATGCCATGATTTGTATTTTTGAAATGACTTAGACATCAATTATATAACGAAAAAAAAAACTAACAATGAGTTTAGAGAATTCTGATCTAGGACTGGAAGGGGATAGTCAAAGTGTGGGATTGAGACAGGAAGTAGTGATTCCAATGGTTTCATTTTGAGGTAAAACTTGGGAGCAAAATCAGCTATTTTCTGTTAAATAGGTACAACTGCATGTACAGAAAATGTGAGGAAAAAAGTCAGAGTGAGCTATTGACGAATGTGATAATGTTAAAATTTGTGCAGAAGGAAGGCCTGGCTCGAGATATTTGGGAAAATTGTTAACATGTCTCTGTTGCTGTTCCTCCATGGGTTTCCTGGATGAGAGAGCAATGGTCACCAGGAGAGTCAATGAAGGGACATGGTTAGAACATGGAACCACTCAAGGACAATTCATCATTAGGAGACAATTAAAAGGACAAGTTGGCAAATGCCTATAAAGTGCTTTGCTATGCTCCTGAGATAAGGAATGGCTAAGGATGACTCCATGGGACTTTGTAAAATTAATTCAGCTGTCAAGAAGGAGTCAGAGTGATGTAAGCTGTAGGACTGAGATAATTTATGTGATTTTGGAGAGTTTTTAGCTTGATTTTTCAGTAATATTTGTAGCAAGGTCAAGGACAAAAACTCCATACATGTAATTTTTAAAATTAAATGGTTTCTTAAAAAGGCAGATGGGTATGGTTGCTATAAATCAGCTAAGTAGCATATTGGCATGATGTGGGGTACTGTTGAGGGCACACAAATAAATTTACTGAAAAGCATGCTTAAATTCTTCCAGAATGCAATGAGATGTGACGGCGTTATAATAAAGACAATGCTTAACAAGGAACTTTACAACTTTTCTCACTATTTATGTCTTTTTATCTAATAAACGCATACCTTTAATGTGTGAGACACTGTGATGATTTTTATAAACATTACATTCTACAAGAGCAAGGCAGAACAAATGGCCAAGATGGCACATTTCTAAGCATTTACTGCCATTATAACCAAAGTTAAAAGTCCTGTGATAAGGCTGTAATAACATTTTCAGTATGAGAAACTGTTTCATGAAAAATGTCAACATGAGAACTTATAGTTTCTGGAGTTGAGGAAGGAGATAAGAAAAGGGAAAATACATTTATTTGCACTTGCATCCCTTTGCTTTGCTTTGATCTTGATCATCAACTTGTCCAAGTTTCCAAACTTAAAATGTTAATGATCAGATTAAGAAAAGTTCAGAAATAGCCACATATTGTAAATATCCAAGGAGACACACTGCCTTTGGATTTGAGAATGACTAACATACTTGCATATGGAGGGAGGAATGGGGTAGATATGATCAAGATATATTGTACACATTTGTGAAATTCTCAAAGAATAAATAAATATTTCAAATAATAAATGATTAAAGAACAAGGTCCAAGAAACAAGTCTGCTGTAATCAGAAAAGAGTCTTGTGAAGTATAGATGTATCACTGGTTGACCAAGAAGAGCCTGTTACAGAAGTAAATCCGTGCTGGGCCTGACTTCTAGTGATCCCAGCTGACCACAAGAGTGATAAACATGAGTTTGGGTGCAGTAGTAGCCATGACTCAAAGGACATAGGCTTTATATTTCTTCATGCACACAATATGGACTATAAAGAATAAGAAGAGGACAGAAGAAAACCAAACCATCTTTTCTAAAGCTATTAGATGAATCTTTATGCTAATTACTGAGATATACTTAAGGGTAAATTCCCACCTCATGGGAATCAAAAACTCAAGAATGCATTTGTAGCAACACCCAAGGGATAGATAAAGATGTTGGATGGACTTTTAGATTCAGGGTGCAACACAAAGAAGTGCAGTGCCAGAGGAAGAACCTGAGGGTCATAATCTTGTAGAAAACACTTGAGTTATGGGGAAATGAGATCTCCAAGGAAAGCAGGGGCTCATGTGATCCAGGAGGCTCCAAGGTAGTGATTCTCAACCTTCCATTTATAATGCTATGACCCATTAATACAGTTCCTCCTGTTGTGGTAACTCCCAACCATAAAATTATTTTCCTTGCTGTTCTATAACTATAATTTCGCTACTGTTATGAATCGTGATGTAAATACTTTTGGAGTTAGATGTTTGCCAAAGGAGTCATGCCTCACAGGTTGAGAGCCATTGCTCTAAGGTCATGTGAAGGACAACATTAATGGTGAACCAAAAAAAAATTGAGATTAATTTTTGTAAACAAAGGAAACTCCATAACATCACAGACACTATTTTACCCTAGTGTTGCATGTAGAATTAACTGAGAAGTCAGGTGTCCAAAGTAGTATATAGCATGGTCAATGCAGTACAAATAACCCTCAAGCAAGCATCTTTGTTCTGACTCCTTTACACTACAGGCAATGGACTGACGCATATTTCAGACACAGAAAACAAAATCTAGACCAGAGAAGGCAATGATGGGGCCTTAAAAGAAAAGAATTTAAATACAATAAAAGTATAGAGACTTATTCCCAAATCCTGGCTTTAAATGTCAATGACAACTGAAATCAACATACTTGTGTAAGATAATCCTAGGAGCTATCTTTCTAGATTGCTCCATTGATGAGTTGTTCATCAGTGTGTGTTGGGAGTCCTTGAGCATCCTTCAGTACACTATGCTAAAAGTGAAATTACTCAGTGGCCACAGAATGCAGGCAATTTCAAATTCTTTATTTTTCCAGACATGCAAGAACCTACATTAAAGAACCTACATGAATGTAAATAAAAATAAATTAGCCACACAGACAATAATTAGTTCCAAATACAGTTGCCATTTAAATGCCAAAGGTGAGGGGGAGCTAGAGAAATGGTTCAATGGCTAAAAGCAATTGTTGCTTTTGCAGAGGACCCAGGTTTGGTTCCTAGCACCAACACTGTGGCTCACAACCATTTGCAACTGCAATTCCTTGAGATCCAACCCTCATTTCTGGCCTCTGCCATCACTGCATGTACGTAGTATACAGGTAATGTGCAAACAAAGCACCCATACACATTAGGTAAATAATAATATTTAAACATTTTGTAATAAAGAAGATAAATTCTAAGGAAGCCCAGTGCTCAATAGGCTGAGGCAGGGGGGCTGCAGAGACTTTAAAGGCAGCTTGTACTACATAAGCAATCACCAGGCCAGCTAGCATTAATTACATAACAAAACTTTATCTCAATGCAACTTAACACACAAACAATACCAAAGCAGGATACTTGGTGTGAAACAAGTTAAGAACTTTTCAGAGATATATCTAATAATGGAGGTTGCAGGACAAATGCCCGTTTCTAAACCTGGAAAGAGTAAGACACTTGTATGGAGATGCAGATGAGGAGCCTCCCAACAGGAACTCTTTAAAATGAAAGGAGAGTGAAAATATCTAATGGGGGATTCTGTACAATGGAAGAGCTATGGGATGTGCATTAAAGGACTTCTCATGAACTGACGGCATGGGAGAAAGATATATCTGCAGTTTGCAATGCAGGTCACAGCTCAAATGGGCAAAGGACATCATCTGCCTCTAGATGTTAAGACCTGAGAATACTACACCTCCTGTAAAATATTCTAAATACATTATTTAATTTTATTTGTTAATTGCATGTATATATGTGAGGATTGAGGGGGTTGAATACCCAAGTCCAGGTGCCTACAGAGACTACTAAATCAGATCTGCAGTTATAAAGCTGCAGTTATCGGTAGTTATGTAATACCTGATGTGGGAGCAGGGAACTGGACTCATGTCTGCACATTCTAACTGCTGAGCCATCTCTAGAGACTTCTATTCTAACTGCAAATGAATATTCTGTAACTGACCATCAGAAAACATACAGAGTCTAGATGCAAAATATTCCATCTCCAAATCTACTTGTCAAATTTAACTAGAAATTAGAATAAAACCATAAGTGTTTTAATAATTTTACTAAATATATGCTTTTGTCTCCTAGTGTAGAGAGGAATATAAAGGTCAATTTAAATTAATTTCACCCTTCATGTTAGGGAAAATAATGTAAATGTATAAATTTTGAATTCTTTAAATTTTATTCTACCAAGGACTTTATGATCTATTGTAATGTAACATGTCAAACCAACATAAATGCATTAAAGAAGAGAATAAGTGGGGATCCTTCTATTTAGCAGAAGCTTTTTTGTCCCACCCTGAGTTAACAATAACGTTTTCCCATGTTCAATTGTTTGTTTCTTTCACATATAGGAGGATGCCTTTGGGAAAGCTGGGGTTAAAAATCCCATGGCAAATTCTCATTTCAACTAGCAGGAGGAAAGAGGATGGATATAGCACAAATCACTATGTACAATTTATGGAAGAAGTAAAGGTAATTTAATATTATTATGAAAAATACCTGTATAATGGAATCATTTGGGCTATTACATAATATAAAATAACGTGAAGAGAAAGTGACCCTCTGTTGCAACCTTACCTTCCAGAGACAGTATTGTGCACCAACCAATTGCTTTTGGTCTAGCTAAATTTTAATAGTCATTTAGAGATAATGTATTCACTAATCACAATGGATAAATAGGCATAAAGCAAAATGACTAAGCAGCAGCTACCAACTGGATTTATTAAAATAGGATATTTCTAAAAAAATAAAATAAAATAGGATATTCCTTTGTATTACTGTGCAATTCAATGGCCTACCATTGGACCTTTTTACATATTTTAAAACATGTTTGCAAGAGTTTATGTGATAGGAGAACTGTATCTCTAAGATGCCATAAAAAGAAATGGTTTTCTGTAAATTCTAATGTCATTAATTTCTCCTAAAACAATATCCTTTAGAAAATTTATGTAAGTAATCTTCCACAGGAAACACACCTATATTCAAATAGACAAGTCAATGTGTTTATATATATATATATATATATATATATATATATATAATGAAATGTAGAATATTTGTCAATATCAGTGATTAATTAAAAGCCTTGAGATGTGCATCTCTTCTTTTAGGCTGTGAGAATGTTTCACAATAGTTCCTTCTTTTAATCATTCTTTGATAGATGTACAAACATTGCTTCGCTTTTTGAGATACTGCATAATTTACAGCAACCTGGGAGAAATGGATTTGCCCATGGTGTTCTGGGATTGGCTTGCTTCCAGATCAGTGTGCATCAACAGGGGAGCCTGGGCAAGATTGCTGGCAGTCTCCTCCCTACCTTCCAGGCAAGGAAGATTCCAGAGCTCTGCAGGAGGTCCCTGCGAGGTCCAGTTTCTCAGGTTGTTATGGGAACTGTTTCTCACAAAGGAAACCTAGAAATGACAGTTTCTGAATTCAAAGAGAGGGATATATACTGTTTGTCAGCCAGGTACAGACATTTGCTTATGACCTCACATGTAATTGGAAGATACTTGCGGAGGAGAGAAGCACTCATTTCCCATGAAGAAAGCAAGAGGGTCAGTGGGGAGTCAAAATGGGGCCATTTCTTTGCTCCCCACACAGAACTACGAATGAATAATTTATAGCAGTAACATGGGGTAATGCACAACGTATTGCTCAGAAGGGCGTTATGGACTTGGGAATTTTTCACCAAATTTCTGCCTGAGACTGACTTTCTTGTTTGATTTCCCATCAGATTCCCTTCCCTGCCATTTCCTGGGCTCCTCTTCACTTGTAGAGTAATCTCCCCCAACCAATTATTGTGTTCATTTCATTTCTTCCTTTCATCCTGACCTCAAATCACAACTGTTACAGAGTTTGTGACAACAGAAAGTAGAAATGAATCCAGACACATGGACACACACATGGAGACACACACAGGCACTCCTGCAAACACACACACACACACACCCTCTCTCTCCCTCCCTCTCTTCCTCTCTCTCCCCCCCCCCTCTCTCTCTCTCACACACACACACACACACACACACACACACACACACACACACACACACGCACACACACACACTCAAATGACTCTTTCCTAATCAACTTACTTATCTTATTTGGATGAATATTTTCCTGGTATGGCCAATTCTGCTTTCTGCAGGGCATCTAATGATTTTGTTTCTATCCAAATCTATAAAATAATCATGTTTATAGTTTGGGAAAGGATGGATTTGCTTTGTCAGGTTAGGCAACACTGTTTAGTTAGGGGAATGCATGAGGAAAAGTTGAATTCCTTGATAATCAAATATTACCTCCCCAACAAGGGAGACTGTGACAGCCTTCAAATTCGAGTTGAGAACCAGCAGTCTGCTCTTATTTATTTAACATCACCTTTTGAATTTTTTTCTGATAAACTGACTATGAGAATGCATACTACTGAACCCCAAAATATGATAATTTTCAACCAAGTCCATGTGAACAGACATATTTCTACAACTTTCTACAGCTGTATTCACAACTTTTACTACTAACTTTCTGTAAAGATGAAATTATTGATTGATCCCATCAATAGGCCTGCCAAGGTTTAGTTCATTATAATATTAGCCCTGGATTTATCTATTTAAAACTTACTTAATGAGCCACAACTATCTGCAATACATTGCAGAAAACATTGAAAATATAACTATCTGTCTTGGCGCTTAGATTTTCATGAGAGGAAATGTAGAACGATAATGAATATTTATATAAGGGTGTCAGTAAATGATCAGTGCCTGTGCTGTGGAAGAAAAAGTCTGCAGAGTGAGTGGCAGTGGCCAGGTGAGTGACGGAGCTATTGTATATGGGTGTGTTATATTATATTTATACGGGTGTGTTTGGAGATAACTATAAGTTCTTCCACTGTCTGTGGAGAGCTGCAGATGAGAATGACAATGAGAAATAAGGAGTGATACTGCAGTTGCCAAGACATGAGCTCTCTCCAGCATAACCGCAGAGTCTTTCAGAGGGGGCAGTGAGAAGAGATCAGTATCTAGACAGGTCCATAAAAGGTCAAAAAGGGCTGGGCAGTGGTGATGCATGCCTTTCATCCCAGCACTTGGGAAGCAGAGCCAGGCAGATCTCTGTGAGTTGGAGACCAGCCTGGTCTACAGAGTGAAATCCAGGACAGGCACCAAAACTACACAGAGAAACTCTGTCTCAAAAAAAACAAAAATAACCCCCCCAAAAAAAAAAAATCAAAAAGGATTTATGTAATGATTGCATATTGGAAGAAAAAAGAATTCCAGAAAATGCCAAGGTATTTTTATCCAGATGATTTCTGGCAGAACAGGAGAGAGAAGATTATGAGAAGAGGAAACTGGATTTCTATTTGTGTATGGAATGTTTGAGCTGCCCATCGGAGAACTGGGAAGATGTATGGATCTTTGTAGGAATAGTAACTACTTCAGTGGACTGGACTGAGGGTAGGGTGGCAAAGCAAAGCTTATCTATCCCTTTGCTCCCATGGACTTGCATAAGAAAACTGCCATTTTGCAAACCTGAGATCCCAGCTGGCAAAGGATTTTTCCTGCCAAGAACTGGTGGTACAAACTCAAAGTCCAAACATCATATACATAAAGAGTGGATGCTTTCCAGAGCATCAGAAATAAATTTCAGGACCCATAGATAACAATAAAAATCATGATCAGGTTGAAGAGGTGGCTTGTTGGATAAGAGTGCTGATTCTTTCAGAGCACCTAGATTTGATTCCTGCACCAACACGGTAGCTCACAATCATTTGTAACTCCAAGCTCAGGCTATCTTACATCCTCTTTGACTTCTGAAAGCACTAGGCACACACGCAGTACAGGCAAAACACCCACACACATAAAATACTAAAAAGTTCAAGAAAACCATCATAAAGCCATAGGTGGTGACACACACCTTTAATCCCAACTCTCAGAAGGCTGAGGCAGGCAGGTCTCTGTGAGTTCAAGGCTAGCCTAGTCTATCTAGCAAGCTTAGACCAGGCCAGCTTAGACTACACAGTTCAATGGGGTGTCAAAACATTTTTGATACTGGATTGTGACTTCTAGTTACAACCTTGCATTCATTCTTGCCCTTAAATCTACATATATTCTCTGAAAACATTGTCTATACTCAAGTTTCTATTTGGTAATCTTTCACTTCCTCTTTGATCCTGCCCATATGATTGGGGTTACAAGTAACACACTTCACTTGGTAAAATAGGTCTTTACATCAACACAAAATATCCCAAGGCAGTGAACAATTTTTCATTTCTAATGCTTGCTCTCAGTATTTTTTAAATTCTTTGCTTTATTTTATTCTTTCAATTCAAAGTCTTTCTAAGAATCCCCTTATCCCCTGATTTAAGTCACATTCCTTCATTATCTCATACCATGGAGCCATTGCCCTGTCTCAGTGAATTACTTGCGTATCCCATCTTCAGATGTCTTTAAATGTTCCTCACTATTTATTGAATGAAGCTCTTTTGGTTCTACTGGAACCCAGGCTCTGTTTAAACACATAAGTCTTAGAATAGAGTCAGTCTACCAACTGAATCTCAAGCAACTGTCCCCACCCCCATGCTCAGTACACAGTAGGAACACATTAAAGATCTGCAAAATGAGTGGAAGAACCCTGAAGCAATCATGTTTTATATAAAATAGTAGTCTTTTGAAAAAAAATGATGTTTTCTAGACTTGTAGATTATTCTATATGATAGATAGAATTATAAGAGAAAATTAATTTTTGAAAGTGAGATCATAACACTGATTATCAAAATTACCTGTGGTGGCCTCACACTCCTCTAATGTGAGACCTGGTACCAGCTCTGTGAGCTCTGTGGAAGGCAGTGGAAATAGCAGCAACTCTCAGAAGCTCTGGTTCTGACCCATAGGTAATATCCACTTTGCCTAACTCCATCTCCATCCCCTTTCTTTTCCTTTAGAACTACTCATCACATTTCTCTGCTTCCTCTTAAGTCTTAAGGCCAACATTCCCAATTTGGTAGATTCATCAAGATGACTTACATAGGCTTCAGGAGTGAAAAGAAAGGACAATGATAGAGCTTTATAAATATTTCACTTTTGCATAAGGCCTCTCCATTACATATAGATGTGTAAACCTACTGGTGTCCTGGAATAGCAATGATAGACTCTCCTCATTTATGTGTTGTTTTTAACAGGTACTAGATGAACAGCCTGTGAGTCAGGGCTCATAGAAGATGCACCCTAGATGCATAGAGCCAGCAAAGCAATCTATCCTGTGAAGAATTCAAGCCCTTTTCAGGGATTCCTCATGACATACGTTTCCAAGTCATTTTCAATTTTGCGGATAGAAAGATGTTTGGAGAGATTTAAAATTTCATGCAACTAGCACACAGAGTAGCAACTGAATTCAGTGCCTCCTAAGCCTTCCAGCAACTCCATTGCCATTCATTGGGAAAGAGAGGGAGAAAGGAACAAGCTAGCTCCTTAGGAGCAGAATGTGACTTCCAGAAAAGGCAGAGGAACACAGTGAGATGCTACTCAGTTTAGTGAGAAAAAAAGAAGAGGAGGAAGAGGAGGAGAAGGAGGATAAGTAAGGAGGAGGAGCAAAAGAAGAAGAATGAGAAGGAGAAGGAAAAATAAGGAGAAGAAGAAGAACAAGAACGGGAAGGGGAAGAGGAAGAGGAAGAGGAGGAGGAAAAAGAGGAGGAATAATAATAGTAATAATAATAATAATAATAATAATAATAATAAGAAGAAGAAGAAGAAGAAGAAGAAGAAGAAGAAGAAGAAGAAGAAGGCAGCAGCAGCTTGGGAATTCACTAGTTTTGAATGAATTGCTTAGATTTGGAAGGTCACTTTCCTCAAACATGAAGTACTGCTTACAGTCTGCTTGTTTCAAGACTGTCACATGATCTAATCATGTCATTTAGCACCTGGGACATGACATCACCAGGCCTTTACTCATTGCCATTAATTTATGAATGATGGAATCCATTAGTTAAGGAGAAAATGCTATCAAATACTACATAGAGAGATGTATGATACATATATGATATATGTATATATGAAATATGTGTTTATTTAAATTTGTATGTATACATGGATATAGGCATACATGTAAAGAAAAAATTGCAACTCTAAATTCAAGCATCTTTAACAGCCATGGCGTACTTCTCTTCTTGTCCAAAGAAAACTGAATTCCCCAGGCATTTGACCATCTGTGAATTTTAAACCTTCTGGGACACATTTACAAGTCCTGTGTTTTTTGTCCCCAAAGCCCACTCTTTCTGCCTGAAAGTGGGCAGGCAAGCTGCCCACATGGCCTGGCGGAGCCGAGGGTTCACTGTAGCTATGGGAAAACAGCCTGCAAAAACACTCAGGCAAAAAAGCACTGCGTCCAATCTAAAATTAATGTTAACTTCAGATGTTCAGATTGAGTAGGGAAGGCTCTGGTCTACTTCAGACAGGATCCAGTTATCTCACTTAATAACACAGTTGTAAATCTGAATAAAATTAAAAAGAAATCAAACCCTGTAGACAAATGCTTTGGCTAAATGCCCTCTCTTGTGATCTGAATACCAACTACTGTGTTGTATAGTCATTTATAAAGGGGCTTGGAGGTAGGCAATAGTGGGGGGAAAGGGTCATTAATTTCAGCCCACCCAGAAAGGTGTTAACTATGCCCCATCCTTCTGGCTAGATGATAATTAAGCCGCCTCTTTTGTGCCTCCCCAGAGGAGGCATATATACTGTATTACTCTACAGCACAGTTAGTACAGTGTGATTGCAGTGAATCAAATCTTGTTTATCCTAAGGATGGGGTGGGCTTGCCCAGCTAGGGGCTTCATTTTTAATTGGGGTTCACAGAAGACTGAACACCCTCTTAGTTGAAAATCCTGGATAGCTCTGGGGGCATGTTTTGTTAACTCTCTCCCTGCTGGTACCTACCACCCTTCTCAGGGATTGCTGAATTTCATCCACAGAAAAAACGTTTGCTTCCACAAAAGATACACTTAATACATAACAGAAAGTCTCTCAAATCTTTGTGAAGAACTTATAAAATCTTCAAGGAACTCTCAGAGCAATCTTTGTGATCTGTTTTTGTGATTTGGGGCTAAAATGAATTGTTAGTGCTTAAAACTCCATTGACTATTTTTCCCATCCACGCTGCACATTGAGTCTCTGGGTCCTGAAGATGGTTTAAGTGACTCACCTAGAAGGAGAGACCATTTAATTAAGAAGCAAAGAATAGGTTCCGCCCACACATGTGGGCTGGAAATGCGTGATTTCTGCTCTGGTGACCTCTGGACCGCTACTGGAGCAAGGGAAAAGTGTGTCATGGATTTTAATTTTGGCCAAGGCCGTCATCTGGTCCTTCAGTAATGGCTAGGTAAGCATCTTTTGGAATTGTAAGGTGCTGTTTACTTTCACCCTAAGAACAAGGAGATGTCAGAACACATTAGGGGCGGCATCACAGGGAGGAGGTCTGTGTTTCCTGGTGATCCAGGATGACTCCTGGGAATCCTATGGTGGGTTTCAAAGCCCCCTTCACTGAGTGACTCATGGTTGGTCGGCTTCAGGGGCTCTTCCTTAAGTGACTCATGGGTGATGCACCAGAGTGGGAAGAACAAGGGCTCTGAAACCACAGCTGGTTCCAGTTATCGCTGAAACTCAGTGTGATCATATGATAAACGGGAAAAAACCCATAAAGCTGGGATAATAGATCAGTTGACCAAATGCTTGCCTTGCTAGAAAGGGGTTCTGTGTTCTGTCACCCAGTACCTGGGTGCCATATACTCATAATTCCAGTCCAGTGCTGCAATGCAGAGGCATGACGATCTCTGGAGCTTGCAGGCCAGACAACCTAAACTACTGGGGGCAGGCTTCACATCACCTAGAGACCCTGTCTCAAAAGTACATGCCACACCTAATCACATAGACCCATGCATGTGTCTACACACACACACACACACACACACACACACACATACACACACACACAGAGAGAGAGAGAGAGAGAGAGAGAGAGAGAGAGAGAGAGAGAGAGAGAGAGAGAGAGAGAGAGAATCAAAATAGAACATAAATTTTATCAGCATTCAGTAGTAATTCAAATAAAAACTGAATGGAAATTGCCTGGCAACTAGCAAGTGCACAGTTCATATAACTATTTCTTACAGTCCTCACTTGTGAACACAAAGTCCACGTCTGACCCGTTTCTTATATGTATATTCTTTGAAGGAATGAATGTCACAGATTTATCTGATGCCTTCTGATGAGTAGCACAATGTATGTTTATTGAATTAATGTCAGTAACCTAAATGGGGTCTAAGTAATGTTTCATTAGATGCAGACTTGGCCAGAATATAACCTATACATATGAGTAATGATTAAAGAGGATTCAAGGATAGTCATTTGTTATCAAAATGGGACAGAACACATCAGCTTCAGAGTTTAGAGGGTAAACTGACTTAGAGGAGATGGAGTTGTTTGCCACGATGGAAATGCAATAAGTTTGGAAGGGTGTAGAAAGTAATTCAAGGGTTTGAGTAGGACCAAAACCAATGATTTGCTTTCCCCTAGAGGAGAAAAACAGAAAATAATTTTGTGTTAGGTTCAATTGTTAACATCAGTGTGAACTAGAAAGATGCATGTGCGTGCTCTGGCCAGAAAGGTTTGGTCTAAGTTCAAGCACTGTCCTTTTCTGCACTTCAGAAAGTAAGTGATTATGAATGATCCTCTAAAAGAGACCACTTACAAGCAACAATGGCAAACAGTTCAAGTTTTAAAGTAGATTTGGAAATAGAGACCTTTATATAAAGAACTTACTATTTTAGTAGAGAGGCCACTGAGACTGAAGTAGATGACTTCTATTCAACACCCTTTTCTACTTCATGGCAATCAGCAGGACTCACTTTGCCCTCTTCAAAATTAGAATTTATATTTTAATTAGAAAGCAAACATGATTATTTTCTTTAAAAAGTCAATAATTACTGTAAGCTAATAATGTGCCTGACCCCTGCTTAAATATTGTACATTTTATACTCAGTATTTTTCAAAGAGAAATCCTTGAATTTATCTGGCAGATTTTGAAACATGTCCATTTGAGTAAACCACCAACAATCCCAAAGTCTTTTAGAACACAGCAGTGAGAAAGTGAACTCACATCCCAGGGTTGGCACCACTTGGTGTGACACTGGGTATCACTGTTTCAGACTTGAGAGAGTGTGTATGTATGTGTGTACCACAGCGAGCCTTCAGTCAGACATCCACTGACTATGTGCTTGAAAAAAAAAAGGACACACAAGGAGAAGGTGGAAGGAAGAGACTGACTAAAGAGAGATCCAATTTTAATTGGCACCAAACAAAAAGAGGAATTATGTGTGGGTCAAATCAGACCTTGGAAGAATTAATAAATGGAAAAGAAATGTGAATCTTGATTTTAGAAATGAAATGTAACCCGGCTCACTTCTGGAAGAGAAGATGCCTATGCATCTTAAGAATAAGGACACATTTATTTGAAAAATGTACACCAGGATCTGAACGATCTCTTCAGTAACTAACAGAAAGCAGAGCAGCAGAAAAGGTCCAAGGACAGTGAGTGTTCTGGGCAAGAATGGGAACATATTTAGGAATAAAAATCTCTCTGCTTAGTGCTGAAAGTGTTACCAGTTTATCTAGATCTGAATAAAACAGAGCCAGAAAAAAAAATCACCTTTCATTTTATTTATTTTTTTGTTGTTGTCATTCTGTTTGTCTTCATTATAGAAATGGGCTTAGTATTCAGCCTCATGAGCTCTGGAACTAGCTTCAAAAACAAAAGCAACAGTTTTTCATGTATTATTTATGTTTGTGATCCACAGGACACAAAGTCTTCCATGTCGCCCTTTGTTGAGTATGTAACTTCATCTACATACTTCAGTGACAGTCCGTTCATGTTGGAGAATCTATCTGTAAACTTGTCATTTTCCCAGTAAAATTCTATTAAACTCTAACTTCTTCCTTCCTAGCAGCTCCTGGCAACCACTGTTCTACTTTCTATTTGTTTGAATTTGACTGCATTACATGCGTCATACCAACAGATCCACATAGCATCTGGTCCTTCGTAGCTAGCTTGTTTCACTCAGGATCATGTCTTCAAGGTACATCTACTTGGTAGTCTGAGTCACGGTTTTCTTCCTTTTAAAAGCTGAATCACATCCTATGTTCTGCATTTCATTTATTGATTCATACAGCAGAGGCTATTTGGATTAGGAGGTACAGTTTTTAATTGAATGGATGTATGCATGTTTGAAGAAATCAACAGATGAGGAATGAGTGAAATGGAAAAAAAAAAACATACCTCAGAGGTAAAAACAAAGTCAAGATTAGTCTCATATCAGCTCTGCATACTTGCTACAGCACTCTTTCTCTATGAATATTATTTATCTGAGAGGAAAGAAGGGATTAAAATGAAAATCTAATCAAAATATAGTTACTGACCCTCTTTCTGCCAAGGGGCAGAGGGAACTGGGTTGAACATTTCCTTCAGGCCACTTTCAGTGAAGTGAAGACAGAGCATGAAAGACTCCTAATTACCAGAGTATGCTCTGGCCCCTTTCAACCTCTACCATCACCCACAGAAAGGAGGTAACACATGGACAGTATGAAAACAATATTTCATTCAGTAAAATGGCACACATTCGAATTTATTTGCTATTTTGACGGATGGTGCTTACAGAGGATGATGAGCTCAGGGAAATATTCCTCAAACTTGGGGACTTACACATCTCTGACAGTTCTTACAGGTATGCAAGCTCCTGTCTTGTTGGAGAAAAGTCATTGAGAAGTTTAAGTGTGTGGCAGACCTATCATGTCCACGGGGTCTTCTAGTACCATCACGTAGGTTAATGAAATCCTGTTGCTCAGAAGTTGAACACACAGTGTTCCTGGGAAAATGTTCTCCTGGAAGCTCAAATCCGTGTCCATTTGTCTCACTATCTTGGCCCCAAGACATCGGCACTAATTGAGGAGGCTGCGTAGCTGTTCCTTATTACCTTAAATCAAAATGGCTGCTTTCTCCCACGTGGCGCAGACAAGTCAAATATTTAGGATTATTTTAATACCCCGCCCCCACCACACACACACACACACACACACACACACACACACACACACACACACACACACACACACACATGCTGCTTTAGCACCTCTAAGACAGGCAAGGGACAGTCAGCTACCTCAGTTTCCAAATATGTCAAATAGAGCACTTTCTTTTTTGCAACAAGTGCCCCATGAGAAGCAGATAAAAGGTGCTCTGAGAGCAGCCATATTTCTTATTATTACTTTGTCATCAGTCATCACCAAAGCCCTCAAGTGTTTGATGTGGTTGCCTAGAAGCGGGGGTTCTCAGTCTTGGCTTGAAAGGGGTCTACAGTACGTAAGTAGTTAACCCTTGCCCTGCTGAGCAGCCCAATAAGAGCGCGCGCGCGCGCGCGCGCACACACACACACACACACACACACACACACACACACACACACACACACACATACACACACTCACACTCACACATTTTCTCCATACTGCTGAGCAAATATGAGCCGATATTTTTCCTTGCAAGCGTTGTGCTCGAGATCAGCTCCACCTAAAAATCAAAGCCTTGCAGAGATTATAGGTGAAAAATACTCATAGGAAATAAAGCAGGAGTTACAAAGCCAATCTTTGCAGAGTTTTAAAAACAGGTTCTATCTTTTGAACTACTGATTAACGTCGCTTACTGGGAAGCTCCTACTCATTTGGTTAGCGACTCAGGAGACAAGAGTACGTGAAATCATTCAGGCTTGTTGCATATTCTGGGGCCACAGTGTGATGAAAATTTCCATTTCTAAATGAACAGCCCATAGACGCATTTTCTTTTTTCGTGTTTTATAAATAGACATGATGCCCAAATCATAAAACAATACTGACCATAGTCCTTTGACCCGCTGTACCCACTGTATTAGGTTTGCACATTTCCCTATCCTTTGATTAACCAGCAATGGTTTGGTAACATCAAATTTTGTCTTCTCACTGTATACATAACAAATAAAAGAAATATTTAGGAATGTTAGAAATGATAAAGAAGGGGGAATTAAAAAAAAACCAAGTAACAGACAAAAAAGCATATTTGCTAAGTCTAAGCAAGGTGGCAAATTGATCTTTCTAGATCTGAGAGTCATAGATATAGATATTTTTTTTTCTTTTAGACATTGCAGCCTAATGTTAAAAATGAAGCATTCGGTTATTTGGGAGTGGGTGGTTTTCAGTGGGGGGAAAAAGGGGGAGTTTATAATTTAGTAATTGGAGAAATAAAAGATGCCTTTCCAACCTGGCATTAAAAATCTCTAATAAAATAGAGAAAATGAAGGTCTAAGATGACAGTCTTTATCAAAGTGTTTATAGAGACATTATATGTTCCCGTAATTGTTTAGGCCAGTGAATTAATGAATCGTCGCTGTAAGTCTCCATTTGAAATGATTTTGACGGTGTCTGCTGCTCGGCTGCTTTGGAAAAGCCTGTTGTCTGCCGCTCTGGAGAAGGGCCTTGAACCCTGCCATTCAATCCCTTTCAGCCCATCAGCTGACTCTAATTGCCAGAAAGCGCAGGAGACCCCGGAGCCTGATTGTTCCTCGACCTCCTTTGAGGTTTGGAGGCATGAAAAGAAAAAGGGGAAAAAAGCTCCTTTTGATCTTCTGTCTCTCTCTCTCCCTCTCCCGCTCCCTCTCTCTTCCTTTTCTTGTCTGCCCACTCCTACTCTAAGAATGACACATTTCTTTATAAGGCTTCTTCTCCTTCTAAGGACAATAATTAATAAGGCCTTTATAAAATGAGGCTTGAATTGGTGTCACCTCAGGGGTGGTCCAAGGCTCTGAAGTGAAACCTCGGTGGGCCCAGGCCTTGTCTGGCCTCTGCACAGGTCAGGTTTAAATACCCTGACCCCAATTTTCAGTCTCTTTCCCTAATGAGGCGATTCGCACAAGGATACAAAATTATACGAGGAGAGAAAACAGACAAAGGAGCCAAGGTGTAGCTGACATCACACTGGCCACATTTGATTATTGTCTTTGTGCCTGTGACATCACAGCTGTGTATGTCCTTCTGGCAAAGCTCTCTCCCTCGGTTCCTATGGTGAGCTGTGGAGAATGGCTTCACAGACCCCAGCAAGTCGCCTGCCGCTTGACAAGCTCAGAAAGGAGAGGCCCTCGCTGCGCGGGTTGACCACTGGCGGATCCCATCTCCAACTCCCCGTGTTAGGACAGGACTCTCCTGAGTTTCTGCACCAGTGGTTTCTGTCAATCACTTGGATAAAATGGCATTATTTGTATCCATATAATTTTACAGGGCTTATCGTGTTGACATCAAGAGTTTAAAACATTCTACTGTGCGTGTTATCTGTCCTAAATCTAGTGAGACGCAGGCTGCCTTTGAATGTTGCAGGATAAGAACACAGCCTCTCGCTGCACCATCTAAAAGGCTTTTAGAATAAGTGGGTGACCTTAGTAAACTACATGAGTACTTTGGAGTTACTAATAGGGGAGATGATCTGATGAATTCTATCTTTTTGGCTCATAGCATTAAAAAAAAGTAACAAAAATGGGATTTAGTAGAAAGGAACGCAGATAGCAAGTTGGTAGTTTTTGTAGGTAATACAGATCAATCTCTTTCTCCTGGCCAGTGTGTCTTATTATTGCATACTATATATTTCTATGGATTTTGGAAGGTTTCTCTATTAAGAAAGAATTAAAAATAATGAAGAGACACCTACCTTAGAAGTTTAAAAAGTGTGGTGGTGGTGCTGAGTCCAGAAAAAGAAACAAAACTGAAAAATAAATACTTTGCACCTGTTTGTACAAAATAAAATGGAATGGCATGCTTTTCCCCTGAATATAGTGCCTCTTTTTATTAAATGGGTAGATATTTTAAATTTCTACTTATAGATTCCAGCAAAATAATCACCAACAAGGAAGAATCATCACATACTGACTTTATACAAATACAGTTAATTAAATAAGACCACTGCCTCTGAGTAATGAAGGATTGAAAAATGTATCATAATAGTAGACTTTATGATGATATAACTGATCCTTAATAACATGGGTCTAATCAGAAAGGCAGCTCAGCAGCTAGCTCTGGTTAAAGGGTTTTATCTCGGAATTCTGTTTATCTCTGTTGCAATGATCAAGAAATTGTTTTGAGAGGCAGGAAAAAAGAAACATCAGTGTAAAGATTTTGAGAAAGGGACAATAAAATGTTGAAAAGGAGAGGTTTAAAGAAAGGGAGGATTCCACATTGCAGGCGTGTAGTTAGGGTGAAGCATTCGTTTGCCTGAGTATGTCTCATCTCGTGAAAAGCTGTGGCCAGCTGAGCTTCTAGCAGTGATACCTGTCACCTGTGGATCAAACATCACAAGGACAGCACCTTCAGAAGCCATATCCTTCTGGTGCCACCACTGACTGTGTTTATGGTTGCCACACACTTCGTCTAGATCATTTTAGGGCAGCCGTTCTCAACCTTCCTACCTAATGCTGCGGCCCTTCGATACAGTTCCTCATGTTGTGATGACCCCCAATTGTAAAATTATTTTGCTGCTACTTCATACCTGTATTTTTCCTACTGTTATGAACTGTAATGTAAATCTCTGCATTTTCCTGTGGTCTTAGGCAACCTCCATGAAAAGGTCATTTGACCCTCCCCAGGAGTCATGACCTGCAGGTTCATGTTTTAGCACTATCTGTGTCAAACCAGGAACTGGTACGAGGAAGAGATTGAGCTGTTTCAGAACATTAAGTTATTAGAACTGTTCGTTACCGCTGCAGCACCAGTATACCATGGCTGATACCGATAACAAAACAAAAAACAAAAAAAAATCTCGCTGAGGATTGAGCTGAGCTGAAGAGCACTGCCTCATGTCGCAGGCATATATACATAAAAGAGAGGCATGATGTACAATAAAATTCCTGGGTCCAACGTTGGAGCTGGAGTCAGAGGTATATACGGATGGAGATTAAAGCAGCAGCAACTACAACAACAAACAAAACACTAAACTTTCTCTTGTTCTGCTCCTGGACCTTGAAGCTGGAAAAAAATTGCAATCTGTTTCCCCCGCCCCCAAGGTCTGTCTAAAGGAGGAATTTGCAAGGTACAAGCCCCCTCACTTCTGCTTTCTTCACACACACAGCACCTGGAAAGGAGCCTGACCCCTGGCCTTATTAGCGAGGCGGGGACCCAATGAGCCACCAGCTGCACTGTCAGAGGCCACGTGCACTCAGGCTGCGTATTGGTCTCATTGTTGTAAGCCATCCCATTCATGTCTGATCATTCGTCAAAACAGCAGTGTGAGTTATTGTTTTAAGCCATAGAAATTTCACTGAAACAATTAGAGTTTTGAAAATGAATCGTAGTTTGGGAATGACTCTTTACCCTGAGATTTTGCAACTCTTCTTTGCTTTTATGATTTAGCCAACATTTCAATGTGACTAGAAATTTCATGATTTGAAAAGTGCCCTCTTAAGGCTTTACATGCATTCAGAGTCTTCTGTATAATCAGTGGTCGAACAGACAGATCGCTGGATTTCTCAGGTGATGGTTTTTCTGATTGTACTGTGCTTGCGTCAATCCCCCAGCAATGCCACTAACTAAACTGGAGTAGTCTGAAGTTCTGCCTCTCTGTCTAGTAGCTGAGTGGTACTGATGCTGCTGCCCCTAGACTACACTGTGAACACTAAGGGCTAGGGCCAGTTTCTCAACACTCATTAATTTATCTAACCAGTCTAGAAATGTGTTTAAGGACACACATTCTAAAAGCTGGGAGAACACCAGTAAAACTAAAAATTGACTCCCTCATAATTGCATCTCAAGCAGATGAAACAGAAAGCCCAAGATGATTGCACATAAGGATGCTTCTGCTATAACAGAAAAAAAGTGTTGAATAAATTTACTTGGGATGATGAAAGAGGCACTTAGTGCGTATCTTGTACTACTGAAAATACTGAGCTCTACCTGTCTCCTTCCTCCTTCTCCTATGCAGGTGTAGCAGGAAGAGAACAAGCCATGCTAGGAAAATGAGGAGCTGTGTCTGGGGATGTGGAATTTGGGCTCAATTTCCTCACTGGCTAACATCTCAGAGAATAATGGAAGTTAGAAATATCCACCCTTCTCTGTAGAAGATTCTTAAAGTGATGAGAGCCAGATGAGAAACCCTTAGAAATATCAAGATGAGGTGAAGAAAGTAATCAAAATGCTGAGGATGTACCTCAGTGATGGAGTATTTGTCACACACAGCATTGTCGCGCAGGAGGCCCAAGGCTCAGGTTCTAGGGCTGTGGAATAAATGAATTAGTGAATGAGTGAATGAATTGTTTTTAAAGATGAAATTTTACAAAGTGTGATTTCACATGTCTGTAATCCTAGTATCTGTGAGGCTGAGGGAAAAGGAGTCTGAGGTTAAGCCTAGCCAGTTTACATAGTGATTTCAAAGCCAGTCAAGACTTCAGAGTAGATGCTATGTCATTAAAAAGAAAAACAAAAAACAAAAAAAGAGAAAGGTGGGTGGAGGGCAAGACGGAGAAGAAAGAAGAAAAGCAATGGAGAAAAAAGAAGGGTGAAATCTCTGTGGGTATGAAACGGGCCAAGGTGAGCGAGTGAAGGAAGGCTGCCATAGCACACACCCACAGCCCTTTGCCTGAACCTGTAAGGTCAAATGTGTACAGGATGTCAGACTGAAAAAAAACCTGATAGCCCAGTGGGTCACCTGTATGTACTCATTAACTAACTCCATTAATTAACTCCATATTTCTTACATAAAAGTATGCTTATTCACCAGGCAGTTGTGGCTCATACCTTTAATCCCAGCACTCTGGAGGCAGAGGAAGACAGATCTCCGAGTTTGAGGCCAGCCTGACCTGCAGAATGAGGTCCAGGACAGCCAGAGTTCCACAAAGAAACAGTGTCTCAACAGAACAAACAAACAAATAAAATTACATGCTTACTCACTGTAAAGAGAAGCAAGGCAGAACATGGGTGTGCCGGGTCCAGCCTTGCCATATCATAGCTTACAGAAGTTCTTGGAGCTTTGTCTATTTAGAAATAACACATGAAGGATTGTGCATCTCCAGTATCATGGCAATCACTATACTAGCATTTAGCAACACGGTAGATATTTCATAGAAGAGTTTTGTCATTTTTTCTCCACCAAATCCAATTTTTTTTATGTTTAAGATCTGATTTCAAAAGCACTATTGCTTGTTGAGGCTGTGTCCAGAACTCAATCCTGGGACAGACATCACATTTTGAAGCAAGCAAGTCTGACATGGAGAGAAACCACAAACAATTGGACTGGACCTAAGAAATCTTCACAGAGGACCTAAGAATCTAAAGCTCCCTTTGTAAGCACTTGAGTGCGGTGAGTTTGGGAGAGGGTACTGCAATCAGCAGTTCCCCATCCCTTCCCAGCTGGAGAATACATTTCCCAATCTACTACTCCTTGGAGAGAGGTAGAGTTCTTTTTTTAAATATACATGTGATGTTCTTGGGTGTACTTTAAGTTTCACATCATGGGGATGGATACATTCCTGCAGACCATTTATCCTCAGCACTTGGCTGCATGACTTATGGTAGACAAATATCTATTTACTACATTCAAGGCAGTGATAGACAGAACAGAGGAGTCTCTCCAAGTCCAGCGTGGTGAACCAATGAGTTGATTGGGGTTACTTTCAGGAATGTGGGTGACTTTCAAAAAGCTACACCAGAGGAGGTCCACTGGGCGACTTTGGCACAGTCACATAAAAGGCCCATTCCAATCAATTCTTTACTTCTTACATAAGACAGTTGGAATCTTAAGGGGGAAGGGTGTTTGTGCAGGTTTTATGACCTCCTCGCTCCCTCCATGAGGGAATGTTAATTGGCCAAGTCTGGTGAGGGTCACCTGTGAGTTTTCCCAACTGCTCTGCTTCAAGGCTCCAATGGTCATGGGCAGCCTGGAGGGAACTTATATAGTGCTCCCACACACTAGTGTCTCCTCCACGTTTCAAGCTCTTGCACGTTAATGGGATTCACTCTTATCTGAGATTTTGAAAACCTTTCCTGATGCATCTTATACATTTCCTTAGTCTATCTGTTTAACATAACATTGTTTTATTTAGTTTACTGTGTGGTACATGCTGCTTATAATTCTAAGTATTTACAGCATGCAGTAGCAAAGATACTCTCTTTGAGAGAACTGCTGTGTATGTGTGTGTGTGTGTGTACATACATACACTTCAAAAATATTTGTTTCTGATATAAAGAAGAATGGAGTGTAACAAGAATATACATAAGGATATGTACAAAAGATCATAGAGGTGTGAAGAACTATTAACTATTAAGATTTTAAACAAACTTCTCTTGGTTCTATGTAAATTAATCCCCTAATGCAAGGTTATTACTTCTATATTTTTTTAACAAAAAGAAATCACCCTGGTGTCAACGTACAAACTTTATAATTTTCTTTTCACCCTTGCCAACTCCCAGCAACAGTGTCAAACTTAATTAACTTGTAGCTTAACCACATTTACAGTGTTCCTGGGCCAGTTTCTATTAAACAAGTGATTCAAAGCTGGGGTCAAAGCTACTTTTCTTCCCCTGAGTGAGTCACAAAAAATACTTTTTCTGTGTAGGTGGACATAAAATCAGTGAAAATATGCAAAGTCACTGATTTTGTAATGACTCCACTTTGAAAAGAAAGGCTTTGAAATGAGTTTGCTCCTTCTAATTTCCCAAGTGCATAGGAGAGAAATGATGATGGAGCCCGAGAAGACTCTATAGACTGAGAAGAAAACGTCCGTCTCAGCGGCCATCTCCCTCCCTTTGTGTTCGCAGCACAAGACAGAGCATGCAGAACCGGAGCTCAAGATTCTAGTCTGCCTTGAAGTGCTTCCATGAGGGTGCACTCCAGCAAAAAGTGTGATCATTTTTGCATTCAGTGTGGAATTTCATAGAAACAGTAAATGTTTAATTGTGTGGCCTTGGCTTGCGGTTGAAACATTGATATGATGACACTTCAGAAGAGGTTTGAGGGCTATCGCAAAAGTGCAAACATACACATAAACCTGAACTCTGCGTCTCACAGCCAAGGCTACAATTTCCTCCCTATCCACGATTCCCTAGAAACTACACTACTAACAGTGGAGCGCTGGAGTCTCCCGGCTTATAACACACAGTGAAAACTTCCATCAGAGCCCAGAACAATATTGATTTGTTTTGCTTCCTGTGATCTAACCATGGAAGTTGTATCTGACACAAACAGGGAAAAACAGACTACTACCAGCAGCAATTCTGCAATAATGAACATGTTTATATCCTTAGTTGTTTTCATCACATGCAGGTGAAGGAAAAGCACAACTTGGAGAATTCAATGGTTTGGGTATAGCTGCTTTTATCCAGGAGCCAGAATTATCTGTTTGACTACAAATACAAATATCAGTTATGAAGCAGCTTGCTTGCAAAGGCTCCCAGGATATGGAAGCTGCATACTGAAGGAACTGTGCAGAGGAATGTGCCAAGGAAGTGCATACTGAGATGTGCTACGGTTTGTGCATGAACAATGGTTCATTTTGAGGGAATGTATGTAGACTCCTACATGCTTACCCTCAGAGTAAACACAGAGCTAAGAAGTGGAAAAAAAAAACGCAATACCGTGTGCCTCCTTGTGAGGTCACCCACTGCTAATGAGCACCGTAATGAGCAGAAAGATTCTCACAGATTAGGCATCAGCCTGCTAATGCTTAGCCACCAGGGTCCCCTCCAGGGAAGCTACTTAGACCAGAGCCTAATAAAGACATCTGTGCATGTCTCCACTCACATGCAGCTCCTAGAGAAGCAGTCATTTCTAAGGATTCCCTTTTATATTCTGAAATGTTCTTGCACACTAAAAAAGAAGGTTCACATGTTTGTAAACGATAGCATTTTCACAATATTTTCTTGGGATAAGCCATTATTTTCTGATTATTTAATTTTTTATTTAATTTTTCCGTGGACATTCTTAAGCATAAAATGTATGTTTCTCCCTCCCTCCAAGTGATATTTGAGCAATGATAGGGTCTCTGGTTATACTCATAAAAGATGAAGTAAGCAGATCTCCATGTTAAAATATTCAATTTTTTAAAATATTGGCTGCAATGTAAAACTCACTCTTGGACACACTCAAAATTACCTTAATCATTACACAGAATCAAGACCCAAATTTTCCTCCACTGCTGTGCTGAAACAGGCAATGAATGTAATTTCAATTGTATTTAGCTGGGAGATTACATAGGTGTTTGCTTACAAAATATACACTGTAATAAATTAGAATGTATTCTATACAATGTTAAGTATAAGTATTTACAGAGTCTATCCCATTTGAATTACATGCACATTACATTGAGATTAGGGAGATTAAGGCATTCTTTAGGCTCTCTTCTTTCATCCATGACCATCACTGCACAAAACGGAGAGTAGGCACAGTTCAGTTAAGTGTCAATGGTCAAACATCAGACTACACTTGAAATTATGCTTGGTGTGTAGAGCCAGGAACAGTAATGATGTATCATACTGAAATTCAGGAGCTCTGATTCTAGCTCTCTGGTGGCAATCAGATGTGTAAGTGAGCGAGTAGATGCATGGATGAATGAATGAATGAATGAATGAATGAATGAATGAGAATCCTAAGGAAAATGGGAATTTTCATTTACTCGAGTCTCATTTTAGCAGACTGATAAAAGCAAAGTGAAAATTATGTCTGAATCTAAAATCCTTAAGAGGTAATATAGGGTTTTACTAAAAGTTACTTGAGGGCACCTAGGCAGTGCAGACTAGTTTGATTTCACCTGACAGCTTGTCCTCACACCTCTCTGTTGGTATTTCTCTTCCTGGTGTCATCTTCCAAGTGACTCTTAACTATAGTGCTGTCCTCCAACTATGTCTCATCTTTCCTCCTTCTCCCCCCCCCGCCCCACTCTTTTTCTCTCTTCCCACTGTGCTCCCTGTGCGCAGAGGTGAGCCATTTTCCTTGTGTGGCTTCATAGTTGTACACCCCTGAAGATGATGGTGATGAATTCAAGGAAACCTGAGCAGTGAAGCCACAGGGAATAGACTTCTAACCCCACCAAATCAGGTTTCCTGAGGTGTCATGAAGTCCATCCTTTGAGATCCAGGACTTGATGAGCTTTGTTAAAGACAGAGTGTCATGTAGCTACCATCATCAGTTAAGCAACCTTCATGGTACAGAAAAGTTGGTTCATGCTCCCAGGACGAACTCGCTCACTCCCCATTCCCTCTGCAAACAACCTGGCTGATTGGTTACTGTTTGCTACATCTGTCTGCCATAACAAGTTGGAACCACCTGGTTGGCCTAAACAGTAGAAACGTATTTTGCTTCCACTTCTAAATCTGGAGGATCAAGTTCAAGGTGTTAATAGGATTGATTCTTTCTGAGAGCTGTTAGGAAAGGATCCATTCCAGGCTTCTCCTTTGGGCTTGATATGTTTTGATAAATACGGATCTATAAGAATATCAGGGACATTGGGGGCAGGACTGACCTAATGACCTTATTATAACTTGATTATTTCTTTATGAAGTCCTTGCTTCTAAATAAGGTCATAATCTGGTGCATTGGGAGTTCAGACTTTAGCATATGACTTTGAGGTCATGGTATCATAAAAATCAATGCAATCTGTAGCCTTTTCTTTCTGAGTTCTATCATTCTTTTGAGAACTACCAATTCTGACTTATACAACAGAAGTTTACTCCATTTTCTCACTAATGTTCTACAATGTAAATGTACTACAATTTTTATATTTATTTGTGAGTAAAATATGAGTTATTAGTCTTAATTTAATTAAAAAATGTGTGTGTGTGTGTGTGTGTGTGTGTGTGTGTGTGTGTGTGTCTGCCTGTGCACATGCGTCCTCATGAGTTTGAATGAACATGGACAGAAGAGGATACAAGATTCTTTGGAACTGCAGTTACAGGTGTGTGAGCTTTCATGCAGGTGCTGGAAACTGGACCTGAACCTTCTGCAAGAGAAGAGAATGTTCTTACATGCTGAGCTATCTCTGTAACACCTGCTAGCAATATTGTGCATATATATATATATATATACATATATATATGCTTGTTTGTATATACGTCTATATCAGTTTATGTCTAAGAGTGGGACTTTGTGGATCATATAAGTAAGTGTTAGATGTTACAAGAGATAACTATTTTCTAAGGTGCTTTCCTTATTCCACATTCGACTTAACAACATGTTACATGGCATCACATCTTCACCGGAACTTTGTACTGTCCATTTTCGTTGATTTTATCATTATAGCAGATGTGCCATGTTATTTCATTTTGCAGAAAACTTTTTATGTGTATATTCTTTTGTTGGGTTTTTTTTATTGGATTCTTAGTCCTTTTGTTGAGAAGCAAGGACCCGTTCTAAGGTGTGGATACGGAGCTGTTGCAGACACATACTTTGCTAATGCTTTCTTGCAGTCTCTATATTCATTTTTCTTAATATCTCCTAAAGAGAAGAGCAAGCAGTTTTAATGTTTTGTTCTTGTCACAGGAAGAACTAGAAAAGCATATAAGGCTTTCTTTGTAAATGGTCACAATAAACTTTATTAATTTTTACTACTGTCTGAAATTTTAATATGACTTATAGTAGGAATTTTAGTTAAGTGATCTTTATTTGATGCCCTGGATCCCTAAGATTCCCAGAATGTCTGTGCCCAGTTGTTTGACTTCCACTAATATTTCTCATGTTATATTAAACCTCACTGTGTGTTAATTATCTGACTTTCTATCCTCTATCTTCTTTTCCTTCCTTTTGTGATACAGCCCCACACTGAGCCTAGTCTGACCTGGATGTCACTGTGTATCTAACACTGTCTTCAGACTTTCAGCAACCCTCTTGCCTTAGTCTCCTCAATGTACAGCCTTTGGGATCATAGGCCTAAGCCTCTATGTTTGGTTCCTTACTTGGGCAGTGGTCTCTTGGTCTCTTCATTCATCATATCACCAGGGATGGGAAGGTAGCTTGGTGTTTGAACACTTGTCTAATATACACGAGGTCCTGAGTTCAGTCCTCAACATTGAAGGGGAAAATCTACTTTGTCTGTAAAGCTCCAGCAACTCTTTTCTGTGTTCAAATCTCAAAATCTGTGCTAGATGCTCCATGGCCTCATCTGACTGTCTTCCAAAGTATAGATACAAACTATAAAATGATTGAGGACATCAAGATGGCAGTTCAGAGTCTGAGATCCTATAAGCATGTTTTTTTTTTTTTATCAAGCTACCCTGCTTGCCAGTATTGTCAATCCTCACCTTAAACATCATAGTCTTCTCTCCTTACTTTCTTTTGTAGATCCCAAATTCCATCATCGTCTTCAATGTGCAGCTCAAATGAGACCTGGGCTCATTCTCAGTCACACATACTAAGTTGCCTCTGTTCTGTTCTCAGCTTTCTGTTGATGGACAAAACAATCACCCTCCTTGTCACAAATAATAACAATGCTTAAAAAAAAACAAAAACATAAATAGTATTCCTGTATATATAACACGAGAGAGAATGAGCACTTTTTATGAATGCATCTGTTGACAGTCACTTAGGTTGTTTCCATATCTCACCTACTGTGAAAGTACTTTAATGGATATCAGAAAGATATTTCTTGTCTCATTACACTCATTACGTTTGGGTATATAACTAGTAGTGAGGTTGCTGGATCACACTTGGTGAATAATGTCACTTCCTGAGTGACATCAGCTGACACTAGGGAATTCTACAACACACATGAAGTTCTTTCACTCTCACATTTCGGGGACTTATCCTCTCCTTAGGCTTTGCACGCTGCTTGTGCCCCTCAGCCTCTTCTTATGAGACTCCATTCCATGCTCCGCTGCTCCCATCCTTCATGTACTGTAACCAAGCTTGGGTCCAGTACCTCCAGCACAGTCTTGTCTGTCAGCTCCTTCTCTGTTCGTGCCCCCCTTTACCCTGCCACTGCGGGTTTAGCACAGCTGGCTCCTCCTTCTTTGTGCTGCTCTCTTTTGCTGTGGCAATATAGTAATTCTCTGTTGCTTTCATACACTCAACCAAGAATAATGTCAGCCACATCCCATTTCTTTGCCTCATTGACAACAGGTAGGAAGAATTTAGTAGCATTTACTAAGGACCTTTACCAGTGTATTGGAACTGTATAACTAATAAATAGAACTGTATAGACCAAGAAATTGACAAAGATCTACATTTTTGCAAAAGAAATCTAAAGTAACCCATCAAAAGAAAACTCTAAAATGCTGCAACATGAGGTCAAAACAAGTGGCTAGAGTGGGCACCTGGAAGACTGGGACTAGACCCTTTTGTTAAAGTCAGTGAGTGACTTTGGACCTGGCACTTAAGCACTCTGGGATATATTCACCAACCTGGAAAACTCAGTCATAGCTACAGATATTTCAACCACCATCAGTTTATGACTCTGTCCGGATATTTTTATAATTGGGTATGTGGCTCTAATTTTGAAATCTTATTTTCATAAATTAACTTTGTATCAGTATCCCCAGTTTGTGGATACTCTGCCACTACTCACCTCCTGGATTTTCACCTTTTCTCAGAGCAGAGCTGTGTTTTGGAAGCACTGGTTTCCATAGGAAGCAGAGTCCCACAGAGTTCAGAGAAATACCTCTTCCTGGTCCTGTTGTACACAGGACTCATGGGGAAACAAGGCTCTCTCTGTTGTTCATCAGATGAAGAAATGTTACAATAAATTTCTCTGTCACCTCTTTACAGAATTTGATTAGTTCCTGGAGAAGTAATTGTGTGTACAGGAGTAACTGTACATAAGTGTCCTGGTTAGTTTTATGTCAGCTTGACACAAGCTGGAGTCATTTGGAAAGAGGGAACCTCAACTGAGAATCAGAGTCCATCCAGACTTCCTGTATGCAAGTCTGTCGAGCATTTTCTTGATTAATTTTCTTGATTAATGATTGACAGGAGTGGGTCCAGCCCACTGTGGATGGTGCCACCCCTGGACAGGTGGTACTGAATAACCTGAGAGTTGTAAGATGAAATAAAGCCCTGTTGCTTTGTGGTTTTGGTATTTTATCACAGCAGCAGAATGATAACTGTAGATTAACTATTCTTTATTTTTGTTGAAGTCAGTATTGAGAATTAAGACATAAGAATTCTAATGTTTCTATAGCGTTTTAAAATGTTCTGTCTCCAGATCTCCTGCCTCTGTCTCTGTGTCTGTCTCTTACACACACACACACACACACACACACACACACACACACAGAGTCTCTCTCTTATACACACACATACACTCTCTTTTTTTTTTTTTTGGTTTTTCGAGACAGGGTTTCTCTGTGTAGCTTTGCGCCTTTCCTGGGACTCGCTTGGTAGCCCAGGCTGGCCTCGAACTCACAGAGATCCGCCTGGCTCTGCCTCCCGAGTGCTGGGATTAAAGGCGTGCGCCACCACCGCCCGGCTACACTCTCTATTTTACACACACAGATACACACACACACACACACACACACACACACACACACACACACACACTTAAACACTTGATTAATCTGTCTTCAGAAATGAAGTCTTCCAAAGCAAAGGAAGTGTACTGATTCCAGAAATGCCTCTGATCTATCTTTGCTGAGATGTTTCTCTCCAGCCTACTTAGAAATACTAGAGAGATTTATATTTAGTATTGCCTAGAAATATTTTGCTGTGAAGATTCCATGGTATGACACAGCTCTGGTCTCTCACAAGAAGAAAATAAGATAGCAAGAAATGAAAGCATTCCTCCCTGTATGTAATAACTGATGAAACAAAATATAATACTTAAGACTGATCAACAGTTGAAAATGACCATGTTGATTGCCATTACCATTCTGCACAAGAACCATGACATCTGAGGGTTTCCCCAGTAGCAGAAGACACAGAGAAGAGGCGTGGGTCTTTTGAGGTTTTTTCTATTCAGTGCCATTGATGGAATTGACCATGAAGAAATAGATTATACAAGAGTATAGATTCTGGAAAACAATGCCCCCTTCATACCGAATGATGATGCTTAATCTCTACATTCTCATGTCTAGACACATGCTCTTCTTAGATACCTATATAGGCTTGAGAAGGTCAAGTTGTTACCAAATCACTGGGCCAGGAGCAATTGGATGCAACTGGAAAATCTCTGAGAAGCAGAGAAATGGAGGGATTCCTGCCTGTGTTACTATGAACAAGTTCCTTGTACTCTATGAAACAGAATAAAAAGAACACCTTGGAAGATAGTTTTATGAAGTAGAAGCAAGGAGTGGAAGGTGGTTCCAATTGTGTGTCTGAGCAAATTCATACTCCATACCTGGCAATTCTGATATCAAGGGCGGCAGCAATTATCTCTCATCAAGATTCAAGTGCTTCTTTCTAAGTATTGTGTGCAAGTAGGAGGTGCCAGGGGAAGAGCACCTGCAACTTAAACTTCTTGAAGAAGTCCATTGGGATTTTCTTTTGTTTTTATGATTTCTTTTCTGTAAAATATATTTGCTTTTTTAAAAGTTTTTAAGACATTTTAAGTGTGTATTCATTGTACATAGTGCAGTATTTCATATAAACGGTTGTAAGTGTATCATGTACTTTCACCATATTCACTTCTGCTGTATATATTTAGTCCCCTCACTTCCAGTTTCCTGTCCCCTCATCTCCTTGCTGCTTTCATGGCCCCCATAATATTACATATATCATCTCATATACAATATTATAATGTAACATCTATACAGCAAATGATATCAGTCATTCTGCTTATGTCTAAATAAAACTCATCGTCTCTCTGTACCACATTCTCACTATATACTCATTAGTCGATGGATTTATGAGTCTGTAACTTAGCTATTTTATATAGCACTACACTAAACACAGATGTGCAGGTATCTCTATAGCATATGTTGAATTATAATCATCCAGGTATATGCCCTGAAATGTTTACTGAGGTCATATTGTAGTTACCTTTTTAAGTTTCTTTATTCTTTTGAGGAAACATCAGACTAATTTTTATTGTTACTGGATCATAAACATTCTTAATACACCAGAATTCTATATATTTTACCATTTGCCCACATTCTCACTAGCATTCCATGTTGTTTGTTTGCTCATCGGTAGCTATTCTGACTGAGTTGAGATGAAATCTTAATGTAGTCTTAATTTACAACTATTTTTGTCGTTATGCTTTGGTTAGGGTTCCTATTGCTATGATAAAACAACGTGACCACAAGCAACTTGGGGAGGAAGAGGTTTACTTCAGCTTACAAGTTCTAGTGACAGTCCATCATGAAGGGGAAGAACTTAAAGCAGAAACCAGGAAGCCGGAACTGAAGGAGATACCATGGGAGATCACTGCTTGCTCCCTGTTTCTTTTTACCATCCTGGACCACCTGCCCAGGGGTGACATTGCCTAAAATGGGCTAGATCCTCCCACATCAATCATTAGTCAAGAAAATACCCCCCACATACTCGCCTACTGGCCAATCTTACAGAGGCATTTCTCAAATTAGGATTCCGTCTACACAGATGTGTTTAAGTTTGTGTCAAGTTGACAAAAACCAACCAGCACACTAAAGATGTTAAACGTTTTCCAAATGCTTATTGACAATCTCAACTTCATCTTTGAAGAACTCTCTGTTCCGTAGTTCACTCCATTGACTTCTCAAATAAATACATATAAACACATACAACACAGACAGACACAGATGCACACGCACACATACACAGTCTAGATAATATGGTGACAAGTTTTCTAAATCTCAGTATTCTTAAATGTCAAGTTTCTGGTTTAAATACTTCTTAGAACTAAATAGCAGTATCTAAATTTATCTCCAACTGTAAGAATTTGACAGTTTTGTTCAAGAATGATAAAAAAAAAGGAGTCCATTCAAGGCCCATTCACTGAGAGATAAATGATAATACATGCACAATTATTATTTCAGCACTATTTATTGTAAAACAAAGGCTAAAATTTTCTTTAAAAGCATGGGTAAATTGTTAGTGATACGTTTTGAGCACCTACCTCCCTGACTTCATTGTCTGCCTTCCCCCACTCTCCACAAATCTCATTTATCTCTTCTCATTTTGTTTTGTAACCAAAAAGCTTTGCCAAGGTTATCTGTATGACCATGGATTTGGAGCTATCCATTGAAGATGATGGACTTAGCAGAAGGTATGTAAATTACTAAAGATGGGTCTTTTCCTTTTCCAGAATCAATGCATAGCCTGTTATTCGAGGTAAACTATGAGGCCTTAGAGCCCCTCCCCTTCACTTGACTGATTTTTTTATAGACTGATTTTATATGGACTCAGTGCAGACAGCTATAGTTGATGTGATTGAATGATTGCAATTGCTGTATGGAGTCCAGAAGATGGTGTTCTGTTCTGCATTCTACTTTTCCATTATGTAAGTTTGTATAATTTCTATTTTGTTACATCTAGTGTATTATATCTCATTTCAACTAATGGAATATGCTTTCTATTAATTTTATGTTTATAGTTATATTACTATCTAATTATACTTAATTATACTATAGATCTCCCATTTTTCATAGTTCAAAACCTTTATAATGGACCTACTCTTCCCTTCTGCTCTTCTATTTCCACATGCCCCCACAGTTGATGGTGCATGATGATAGTTATTACTTCTGCTGACATGAACACTGCTGTGTTTAGACATCACACTGAGAACTATCACACACTCACACATATAACTGTAAATATGTATTGGTCTATATTATACTTATTTAACATCTATTGTATTAACAATGTTTCTGTCAGTGGTCTGCATTTCTTTACAAGTGATACAGATTATGTCATATAATAAAATAAGTCAAAATTTGGGGTTATGTCAGGAAGAGGCTCAGCAGGTACAAGCACTTGCCAGGGCCCCCAAAGCCCTGAGTTCAATCCCTGGAGCCCATATAAAGTTGGAAAGAGAGGACTGACTCTACAAAGATGTCCTCTGACTTCCATGGCTCAGGCATACCACAAAAGTATGTCATATACACATAATACCCCCCAAAAGTTGAAAGGCACCTTATAAGTTATAGAGTACATACTTAATATGTGTTTCAAGAAATACTAAGTCCTTACTGTGATCCAGTCCCACACTATGAAACTTTAAAGAGCCTACAGAACAGAAAAGCACATTTGGGAGTTTCATTGGTTTAGTGGCACATGATTGTCAGTGTACATCTGTTTAGTGTTAGCATTCATGTTTGTCCTTGACAACATACACACTCTGGCAAAGTGCAAACTCTATTAGCATCAGTAAACCGGAGTCTGATGTTGAACAAAGCAAAGCATGCAAAAGTTATTTTGGATTTGTCTACACAGAAGAAAACAATGAAGAATATTTCAAATGGCAAATCATAATGTCTTTACAAACAACTGAGGAAAACACCATTTCAAATGTTTGCTAACAATGAGACACAATTGCAAAATGTAGTGAAAATTTCCCTATGATGCATTAACATGTATGATCTCGGGGTTCACTGTTATGAATATCTTCATTCAGGTACATATTAATTAGATTCCCTTATATTTCTTAGTTATAACATGCATTTGATCCATATGCTTTTGAGATGAAATTAGTAAAACATCCATTTTTATTATGAAAGGTCATGTTATGTATTTTAATTTTTAATCATTCTATAGTTCTTATGTTTCTCATCTGTAAATCTTATGATTGCTTTGTTTAATTTTGCCAAAGGTCAACTTGAAAGAGGCATAAAATTATTCACGCAGAATTTATGCACCATGGAGGATTTCCATAGAATTAGACTTAAGGTCTGAGGATAATGAATTGGATTTTATTCCTTACCATAAGTGTCAGTTTTAATATGGTGAAGGAAAGATTTTGGAAAAGTTTGCTCACATTAATAAAATTTGAATTTTTTTCTTCTGCACATTGGAGCAATATCAGAGTGGAGAAAGAGAAAGAGCATCGTTCTTGAAACATCGCCTTCTTTCTCTTGATATTCAACTTTACCCCAAAAAACAGCCACTGATATCCTTGAAAAACAAGGAAATTAAGCTTTTGAAGTCCCTGGAAAGCTCCCCAAGGACAGAGAACAAATGCAAAATATTTAACTGAGAAAGCCTAATAAACCTTGATAGTCAGAGTGTGTCAGCATTTGTGGAAATGTTGGCCCAGCTGTTTACCTCCAATCCCAGCTCAGGAATGATGGTTCCAGTCCAGATGGGGATAGCCAAAGATTCAAGGCACCCTTCCATCTATTTACCAGTTAAAGGTCTATGCTATCTTCATCAGTGAGGCCGTACATCAGAACCTCTGAGTGGAATCTGCCTACCTATGATAGAGAACAACTTCTGTGCAAGTGGATTTCATATTTCTTGTTTCTCTTCAATTAGTATTTTAATTTATATTCCATTTCTTTCTTCATTTCATTTCATTTTTGTGTGATCTGTTACAAAAAGCCTTGGATTCGCTTAATTACACACAAACAGCCAAGTCTTCCAACCTTCTTCCTTGTCTTTGAACTGATGTTGTGGGGCACTGTTCTATGGGCATGACATAGCCTTTGCCATCTTGAAATCAGAGAAGACTAGAGTTGCTCACACAAGACTCTCTCACTAAAATTCTCTCATCCAGGCAGTGGGGCCTATGAAGTAATGCACGAGAGGTGTATAAGGGTCCCATGAGTAGTGACGAGGTGCGACATAAAGCAGACGTAGGCACATGTGGTAGCACGTTGGGAACTCATGAGTGGCTCCAAAGGTAGAGAATGAGATGTACCAATAAGGTGTGAGGGCTCTCTCCCTAAGGCTGTGTAACTAGTTCACAACCTCTGTGTGGGTTGCAGAGGCTCTCTACATGTTTTCCATTCTCCCATTTGTTACCCAATGGAATCTTTGTCAGACAGCAATGTGCTTGTTGGGGTTGTCTTTGTTTCTGACAGACCTCCATGCTTAGCTCTAAGCCTTTCTGGATGGCTGTTTTTTTTTTCTTTTTTAACAATGATCAGGTGCATAAATTACTGAAAAGAGTGATCCAATTAATTTAGGCTACTTTACAATGACAGTATATACTCTATGTGCTTGAGGTCATTTTGATCACAGAGGAAGTTTTTTTTTAGTTGTCTATCTCTTCAATCCTCTGCAGAAATAATCGATATGAGGGTTTATTGTTTAACTAAAATATCTACTATGTTCCTTATAATTGCTTTTCACCACATAGTACATTGATTTAAGTGCCCTTACAGGCTTAGCATCTCATCACTTCATTGTACTGAAGTCAGTTTTCAGGGGAAGAGATTTAAAGTTCTCTGTTACATAGCCAGCTTCTACTGTGGTGCAAATCTCTCTCAGCTGAGTTCTGGAGCTTGGAGCCTGTGAGAGAAAAAGTGCTTTAGCAAGGGGTTACTCCTCTCATGGAAGGATGCTCTGGTGCTTCTGTAGCTTCTGCTCTTCAAAGTAAGCTTGTTGAATAGAGGAACAAAGAGAGTGAAGGTCGTTTGTGTCTCAGGATTCCCCGTGCACTACATCTAAGATACTATAAGAGAGGATTGGGCTCAAAGTGGGCCATCAACTTTACATGGTTGGATACTCACTGGTAGATCTGAGTGGTTAGAACAGCAGGTAAATCAAGTTGGTAAAGGTTAAAAACTCTGTAGTGGTCACAACATGGGAAGAGCAGGTGGTGAGGCTTATCCTAACCATCAGAAAACAAATATGCAAGAACTGTGTCAAGACAGAATTTCAAAAAACTTGGTGGGAAGGAACATCCTGTCTTTGTGAATATTTGGTAGGCCTTAGAGCCTAAATCATTCATCAAAGTGGTGAAAAGAGTATAAACAGGGAGGCCCAGGTGAGCCCCCAAATCTTCTGATATGAAGAGTGAGTTCTCTGGGTTGGACAGTCAGAAGACATGGTATTAACAGAGTATTAGGAGCTATAAATCAGAGAACTGACTTTATATATTAATCTTGCATCTGGTGACATTGTTGGTCTCTTTTATTATTATTATCATCAAAATACCAACTTCTCTAGTGCTCACCATTTCGCCTTTGTTTTCAGGTCATTGTCTGGGCTCATACCCTCTCACTTCATTTTATCTTATTTTTATGGTTTATTTTAATTTTGAGACAGGGTTACCTGTATCCCACATACACTAGGTATGTGAGGGTAGTCTTTGAATTCCTGATAAAAATGTAAGAGTGGGCAAGAACTGAGGAAATACCGACATCTCTATACAATGCTGATATAAATGCAAAATAGCCAGTCTGGAAAACAGTTCTGTTGGAAAGAATTAAATTCAATACTGCCAGTTCTCATGACGACAGCCAAGAAGCCGAGAGACGGATATTGGAAGAAGCCATGACAAGATTTAGCCCCCAAACACATGCTCCAAGGGACCTTTTACCTTGTCATGAAAATTCCATCATGTTGTGAGCCCTTTCAGGCATTAATTCATTTACTAGTTCAGAACCCTAATGATCTCATTGTCTCTGTAAGTGCCCTCATAGACATACTCACAGGTGTGCTTTACTAATATCCTAGACATTTCATTTCTATTAAGTTGACATCTAACCATCACACCAGAACAGAAGATCAAATCAACCACAGTTCCTTAAGGTAAAGGCTAATCAAGAGAGAAAAACCCTGTCTTCAACATGAATTAGAAAACTGAGGAATCTGGAGAAGTTTGAGGCTGGAAGAGTTTGGCTCATAGCTTTAAGGACAAAGGACATGGTCAGGTGGCAGTGGTGCACGCCTTTAATCCCAGCACTTGGGAGGCAGAGCAAGGCGGATTTCTGTGCGTTCGAGGCCAGCCTGGTCTACAGAGCGAGATCCAGGATAGGAACCAAAACTACATGAAGAAACCCTGTCTTGAAAACAAAACAAAACAAAGCAACAACAACAAAGGACAAAGGACATGGCTGTAATATCAAAGGACAAGACCAAGCAGCAAGTGTTGCTGTGTGATCTATAGCAAGTTATCCCTAACGTCGAACTAAGATCATTGAGGAAAGTGGCTGTGCTGAACACATTTTTTTCCACACAAATGAAACAGCTTTGTGTTAGAAGAAATCATGTAGGACTTTTGTATTTAGAGAAGTGAATGGATGTGATGAAGAAATCAAAGGAACTAGAATTAGAAGTACATACTCCCAACGTTAATAAAGCATTATAATTTATATTAGAATTAGCTGATGAGATATTGAGAGTCTTACCGAAGAGGGGAAAAAAGTAATTTTTTGAGATGAAATCTACTCCCAGTGAAGATTCATTAAAATCCCAGATAATATTTTTGTCAATAAAGTATTTTAACATTAGGTATTTGGGGGATAAGAAAAGGCTCAGCAATGAAGTACTAAACATGAGGCCTGGAGTTTGGATCTCCTAAAATAGACATAAAAGTCAGGGAGGCATGAAAGCTTACCTATAATCCCAGTAGAGAGAGAGTTGCAAGTTGACTTCAACTCTTGAATTCCAGATCTGGGTTCAATAAGAGACCATGTCTTAATATGTAAGATACAGAGTGATCAAAAAGATACTCAACATCAATCTTGGATCCCCTCATGCACAAGCATACCCACACACATGTAGCACATGTACATGTTTTTGTATATGTACCCATTCCAAGAAAGAAGATATTTTTTGACATAATGATATTGCACATGCAATAGACTACTGATAACAATGTAACCAAAACTTTTATAAGCCCTTGGCAACTAAAAACATGCTTGATCATTGTCTGGCCCTATTTACTTTCTTATTGTGATCTGAAACCACACCCATATGATCTCCAAGATATACTTGTGTTTGTTCAAAGCACTGTAATGGGTGTGTATAATGTACTTCACTATTTTAACTTGCATTTTCTTCATGAATAACAGTGTAGAGCATCTTTTAATATTGTTATTATCCTGCTGTGGGATAATGCTCTTGTACACTGTAAAGATTTGTTACTCAAATTGGTTTAATAAAACACTTATTGGCCAGTAGCCAGGCAGGAAATACAGGCAGGACTACAAGACTAGGAGATTTCAGGGAAGAGGAAGGGTGGAGTCAGGAGTCACCAGCCAGACACAGAAGAAGCAAGATGAGAATGTCAGACTGACAAAAGGTACCAAGCCATGTGGCTAAACATAGACAATAATTATGGGTTAATTTAAGATGTAGTAGCTAGCTAGCAGTAAGCCTGAGCCATAGATCAAACAGTTTGTAATTAATGTTAAACCTCTGAGTGATTGTTTTATAAAAATGGCTGTTGCCTGGGTGGGACCTCAGGAGACTGAGAAACATTAGTCTACATTATACAAATACTCGCTTTGGTGAGCTTTCTGTTTAATGCTGTTGCAAGCATCAAAATCTTGCTGTTGTGTTTCCTAATGTTTAACTGAAAATACTCCTTGTATGTTTGAGACGCCAGTCCAGTCAGGGGAACATGATGTCAAGTACTTTTCCTCTGCCTTGGGCTTCTCTCTCTTATCTCTTTGATTATCTCAACACTGGATTTTTTTTTTTTTTGGCAGATACTTTTTAAAGTTTTGATAAAGTACAATTTATCATTTTTTTTCTTGGTTGCAGATCCTACTGCAGGTATCACGTTTCAAAGTTCTTCCTAACCTTGGGTCATAAAGTTTTATTCTCATATGTATTCTTTAAAATATTTCAAATTTTGATCTATGATCTAAAACCATTTGTTGAAAGACTATCTTTTCTCCATTGAGTTCTTTTTGCACTTTTGTCAAAATCAAATAGTCATACACGTGTAGTCTATTTCTGGATGATCTATTGTGTTCCATTGATCTATTTGTCCATCTTCTCACCAATACCAGCCTGGCCTATTGTTATAGGTTTATAGTTATGAAATCAGGTAGCATATACCCTTCCACTTTTACCTCACTTTTAATAAAATCCCAAGGATTCAATTTATTTTGTCTTTCCATATGAATTTTAGAACTAAATTGTTACTACAAAAATTGTTTTACTGAAATTTTTTATTAAAATTCTCCTATCTGTGGATTTAAATAAGCTTGATTTCCAGTTGTAAGTTGATGTCTGTCAAAATGTCATTGATTTTTGTGTTTATCTCATATTCTAGATTTACATATTGGTGGGAGGATTTATGGTGAGTTAAATACACAGTGACATCTGAAAGTAGTTTTAATTTTGTGTTTTCATTTGATAATTTTATTTCATTTTATGACTTTTCCCCATAGCTAGAACTATTTGAACTTGGCTGAATTTAAATGATGAGAGTGTGCATCATTAAAGCATTCGGTCTTCCATTATGAATTATTTTTAGATATAAAGTTCTTGAATTTTTTTTCTTGAATTTGAAGGGTCCTTTATTTTATCATCTGAAAGTTTTCCATCTACCAAATCTTTCACAAATACTTTTTCCCCTACTTGTTATATCTCTTCTCATTCTCTTGGTACTGCCTTTCATAGAGTAGGAGATTTTAATAAAATGAATTCTATCTAGCCTCTTCAGTTGTATGTGGAACATGTCTTTAATGTTGTGTCTCAAAGTCATTACTGTATCTAAGACTATGTTTTTTTGGTAAGTTCTTCTAGTTTAAAATTTTATATTTGGGCTAGTGAGATGGTTCAGAGGGTAAAGGTGCTTGCTGCTAAACCTGAAGACTTGAGTTCAAACCCCAGAATACACATGATGGAATGAGAGACTCAACTACTCTAAGTTGTCCCCTGAGTTCCACACGTGCATCATGGTACAACCTGCACACAAATAAATGAACAAAATAACTTTTACAGATACATACAATTTTGTAGTTTAAGCAAGTGAATTTTCTAAAAGAAGCTCATTCCTCTGGAACTCATGGTGGCTCACCAATTATTTAATAGTTTATCTTTAAGATGTGGATGCAGTTATTTATTATCTGATTAATAATTGTCTTTAGCATTTTCCTGAGCAGTGAAGACATATTTCTCAACCCATTATTTGCAATGTTCCTTCTTCCTTTCCTTTTTTGCGCACTGCTGCTTTTTATTATATCTAGTTTCTCCCCATAAAAACCAGTGACGACCCAGCCTTTTATTTATGTTAACCGCTTCTCTAACAGCATTTTGTGTTCTATATTTGGATTGAAGATTATAATGTGCATTTTATAAATTCATTGTTTTAGGTTAATTTTTTAAGAAGAATCTTACGAAAATTAAAGTACAGGGATTTTAATTCTTAAGTAATATTTATTCTACTTGTTATCACTGACAATTTTGTTCTTCCCTTCCTAAAAAATGTGTAAGAATGGTTAAAATTATAAACTGCTTGCTGATGTGGGTCTCAGCTGAAAACGAAAGTAACCCAACCATGTTGTGAACTGTAATTGAATCATTATGTAACTCCCTTAAAAGGAAATGAATTTACTGAAAGGAACAAATCTCTTGATATTTACTTTGTAGTTTCTTATTTACTTGCACTTGCTGTGTTTTCATTGATAGTTCAAATGACATTTCTCATTTTGTCTTCAACTAGCCCCAATAACTGTGTTGGTAAGTTACTATATAATTCTCTAAGTACATCTACCTAAACTGAGTTGATTTGAATATCTTATTATCTCATGCTAACCTGTTGGTTTAAGTTTAGATATCAGTGAGGACTATAAGATATGTCGAAAGGTCCCTGTTATATGTAAGGAAGAGAGTAAGGAACGATCCAATCTTTATTCTATTTTTTTTAAGTTTAAATAGGTCTTCTCCAACACTACAGTGTTTGTTCTCTTTAGTTGGGGAGGTGACATCACTTTCTTTCTCTGCAACAGATCCTGTTGCAATATCTTTAGAAGGGTTAAACATTGATAAGTACACTTGAGTGTAGCTGAAGGGACTTGTGATTGATATACAAGATAAGAAAATAAGGGACTCAAAGGCAGGCGCCAGCACACTAGTATATCTGAAAATGGATGTAGAGAAGACTATGTTACTCATGCAGTTTGGGAAACCTACGTTTGCAACCCTGCTACAGCTAGATAAGTTAATCACACCCTTGTCCCAATGTGTCATCATCTTAACAGGAATAAACCCTGTCCAGTTCAAATGGTGACAGTCCAGGGAAACTGATCAGATTATAGGCCATTGTTATTTCAGAAAAATTAGCAGGTTACATGAGTCTTCATGTTTTATGACACCATGAAGTGGGACAGCCTGAACTTCAAGTGTGAAAATGCACGAAGTTGATTTTCAAATAGCCTTTCTACAAAGCCTCCTTCCATCTAAAAGATCTCTGCCTTGGTGCTCTAAAGCCAAGGGGAGCTTCCCAATTCAGCAATCTAACTTCACTTGGCCAAAACTTCCATAGTATTTGGAGCAGTTAATGTCTGCCATAGGGCTTCTGAAGGTCACCCTAGTCTTTCAAACCCATCATAAGTGCAGGTACACACTGCAACTTTCTCCCCAGGAAACAAAATGCTATAACAAATCTGTCCTCTCAAAGGTGATGCATTACAAATTTGTAGTTATATTAAAAGCTGACCTCCTCTAGGGCAAAGCCTGGGGGGTGGGATGGGGGGAAGGGGAGGGGGGCGGGAGGGGGGAGAAGAAGGGAATCCATGGCTGATAAGTAGAACTGAATTGTATTGTAAAATAAAATAAAAGAAAAGAAAAAGGAAAAAAGCTGAGCTTTCAGGGGTAATCTGAAGACTTAAGTTCTAAGAAAATCATAAACTAGTGTCCTTGTTCTAGCTCACCATATGATGCTCACTGAGATGTTAAGATGTAATAAGACAACTAGACTCCTGTGTTGGCCTTATCAGTCTTTAGAACCATAAGCTGAATAAATGTCTTTATAGGCTACCCAATCTCTGGTAATTTTTATGACAGCAGAAAGAAATTCCAACATTTCCAATAACTATAGATATATTTAACAAGAAAAACATCTGAGTGACTAACTTAGTGTCACTTGCCTAAAAAATGAAAGCTCTCCCCAGGAAGACAAGGAAGGTAAGTCTTCCCAACACAGAAACTTACTTCCAGTAGGTAGAGCACAGTTAACATAGTTGAACACTGTCCTGTCCTCTTCCTCATTTTTCTGTTGTGTCCTTGCTATGTATTTTTGAAATATTTGTTGTAAGCCTATGTGTGTGTTCGTAGGTCCATGAACCCGTGTGTTGAGGGAGTAATGGTAGAATGGTCTTTGTGCCTGCAAGTTATAAATACCAGTAGTTTCCTGTCATTTCCATGCTATGACCCATCCCGTTGAAGTTAAGATTTCATGTCATTTAGCATGCCTATTGTGACCCTAGCCTGAACTGCCACAAATCTAGAGTAGTTGATTTTTTTTTCTCTCTTGTTATCTGGAAGTCCTAAGAGAGCATTTCTTCCTCTAACACTTTCTCTCAAAATACCAGTATATTTTTTTTCATCCTCAAATAAAAGTAATTTCTCCACTACATGGTCAAATCTTGAAGTACTACAAACCTCTAATTATAAGAAAATAAAACAAAAAATATTATACAGAAGGTAAATTGATGCATCAAACATTATCTGTAACTTAGAGTTGGGGAAATGTTTAGAGAAATAAGTTGTTTAAACACTTTGGCATCAATGCAAGGGCTGGTACTATCTCTCTGCTTCCATTTCACATTTCCTCCTGCTGGATGTTTAAAAACAGGGTGACATGTATAAAGGATCCCAGGATTTGGGAGCTGTATTCCCAGGAACTTAGAAGGGTCTTTGCTGGCTTGAACCTGTGTGACATTATGTTATCATTGTCTTAGGTGATCGCCACCTCTATTGATATCTGTCTAGATGAGGGTGTCACAGAAAGCAAGTGGTAAATGTCATTTAGGCACTAAGAAAACAATTCAATGAGAGGACTACATAAGAAGATTTTCATGATTGCTGTTTTATAATACTGCTTCATTAAATCTTAGTTTTGATTTTTTCAGTAATTAAGAAAATTAAAACTACTACATTATATTTGTCAGAGCATTGTTGAAATAATTCTTTAGCCAAAGTAAGTTAAGATATTCATATTAAAAATACTTTTAAGGTCCAAGTCATCACTATGTGTACCTAACTGAGTTGAAAGTGATGTAAGAATGAATATTTGGGGAAAATGGAAATAACGTGAGTCTGTCACACACACTTACCAGCTTGGTATGAAAATAATCAAAAATATTAACAAATTTTTAAAGAAATATGGACAACCATGCTGAGACATTTTCATAATACAGGTAACATTATATAGACAGTACATTGCATTTATATACTTGTATCAAAAATTTAAGAGAAAAGTTAAGAGGCCATGAATTTCAGAGTGAGCAAAAGGGTACATGGAGTGTTTGGGGGATAGAAAAGGAGAGAATGCTATAATTATAATTTAATTTCAAAAATAAAATTTTAAAATGAAAAGAATAAAAGATTACATCTATTTTGCTTGGGAAAATAAAGGAGACCCAGGAGAACACTCAGGGAGAGAGAAGGGAGTGGACATGGTGAAAATATACTGTATATATATATATATATATATATATATATATATATATATATATGGAATTAAAAATAATAAATAAAAACATCATTTAAAAATCTATCATAAAATTATCAAACATTAAAGATAAGGAAAGAAAAAATCATGAAGAACCTTGATATATTTGAATAATTATGTGCCTTCTAATTGGTTTCATTATTCCTTTTGGTACATCTGATTTTATTTCCTTTAATATTTTCCTCATATTCCCATAGAATCTTTCCCTCTCTCCCTCCCCACTTTCCATTAGGTCAGTGCTGCATTATTTATTCTCATTTCTGATCACGGCTATGTTTGTTTCATTTTTCTTATTTTGTCTTGGAACTGGAGGATCAGTTCTAACTGATTCTTCAGTTAACTGAATTCCTAGATTAAACTCAGGCTGAGTTTATCAGTAAACAGGAGTGAATAAAAAAAATGTTAAAATGAAAGGAAGAGATTGAAAAGTACAGGAGAGTTATATTCTAAGCTATATCAAGCTATGTCTAGGCACCCAGTAGTACTGGGCTCAATTTTTAGAATTTAAATTACTTTGCAGCTTGAAATAGTAAAGTGGAGGTTTTGTAGACTAACATATGCCTATGTTTTTCAGTGTTATTTACCAGCTCTCTTCTAATAGTTTCCAATAGTTTTGTTGCTTTTTGAACTTTATTAAGAAGTACAAATGATGTATGATTTTTACTCATGTGTTTTTCAAATTGAAAGCCATGCCTCCTCAACTTGATTAACTATCACAAAAGCCATGATACTCCAGGAAGACATTTTTCACAGCACAAAGGCAGTGCCAATTTCATGTTCCTATCAGTTCACAATGTCTTTGAAGATTCTCCAGGGACCTGTGGACATGGTGTGGTAGACCATAGCTGAGACACTCTGACCTCACAAAAACCCTAACATTATATGAGGGAAATTGTTGGACGCCATCCTAAAATATTCTACCATAGAGCGTCCAATTCTTCCCTCTTGGAAGAGTGACTCCCCATAGTCCATGGCTATTCTTCACACAAAAGTCTTTATAAATATGATTTAAAACAAGAAAATGTGCTTGACTATAACCGTGGATTATGAGAAAACTTGAGAGACACAATGGAAAGTTCTCTTCCAAGAGTAGTTTTGCTGCTGTGGCTACCTGCTTGCCACTATGTTGAAGATAATATGTTTTTCCTGGGCTTTCTCATCATCCCCCATCATGACATGAGTGCAAGGAATAGCACTTAGAAAAGCTAGCACTCCTTTTTATACTCTTTATTGTTAGAAAAGCAAACACAAACAATGCAATAGAGCAAATGACAGCTTACTGCTACAAAGAATTAATCAAAGCACTAGGAACTTTGAGTACTTAGTTTGAATTTCCCCATAAAAACTTAAATCTATGCCTTTATCCACAGAATCCTTAAACATATCGATTTTACCTTGGCAGTAGGTAACATTCAGAGGCTAGGAAGTGTGATGAATATCATCATTTCCTCCTGAGGATACCTTTGTAAATTGTCTTGCAGCTGAAAAGTGCAATGAATAGCATCATTAATGCAAAAGTGTGCACATACTGAAGCAAATGACAGGGTTCCTGAAATGACCCTTATCTTTAGCTAAGACCAATGTTGGCTTTGGCTTGTAGCCTCCACACCTATTCACTTGAACAAATATTTTCTGATGCACATTATTTACTTCATAACTCTGCATTTTCCATCTATTTCTTGACATCTAAAAGCCAAATTTAAAGTAAGCATGGGACAAGATAATATTTGCTGTGCCTTTTCCTGCAACAATATTGGATTCTGCTTTGTTTCTGAAAGTTTCACACGAAAGAGTAAAGTTGAGCAGTTAATCGTTTCCCACTGTTAACTCACTTGCCTAATTATTAGTTATTAATAGTCTTTTGGTTTTAATTTCTTTTTACTGCAATGAGAAGCTATTTCCTCTTTTTTGTAGTATTTTATGCATTGAATTTTTGCTGATATATTCATGGTCTCTTAATGGGTTGTTATTTCAAAACATCAACACTTTTCAAAATTTCCTTTGTTACTATTCTAATCTAGGATCATTAAAGTGACATTAAACTAAGATCTTATGAGCTACAGTTTTACTTACATATGTTATGCTAAAATCAGTGAAAGCCATGATTATGAGGGACATGCTTGAGGATTTCAGCAGACTAGCAGATATTCCAACTGCTTCATTTCATCACCAATCCGGTCAGAATACACTGTTTTTTTTTTTTTTTTTTTTTAATTCTATTGACATGTTGTGCAACTAACAATAATGTATTTCCCAATATCTACTATAAAGCATATAATTTTAAGAGTCAAGATGAAACCTCATTAAAACTTTGCACCAGACCCAAGCATGATCTAGCACATGTGTGTATGTAATCTCTAAGATAGGAAAATCATGAGTCAGCCTGGGCTTTATTGCAAGACGCTGTTGAAGAAACACGAAACAACAAAAACAACAAAGCAGACTTTTCACCAGAAAACATTATCTCTAATTATATGGGGTGATTTAAACTGATGACTAGAGCCAAATAAATCCACAGAAAGAAAACAAATGAGATGGTATAATATGGCAAAATTTGGTAGACAGAGCCAAGAAAAAAAAAATCAATGAATAGAAAGTTTGAGAAAAATAAATAAATAATAGACTTAGATCCAAACTTGAAGTTCTTTATGAGGAAAGAAAGACTTAGAATAAAACCATGCAGAAAGTAAAGAGCAGACTGCAAAAGCATGGAAGACACTTCCTCAGAAGGGCAACTGAAGGAGGCAAACAAGAGGATTTTGACCAATCACTGCGAGCAGCATGCATGTGATCTCAATTTTCCTCAGGGTCTTCAGGATACCACGGAAGGCTGGTGGGGAGTACCTAACTTTTGCCTGTCAGTTCCCCTTCTGAGTCTCCTCTATATTGCCATTTGTTTTTATACATCGAAAGCTACAACTAAGCAGATCTCATTGAGTCTTCTAGAAGCTGAAGTGGCAATCACCACATGGGTATGCCCTAGGTCCTCTGCATATATGTTGTGATTGTTTAGCTTGGGGTTTTTGTGGGACTTCTAACAGTGAGAGAGAGAGGTGGGGTACCTCTGACCCTTTTGCCTCCTCTTGGGGCCCTTTTTCTCCTACTGGGTTGCCTTGCCCAGCCTTCATATGGGGGGTTGTGCCTAGCTTTATTGCATCTTGATATGGCTATGTCCCATTGATATCTCTGGGAGTCTTGCTCTTTTCTGAGGGAAATGAAGAAGCAGAGGATCTGGGGGAGAGGGGTGGTAGTGGTGGGGGATTGGGAGGAGTGAAGAGGGAGGAGAGGTTTCAGTTGGGATGTATTCTATGAGAGAAGAATAAATAAAAAGAAAAAAATAAGAGCTACCACTGAAAGACTTAGAGTAGAATATAACTTCCCAGCCTAAACATGTAGTCTACAGTCAGGTAGGTCAGCCTTAATGGACTGGCACAAACTGGAGATGAAACAACAGAATTTTATTCTCTATGCATTCTGAGGCCTGAAAATCTGAGATCAAAGGGTTAGTAGAGGGAGAAGATACCATAATTAGGATATAGTGTATGAGAAAAGAAAATATTTTCAATAAAAGGGAAAGAAGTATATAAATAAAGTAAAATATTGAAAAAACAAAACACAAACAAACAAATAAATAAACATGTTCTTGACTACAGCTAGCATTTTCTATGTCCCCACCCTGCCATTTCAATGTGCATTTACCTTCCAGGAGTTCGTCTCTTGTTAGAAAGATTGTATTCACATTGAGTTAGGACACTATGCAATGGTATCTTGTTTAGATAGAATCACCACATTAAAAGTTCCATCTCAAAACCCAGCAGGAATCTGATTCCATGACTCACCGTCATTAAATTAGACAATATTTGAAATTATTTGATAGATTATTTTCATTTATACTGAACATCTACATTTTTAAAAAGCCTGCCATTATTTCTTGAGTGGTATAATAGACCAATGATTTTCACAGTCTTAATTTATTAGGAATCCTAAGTCATCTTAAGATGATATGCATAGGCTAGATGGAAATAACTCTGTTTTATCTGTAGAAGCTGAACATTCATTATGAATTATGGATATTGGTACCAGTCAGAAAGGAAATTAATAGGTAAACACTACTCGCCTTAAACTATCCTTGCATAGTAACCTGACCTTCCTGGGAACTTAGTATTTGAACTGAGTACACATCTACATAGTTTGCAGTAAATGTCCAACATCCTCATTCCATTCCTCAACTGCTTTTCTGAGACAATGTTTTCCTTGTTCCTCAGTGGGAGGCACCTCTTCTGTAACAGAATATGTTCTCAGCTCCAGGATGAATTTCATTAACTACTTGTAAAAGGTATTTGCCTACCCACTCTCTACATGGTGGCAATTCTCAGCAAAGTTGCAACCCTTCTAGAATCTAACAAAAGACTAACACACATGACCTGAAGGAAAATTTGCAAACATTTCTTATTACTTTTCTACACATAGTTTTCAAATGTCTTTGGCACCTCTGAAGAAATACAGACACAACCATGCCCATGATCACCTATGGCTGTGTTGTTCTTCCTGGTTCAGAGAACATGCAGGGTCCTACAACCTCAATAATCATACTCTTTACTCCACAGAGGCAACCTTAGAGTCCTAATGCTCCGAGACTAGGAATATTGATTTCTTAAATGTATGTCTTATATTCTCAGAAAAAAAAGAATTAATTTCCTTGATCACTATACATATGTATTCTCAGACAATAAATTAACCTCTTCCTAGAAGTAAGTAGGAGGCCTTCTTGGTAGCACAACTTGTTCCTCCTTTAGTTAAACATGAAGTAACCCAACAGAGCATAAGATAGGCTGTAAGCTGGCTCACTTCTGTGAACTTGATTTCACTAATATGCCATAGTAATTATGATAAATATATTTTTCTGACATAACAAAATGGCCAGATGAAGAAATGTGTATTTCTAAAGGAAATTTTATGGGAGAAAAACTAGGAAAACACTAAACTTAGAAATGTCACTTAATGGGTTTTCTTCAAATGTTATACTTGTTCATTCACTATTTCTGGCACAATAAGAAGGAAGGACAAAAAAAATAATGCTTTTTGTCCTTCAGCTATTGAGGAAACAACACTCAAAGGTGGATGAATAGGAGGTGAGAATGGATCTAAGAGGGGCCGGGGGTGAGTATGATCAAATACGTTGTAGGAAGTACTTAAAAAATTAATACACATTTTAAAAATAGAAAGAAATAAAATTCAGCCTTAAGAGATGGGCAATCAACAACTCCCTCCCCTGACTATTTTAATGAATGCCAGGCAACAAATAGGCAGGTATGCCTATTGAAATCACTGACTGAGGAAGAAGATTCTAAAGGACCGAGGTAGACAGAGAAAGCAGAGGTAAGGCAGGTCTTCTATTGATATGCATATTCTCACTTCAGCTTTTTCTATAGTATAACCTTGACTAAGAGTCTACAAAAATTAAGCCAATGCTGCTGCCAATTCTTTCCTTGACAACCAAGGGAAGAATTAGTAGCCAAAACATGGAAATATGGAAAAAGAGCTCCATTTGTGGAAAACTATATTACTTGCATATGTGTATAGATATAAAAAATTGTCAGTGAATGCTTAGTCTGTTTATAATAAAACATAAAGAAACTAGGAAGATGCACTCCGGTATTGAAGGTAATAAGGAAAAAGACGTCATTTAGAAGTTTGTGTTTCTTCAAATGTTGTAAGATGAAATCTGAAGCCCTAGTTGATGATGTTAGAGGTGTAGTTTGAGGGGGGTGATTACATAATAATGGCTCTATTCATGAATGGGATCATAAAAGAAGCTTCAGAGAGCTGCCTGGCTCTTCTTTGTTCTGTGAAGCCACAGTGGTCATTTTTTTCTGCCTGTCTGCTTCTTTCATAGTGGTCCTTCTTTCCATTTGATGATGCCACACATACACACACACTAACACACACACACACACACACACACACACATACACAGACACACAAATACAAAATGCCTGTTTTGACTCTGGTCCACACTAACACACACACACACACACACACACACACACACACACACACACACACACAGATACGTGCATACACACACACACAAACACACACACACATACACAGACACACAAATACAAAATGCCCATTTTGACTCTGGTCCTCACTAGGCACAATGCTTGCTGGTGCATTCTTGGACTTCTTAGCCTCCAGAAGAGTGAGAAATAACTTTCTATTGTTTATGAATTACTGATACTCTGGTATTTTTATTAAGGTAGGACTAAGGCAACATCTAACCAGACAGAAAAAGAGCTGATTCAAGAAAGATGTGTGAGACCTGAAAGACTATAGGAAACAGTGTGTACTACAGAATCATACATGATCTGGTAGAAAATAATAATGTGGTTAAAATTTCTGAAATCCCTAACAGATAAAGGATATAAATAAAAACGGGGTTGGAAAGAGAGCCCATTCAGAAAAATGCTACCCTTGCCAGAATGAGAGTTTGAATTCAATCTCCAGAATTCATGTAACATCAGCCAGGTATGGTGGCTTGCAGCTGCAATCTCATCTCTAGGGAGGCAGAGACAGGTAGAGCTCTGGGGCCAACTGGCAGCAAGTCTAGCCTATGAAAATAACCTTGAACAAGTAAGGGATCTCCAAAAACTCAAAAGTGAAGGTGGACAGCTTATGAGGAAGAGTGCTTACAGTTGTCCTCTGGCCCCAAGAGTCATTTTTAGAGATATATATACCAACCTCATATACACACACACACACACACACACACACACACACACACACACATACACACACACACACACACACACACACACACACACACGTGCACACACATGAACACACATGTACACAAGCACAAAAGGACACAGATAAGTTATCTATTAGTGTTGCTGGATCCTAATGGCTCCCTCAGGGGTGATAAGGTGGGGGCATCAAAGGCTCAGACACGGGGAGTCAGTTGAAGGCAAACAGCAGACAACTTTATTTTAAAAAGGGGAAGTCCTTATATACCCTCCTCCCAGCACCCAGTCTGTGTTGCAGTTGGGTGGAATTGTGTGGTCATCCCTCATTGGCTGGGCATGATCAGGAACTCTGACAGTGCCTGCTGCTAGGCCTTCAGGCAGACTCCAGGTTGGCTCATAATGAAGTACATAATATGCATACTTTGGCAACTGGTTTGAGCCAATTTCCTTGACCCTACTATGGGCCTGTCCTACTACATATTAGGATTTTTTTCTGTGTAAATGAAAAGTAACTTATGTTGACTGGAACAATAAGAAACATTCCGTATGTGTGGCCCTTAAATAAATTCATTGAATAAGTAACAACCTCAAAGGTCCAGATTCTGTCCATGCATCACTAGAGGGTAATCAGTAGATGTTCTAATACCGTGTTGTTTGGCTTAAGTATTTATTTATTTTAATACAAAACTTGAACTTTAGGGTCAGTTAGAGAGAGAATGATTTTAGATAGTAACCATAGAATACACATCAGGAATCTCTCTCTGTTGGAAATTTAATGGAAATTTTGGAAAAAAAACAAGCTCCTACTGAAAATGTGTTTACATAAGACTACTACCAAAGACATACTATTTAACACCAATATAATTGTGCAGTGTGTTGGCTAGTTTTATGTCAACTTGCTACAAGCTATAGTTATTTGAGTGGCAAAAACAGCAACTGAGAAAATATCTCTAGAAGGTTGGCTGAAGGTAAGCTTGTAGGACATTTTCTTAGCGATTGATGTGGGAGAGGCCATTCCATTCTGTGTGAGACCACCCCAGGGCTGGTGGTCCTGGGTTCTATAAGAAAACAGGCTGCACAAGCCATGGGAATCAAGTCACTAGGCAGCACCCCTGCGTGGCCTCTGCATCAGGTCCTCCTGCCTCCAGGTTTGTGCCTTGTTTGAGTTCCTGTCCCAACATCCTTCAGTGCTTAATAGAGAAGTGGAAGCATAAGCCAAATAAACCCTTTCCTCTCCAAGTTACTTTGGTAAGGGTGTTTCAACACAGCAATGACGATCCTAACTAAGATACTGGAAATGGCAGCAGACACCTTTAATTCCAGCACTCAGGAGACAGTGGCAAGGTGGAGCTCTGTGAGTCTAAGACCAACCTTGTCTACACAGTGAGTTCTTGGAGAGCCAGGGAGACATAGAGATGACCACACCCCCTTAAAGAAAAGAAAGACAATATAACTAAGGAACTCTTTAAAACTTGATTAATTAACAAGAATAATTAGATGGGTTATTTTATGTTATATTAATCAATGAGTGTATATGTATATGAATTTGTTTTTCTTTGAAAGGAATAATTTTAGTTTTGCAAATAGTTTCCTCAGAATCCTTTAATGAATCTGTGTAATAAAATAAATGTGTGTGTGTCAATAAGAAAATATTACAAAATCATTTAGTTTGAATTTGTGTGTATACTATATATGGACTATATATGTATATAAGCTATATACATACATATAGGTCCTACATGTATATATATATATATATATATATATATATATATATATATATATATATATGCTGGAAATATAAAAAGTCTATTATTCCTATGGAGAGTCTATATTCTTCTACAAGGAATAAGTTCAAAAAGAAAAATATGGAAGTTCAAATGATTACCCTGAAAAGAATCTCAGCCTTTAGAAATCAAGATGAGAGAGAATTGGGAACAAATAACAAAGAAGAAAGCATGATGCTTTGGAAGCCAAGTTCACTTGACAGCTGTTTTAAGAAGATGAAATCTTTAGTTGTGTCAAATGATGCCTTTCAGTGAATTAGGATGAGGACTGAGAATTTCACTCTGCTTTTAACACTAAAGAGGTCACTAGTGACCTCACTAAAACCAATCTGGGTGAGTTCAGGCTGAGTTTAGCCAAGAATGTGGTATAGCATTAGAAACAAGGCAAAAACTTCTGTCAAGGCATTCTGATGAAAGGAGATCAGAACAATGGGTTATAATTGTAGGTCTCAATTTTAGACATAGATTTTGATATTTTGTTATCATAAAGTTTATATTATTCATTTGTTATTAAACTTTTTGTCTTGTTTTGTTTTTTAGACAAGATATCACATAGCCTGAACTGACTTGAACTTGCCCTTTAATTCTAACTAGGCTTGAACTTCTAATGCTCCTGTGTTCACCTTCCCAATGCAGGCATTGTAGGGCATGTGCTACCATGCCTGGTTTATAATAATCAATAGTATTACTTTAAAACTGCACATACACAGTGTACTTGAATAGCCATGGGCATGAAACAAAAGGGAAAACTGAATGTAGGAGAAAACGAATTCGTGGACGATGGATTTCATTGACTATAAGGATGGACTTAGAGACAAAGAACACACACTGTTTCAGTTAGAAACTTGGGTCCTCACTTGTAGAAAGGAAAGAATTAGAGTCTTGCTATAACGCATATAATAGATTGGTATTGGAGTTTTAGTTGCTTCTAGTTTTTCAGAGAAAGAGGTAGAAAGCCATCAGTTCAATATTATTAGAGGATGCAGATGTCCCAAGAAAGGCATAGGAAACAGAGCCTAGCATCTCGCTGTTATGTGTGGTATGTGAATCTGCAACAACAGTGCTGAGAATGACACTAGAAATTCAGCTTCCTATCATTAAAAGGTGTCCAAGGATTCTAAACATAACCCAGCATCTAAAGAGCATCTTCAGGTAGTCCATGTATATAATGAAGCTTGTGAATCACGGGCTCAGAATGACAGAGAATAGAGTAGCAAAACTTAGCAGAACAGAGAGCACAATGTTACAGCTTTGCCAGAGAGCTTGGGTAAACATGTCATCATTTGGTAAAGATGTGCAAGTATGTTCGTGAAATTTAAAGAATGGTACAGTTAACTAGGAGAGATTTCATCAGTTATTACTTTAATAAGCTGGAGTCAGAACAGTTGAATAATAAAATGATTGTAATGATGCTTCATAAAATTGAAATATAAGATCTGAAAAGTGAAACTGTGGGGAGGTGAAAAAGGGAAAGAGATCCCTTTCTAGTGTAGTTGAAGGATAAGGACAGTGGGTGAGATGGGTGTAAACTGGAAAACAAGAAAGATGGTCGTCATAGAAATTACTGTTCAGAATTGAGGTGGGGTAGCTAGTATTAACACAGAACAGTGTGAGTTGTGGGAAGAGTGAGAATGTGAGTTTGGGTGGAGAATGAGATTTACAGCAGTAGCAGAAGTCAACAGAATGATTGGATTGAATCTGCACAGAGTAATCATCTACATGGGCAATAGAACTCTCAGGAACTGTGACACTGATGTCAGGGTAATGAACCATGAGCTATTGGCTGAGTCTCAAAAGTCTATTGGTAATGACAAAGAAGAAGGTCCTGGGTTGTACAGTCTGATGATGTCAGACTGGTGAGTGTGCTTGAAGGCGTGGGAGGATGCTGATGATGTCAGACTGGTGAGTGTGCTTGGAGGGGTGGGAGGATGGAGAAAGTGAAACAAGAGAGACAGCTCACTGACTCCCAGAGTAGGACTTGTGAAGGAGAGAGCATGTTTCCTTAAGCCTCAGGAAAGGGTGCTTACTTAAACAGCTCTGAATGAGTCAAGAGCAATAATGTTGGGGTGCTAAAAGGGTGATTGTGAGGAGTTGCAAAAGATGGGGGAGCATCTCTTATGAGACGGTCCCACTCTTGCACTGCGAAGGCAAAGCAGGAAGAATTTAATCTATGAAATTCTAAGGCTAGGTCATAGTAAGCAAAGGCTGCTGTAACAACTTCCCAGAGAGGAGGTAGCTAAAGCAATACACGTTTATGCCTTGTCATTCTGGAGTCTGGATGCTGAGGATTATGGGAAAGGTAGATTTAGTTCTGGAAGTTCTCCATTTTCTAGTTTGCAGATAACTGACAACTTTCTTCTCTTTGCTTCCTTGTGTGAGAGAAAGCAGAGACAAAGCACAGCCCCCACCCTGCTTTTCCTCAGAAGAACATTAATCTGGTCAAATTACCTCCCCAAACCTTACTTCTAAGTAACGTGCTTTTAGGGTTTAGGATTTCAGCATATGAAGTTTTGGAGGAAAGAACAATTTATTGCATGATCTTTATTCTCTATTTTTATCTCTTGATTGATCAAACATAACTCACAGGACAAAAATTGCTCTGTTTCCACAAGTTGAAAACATCACTTAACCAAGACCTTGATGGGAAACCTGCACGTCTCTGTCTGTTTTGCATTCTTTTCCAGACACTGCTAAACACCCAACAAACTACTATGCTGTTCTCAATCCTTACATGGGGCTTCCGAGTTCCCTCCGGACACCTGCTGATGGACACACAGGATTAGCCAAGAGTGACCTCACAGTGTGTAAGCAGTTCTCCCAGGATTCCTTTTAAAACATTGATTGTTAGCACAAAAGTCATGAAGCAAATAAAGTTGAACTGAAATCCTGGATCCATGTTGAAAATTGATCACGACTCCCTTCTATTCTTATTTTTTGCCCATTACAATAATAGCAGGGCTAGTATAACATTGTAATTATGTGTTGATCTAGCTCCTGACACCAAGTGCGTGCACATGTGCACATACAAACCTGACTTATCATTCTCGTCATTATTATTTATTTCCCATGGCTTGATTTCATGCCTCTTACATGTTATATACCTTAAGGTACATTTATTAAGAATAAGCATTTATCAATGATTTTAATTCTAATACCAATGGGAGAATCAAGAAATTTTCTGCTAAAATTTTGTGTTTAACCTAACCCCACCCTCATGGCCTCAAGTACACATACTTTACAAAGCTGTAGGTTCTAAATATTCCTCATCCAACTCAAAACCTGTAAACTGGTTTTGTAACACACATAATTAGAAGAATGGTGTTTTCCAGTGAATTAGAGCTATCTTTGTCTGAGCGCTTGCTTAAGGTCCTTCCACAGGTGACAGAAATACACTAATTAAAGGTCTGCCAAGCAGAGAGAGAGAGAGAGAGAGAGAGAGAGAGAGAGAGAGAGAGAGAGAGAGAGAGAGAGAGAGAGAGAGAGAAAGAGAGAGAGAGAGAGAGAGAGAGCGAGAGAGCGCTATTTTACAATGTTGGGATAAAATGAGAATTAGATAGCATCGTTTCTATTTGCAGTATTCTATTTTAGCTGAATTTCACTGAACAAGGTTAAAGAGAAACCAGTGACTAATAATTATAGGTGAAGGTAGTAAGACACAAACCCATTCAATGGGCTTTCACAACAGTTAGAATTATATCCAAAAGCCTTTGACTTGAGGGTATGCTTTCCACATGTTATGACATTCAGTATTTGATACTCACTGTCAGTGACCCTCCAGCGTGTTTCTAAACTCTGTGGAAATGAATCCATCTCCCTATAAAGATTAGTAAATAGGCTCAATTAGTAGTTTGGATAAAGGAAGTGACATTATTGGGATTCATGTGCAACAACCATCAACTGAAGGCTCCAGGACACAGGGAGCAGAAGTATGAAGATTTATTGTCTTAAATTTAAAAAATTAAGACTTTATGTGGACCTTCATTTAATTGTTTTCTTAAATTATCAAGAAAGAACTATAATAGTAGAAAACAGTATATAGATTGATGACATTGTGATTTCTAATACTGTTTTATAGAAACAATGTTTTCCGAGTTTATTTACTTAATTCCTTCCACTGATCACTCACAGGGCTTACTCTGTCCAAGGCACTCTTTTACCTACTGTATTTTAAGCTATGAAGAAAGGCTTTAGAGTTTCTGTTTTCATAGTGTTTACATCATCATAAAGAAAAGTTACCATGATCTGTAAGATGTGTAATTTCACCTATCATCTGTCAGTTATGAATCTTTTCTCTTCTTGTAAGTGGTTTGCCCATGTTCTAGTTTGAGGGGTACTTTCTTGAATTGATCTGATAGGTTTCTCAGATACTCAAGCCAGTCAGTGCTGACATGTTCATAATATCTCTGCATGAGACTGAAAGTGTTTCCAGAAGAGAGTAGCCAAGGAGACATGAGATGGAGTTAGAGAGACTCCCTCTCACCAAGGTAGGCAGGCATCACCGACTATGCTAAAAGTCTGAACCCAAAAGCAGGAGGCAGAAGAGCGGAGTTTCTAGGTTGTTGGCTCTTGTCACTTATTTGCCTTAGATATCATACTGCTTTGCTGTGGATTTTGGGCTCTGAGAATTACCTCATCCCCAACTAGTACCTCACTACTTCTCTGGTCATATGGTGCTCTTATTGGTACTGGGTCTCTAAAGAGTCCAGACTAAAACATTTCCATATGGCTCCATCTGGGTGAAAGATGTTCACTATCTCTTTTCAGGTGATCACATGTCCAATGATGATGTCATCCTCCTTGATCTTCATGTTGGAGATAAGAATTACTTCTGATCACTCACATTACCCCAGCTCTCAATGGTCAATTTTCTGCTGTAGGTGACTCTGCCACTGTGAAATGACCTCTTTTCTCCATCTTCACTAGCCTCCTCCATCCCTTTTCACTAGTCATCAGAGTTCCCCCAACAGGCCTCTAACATAGGTGCCTTGAACTTCACTCACTTTCCCCCATCAATCCATTGTGCCCATTACTCTCAGAAAGCTCATTCAGAACCCAAAATCTCATATGTAATGGTTCTAAGTAAGAATTTTATAAAGCAATCTACAAATACTGTATGTGAAGATCATAAAGATAACAGAGTTCTAAAGAACATTCCATGTAACTCTTTGTATTTCCAAATAATCTTGTGAATCAGATACAAAGTGCCATCTATACGAAGAAGAGGATGGTGAGTCTCAAAATAACTTCAGTGCGGATCAGAAATTTCTCCCTGTGAACTCCCGTTTTACTACATTTGCCTTTTTGTTCTTAAAATATTTAGGTACTGAACAAAAAAATCTAGTGATTCTTAACACACCTGCCATTTTTTCGGTAGAACTAGTGGATTTATTTGAGAATTCAATGAAACCTATAGACTCTATTCGTCTATATATTTGAATTTCACATGTGAAAGTAGGTCTTTCACTGTCCCATGAAAGTAGGTCTTTCACAGTCCCATAGAAACCATGCTAAGATCCTCTGTAAAATGACCTAAAAAGACCCTATTGTTCAGGGAGAATTAATGTTCATTCCCTAAGTCAGTATTACCAGCAAAGTTGGAGCTTCTGGGAAAATTTTAAATCAAAAAATGTCTTTAGAATCATTTTTTCTTCTCTATTTGTATTGATTGTCTCATTTCATTGATAACTTTCTATTGTATTGCAAAAGAAATAAGAACTGTTACTCTATGAACTGCTGTTAGACACATTCTGTTCCTACTTGGGGAAAAAAAGGTGCCCTGCTAAGAGGCCAAAGACATCCCTTCCTTAAAAGAGTCCTGGACTAGACATGTATTCCAGGTTCTGGAGCATGTCTTATGGACAGAGAAGAATGGGTGGAGTTGCTCATTCACAGGAGCATGGAGTCTCACAATGGTTCTAAAGCATCTGCCAGGGGCTGAGATTTAAAAACCATGATCTCCCACCTCCAGACTGACCCATTTTCTTCAGTACTGTGTAACCACCCACAGCATCACAGCCTCTAAGGTAATAAAGTCTCCCAAAGCCTACATTTTCCAGAAGTGAGCTTGGCATTTGCAAATTTGTTCAAGTAGCGATTTTCTATTCTAGTTCTTAAAGGTGCCATGGTGCATAGATTCATGTCCAGATATAATTGTATACACAGCTCAGAGTATTATATATAAACTAATGAGGGCTAAACATTGTTTCTGCATTAGCCAAGAACAGTAGGAAATCTTTAGAAAGAAAGTTAAATTAATGATAATGAGCCAACCTCTGATATGCGCACTTGTCCCTCTTTCTAAATAACAGGAAAAAAATGCCACTTCAAGTAAGTCTTAAACTTATGTCTGTATTTTATTGATCAAGAGGAACATTCCTATTATACAGACATTCACTCAGTTTCCTAAGTATTACTGGGTTTCTACTACATGCCAAATAATTTAGAACATATGAGGGAATAGAACAGAGATGTTTGCCTTAATAGAATTAGCCATGCTTTCTTTACAATCCTGTTAATTAACAAGTCTCACAATTTTTAAACAAGTCTTGTTATCTTCAACTAATAAATATCAGTTAGTTATATCAGTTTTTTTCACGCTAGAGTTTTAATATCTATTCAACTTCATTGAGAGTCCAACCCTATATTAGTTATGGAATTGCAGGCAGATCATCACTTTACTAAAACAAAGGTAAACCTCTGCATTTTGTGGCAGCAACCAGAGAAGGAATGTGTCTTCCTTTCTTACCTAAATGATACATAAATATCAGTTAAATATCATTTTTCATTTTGTTATTGAAATAAAATATGTGATTTTAAAAGTCTTAAGAATAAAAGAAATGCTTGCCTTATTGAGCTAACATTCTAGATGTAAAGCTATGGGAAAAAGGAGGAATTAAGGTTGATATGGAAATCAGAATTCTTAACAGTACATGGACAACTTTTATAGACACCTGAAGAAGTATTTCTGGATGCCCATAATTTTATCCTTGTTATGAGATAAGACATAGTCTGTAAAATTTTACTGCAGTAGAGTAGGGCTATGTTACCTTAGTGACCAGGCCCCGAGACAGTCCACATTGTCTCTGGAGATGCCTTGCCTTCACTCTCCTCAATGGGTCATTTCCTAGGCATTGGTACTAGCATCCTTTCGTTTTTCATGACCTGAATACTGTTCTGGCTGAGGAAGAAGTTATATTTTAATTAATGTGTACTTTGTGTGCTTAAGAGCTATATGGCTCATGAGTCAGTTACCAACTAAGATAAGCATCATTGAGATGCCAAGGCATAAAAGATGATGAGTTCTGAGTATCAATACTCAATTAGTGAGGAGTGGACGGAAATTGGGGTGTCAGTAGCTAGTGACAGATTTTATATTGAGCACAGGTCTCCCATCATTCTGCTGCCTGCATCAATGCATGTGTTGGCTTCAGGAAGCCCAAAATTCCAAATTGCACCACTTTTAGGATATATTACATCTCTGAAGCCACGTGGTCTGATTTGGGAAAAGTTGACATCGCAGTGTGTATTCAGTTTCTTTTCCACCAAGGAGTGTGTTCCATATAGTGTGTTTCAAGGTACAAATTGAACTAGTGTTTTATTTATCAGTTAGGTAAAAAAGGAAGACAAAAATTCTTTCTCTGGACAGCTGCTGTCACAAACTGCAGAGATTTACCTTTGTTTTAGTAAAGTGGTGAACTGCCTGCAATTCCATAACTAATATAGGGTTGGACCATCAATGGAACTGAATACTAAATAGATACTAAAACTCTAGTGTGAAAGGTGGTTAATGAAGAATATATTTACATGGTTTCAAAGTGTTTCCATGAAGACTTCTTATTAATTGTGATGGGAAAACAGACACCTCCACATTGGAAAAAATAGAACTCTAATGACCAAAATCAAAGCACCGTACGCCCCCTGTTCCAATTCCCTGAGAAAGACACAGAAAAGAATACATGGAATTCTACCCATGGAACTTGAATCAAATCCACAAGGAATACTTAGACAACTCCAAGGAGGGGGAATTTTTATTATGTGTTAAGACTATTACCAAGTGTCAATACAATTAGAAGTAGAAAAACCTAAAAGAATAAAATAAAGAACAGGTTCTGCCTAAAGAATAATTAAGTGAAATATTTGCTTCCAAATCAAAGTTAAATTGAAAGGAAAAAAAATTAAAATTGAACTTCCTAAAAAATTAAAACATGGAACTGGACACTGTGTTAGATATCCCTACCATACTGTGTTCTAGAACATTTTGTAACTGTTTTGTAAATGTTGAATTCTACTCTCAGAAATTTTGATGGTGGAGGTAATTCTGGGGCTAAAGATCAAACTTAGGGCCTTGTGCATGCAGTCCCACTAGGCTACAATCTTTCCCCTACTCTTTATGTTTTAAGATATTTAATATGTATAAAAATCAGGAGTCCTCATCTATAGTATAGTAACAGGTTCTATATAGCAAGAAATTTTCTGGATTCTGCTCCTTGTTCTGGAAGGCAAATTCTAAACCCATGACATTTCCTAGGTGATGAGATAATAATAATAATTGTAGTTATTCATATTTGACTCCTTGGACCACATTTAATAACTTATGCTGGTGAAATCATTTAAGATGGCAGATAGTTTTACAAAAAAAGCTAGCTATATTATTCAACAATTGAGTTTTAGACCACTTGGTATCATTCCAAATTTTTGGCAGAAATGGCAGCATGTAGCAAAGACATCAATCAGTCATAGCTTAATCAAGTCCCAGTGAAAAACTGTGGATCTCAAAACACAGGTGAGTCTCTTTGTCTGACATTTCTCAGTATGTCACATACAGATGTGAGAGTCTTGCGTGTCTGTAAACCATGACACTTCTGCATTTTCCTGCATGTGCCTTATTGGAAGTGGTTCCAATGTGTGTCTTTTTCTTAAAATAAGCCTGTAATTCTAAGCAAAGCACACTCCTAAGTCTGAGAGTCAGTCCCACATATCAAGCCCCAGTAGCTAGTGGTAAAGGGAGCTGATCAGTAGGAAAAACAGCCCAATAACTCCTCTGAGTGTCACAGTTGCTGACTGTCAGGGCATCCCAGCAATGGATTCTTTCTTTAAGCACTGAATTTGGCTCAATTTCAGTTAATTGGTCTCACAAGTCACTGCAGATTCATTGTACTAAGTTTATAAAATTAAATTTAATGTTTAATTTTTTTTAATTTTAAGGCTCTCATAAACTTTAAGAAGCAAGAAATATAACCCAAAGACAATGTTTAGTAGGCTACCCATGTATCTCTTTGATCATATCCCCTCAAAAACTGTAACTTCTCTCATTAGGTAAATGAGTCAATTGTTAGATTCAGAATTCTTTGGAAGTTACTGAGGATTGGAAAAAAAGGATTCATTTTAAACTCAATTCAGTTTATAGATTTAAATGCTAAAACTGAGCAACAAGAGCTAAATATACGTCATTACCAGCGTGAATGTAGATTTCACCTAGAACAACTGGGGGAAAATTAAAATTAAACATTTTAAAATGACCTGGCAATACTATTCTTGAGAATAATAAATTGCAATCAATCAATCAATTATATAGATATCCACCCAAAGATATTTTAAAAACCTATGCCTGCCACATAGAAGATGATCAATAAATAGTAATTAGGATTCTATTTAGTTTTTTTTCATACATGTATTTATTTTAAGAGAATGACAAAATCCCAACTAGACATCTCTTGTTGCTAAATGAAACCTCCACTGCCCTGAATGAGTTACATGGAATTGAGTTTTTGGGCAAAAGGACCACATGTAAACTCCCAAACAGCCCAGGATTTTAATAAGGCTACTGGTTGCTCCCCACACACTGATGGTAAGGCCCAATTGCTGAAGACAATGCCTACATAACGCACTGAACATAGAGTAAGCTGGTGCCGACCTAGAGCCTTCAGCCCTACTGACGACTGTTCATGGTACTTGAAGGTACTCTGCACACTACCAGAGGAGAAAGGTCAATACAAATGCAGCTACAAACCATTCAGCCTACAATGGTGGTGTGACTGCATGATATGTGTGTGTAACAGTGGTACAAAAGATGTTGGAGTAACCAACCATTATTTGATTGGATTTAAGGCTCAGTCCATGAGAAGGAACCCATACTTGACAATGATGCTCCAGGGGCAAAAAATCAGTCTAAGTAGGCCAGGGATCTAAGGGAAAACCAAACACTACTGTTTTACTAAAGGAATGTAGCAATAAAATGACTGCTAAGAACACTCTGCTACATTCAGAGATCAGTGTTTTTCTTCACTGTCATTAGAGAAACTTCCTCCTACAGAGGATGGCAATAAATACAGAGACTCACAACTGAACAATGTGCAGAGAATGAGAGACCTTGGAACACTCAGTCCTAAATGAGATATCTCCATCAAATCCCTTCCCTCAGAGCTCAGGGAACTTTGCCGAAGAGGAGGCAGAAAGATTATAAGAGCCAATAGGAGTCTATGACGCCAAGGAAACAAGCCTTCTAGCTACAACAGGACAGATGCACAGATGCATGTACAAACTTACAGAAACTGTGGCCGCATGCACAGGGCCTGCACAGTTCAAGGCCAGATGGGGTAACAAAGCTGAGAAGGGAAGTAGACACAAGCCTCTATCCCTAACCCAGAAGCTATCTCCAATTGATAACCACTTACAAAAGAAAAATTTGTTTTCTCCAAGGGAGTCTCACTGGATATACCAACCACACTTAAGGGCAGGCCCCCAGGCCCAGCAGTAGAGTGCCAACACAAACAAGCTCCATAGTGTTTTGGGAACTTTTCTGTCTTTTTTCTTTTTCTTTTTTGTTTTTTCGAGACAGGGTTTCTCTGTGTAGCTTTGCGCCTTTCCTGGAACTCACTTGGTAGTCCAGGCTGGCCTCGAACTCACAGAGATCCGCCTGGCTCTGCCTCCCGAGTGCTGGGATTAAAGGCCTGCGCCACCACCGCCCGGCCTTTTCTGTCTTATAATGACTTGTCTAGGCATTTTTTAACCTTATATACAGTTCTTTTGCTTGCATATTATATATTATGGTTTCCAATTTTATGTTTTATGGGATTTCTGTGTGTGTGTGTGTGTGTGTGTGTGTGTGTGTGTGTGTGTGAGAGAGAGAGAGAGAGAGAGAGAGAGAGAGAGAGAGAGAGAGAGAGAGAGAGAGAGAGAGAGAGACTGCATCTGTATGTGTTTCTTGTGCTTTTTCTTTCACTCTTTGTTTTTCTCGGCTTACCTGTTTTGTCCTATTATGTTTTTGTTTGTTTATTTTTAGTTGTCTGCTTTCTAAGAGAGGAAAGAAGGTGTAGATCTGAGTGAGTTGGAAGGAGAGGAAGGTTAGAAGGATGTGGGGGTAGTTAAGGGAAGGGAAGCAGTGATTAGAATATAATGTATGGAATATAATGTATATTTTCATAATAATTAAAATTGTCAAATTAAAAAAATGTTTATTGTAACAAATACTACTTTAAATAAAAACGTAAGAGACTGGATGAAATGTTGATGTTCATAACTTCTTTTTTTTTTACAGGTTCATGTTTTTATTGGACATGTTAACAAAAGAGGTTTAGTCAAAAAGACCAAAGCCCATGTCGTCATCAGACTCCTCAGATTCTTCCTTCTTTGCTTCCACTTTCTTCTCCTCAGCTGGGGCAGCAGCAGCAGAGGGGGCACGACTGCCTACTGGCGCGGCTCCAGCTGCTGGAGCAGGCCCACCAGCCCCTACGTTGCAGATGAGGCTCCCAATGTTGACACTGGCCAGGGCCTTTGCAAACAAGCCAGACCAGAAAGGTTCCACATTGACACCAGCCGCTTTAATAAGGGCGTTGATCTTGTCCTCCATGACCGTCACCTCGTCGTCATGCAGGATGAGGGCGGAGTAGATGCAGGGAAGCTCGGAAACCGAGGCCATATTGCGGACCGCCGGCACGGTGCTAGTCGCCCGATGAAGTGAGGGTCTCACCCCAACGCGGCCTTAGCTTCCTCGGAAGAACCGAGCACCTTGGCGGCAGCTGAGGAAAGGCTGTTCCTAACTTCTTTCTGCAGTATACCACTCTTTGTTCTTAAACCTGAAATACATTTCAGCAGCATTTTGTAGACTTGGGCTAAAATAAATGAAACCCCAAGGACACAAGTTGTAAAACACTAACAAGTTCACCCCACCTCATGTTACTTCTAAACTTTAAGAGAGGAAAAGGGAAAAGGAAAAATTATGACAAGATGAAGGAGAAAAGGAAGAAATGAAGGAAGGGAGTAAGAAAGGAAGGAAGATTTCATTTCTTCAAAGTAAAAGTACAGTTCTACAGTAACAGCAACTAAATCAGAATTTGGTTCTTATTTCTTTTAACCTTCTGCAATGCCACAAACCCACTGCCCATGAGCATTCCTTCTTCTACTACATAGTGGGTTTATCCTCTCTTGTGTCTTCATTATCTATATCCACATTATCCACATATGGACCCTAAGTAAATTTTATGAAATCTTGTCTGTGTTGCCTTTGACTTCTAGGGTAGTGTTATACTGTGTTTCCAAATACACATTAATTTAATTGTGTCAACATTTACAAGCACAGATCATCTTCTCCCACTTCTCTATACACTACCCCACTCCACTCCACATTCTATTCCATCCACATCACGGCATTGTTAGGTGGCTGCCTTTTGAGGCACTTCAGCAAGCAAAACCAACTCTTTCATCTGTTCCCAGTGACAGCCATGTTTCTGACAAGCTGATTCTACCCCCAGCTATAAGAAGGTAACTTTATGCAATAGCTTAATACATCTGAATACTTCAGCTACACCTTTTAATTATATTATATATCTCAGCAGGCTAACATATTCTGAGGTTGTACTTAAATATTCACCTTGAAATAGAATAGAATGTGTATTAAATTAAACTACCAGATAAGACAACTTTGGCTGATGCATCTGCCAAGCAAGTGACAATTTACATAATTAGTTAGCAATACTGAAGGTATTCTGAATTATTTCCTGCTTATTTTTTTAATAATCTGGTACATACAGTCCAAAGATATATGCAGTTTCTATTAAACAATACACTATCAAGCAATATCTGAGCAAGTGTTGTGTCTGTGGCTAGTAATATTCATGGTATATTAGATCAATTCTACAGATGAACAAACCAAACAAAAATGATCTGTTTTGGAACACCATGACAGAAACTGTAGGAGTCCTATGAAGTGAGGAAGATGATATCAAGTCATACACTCTCCCACACCCACTTTCCTCTATCACTATTAAAAAACACATTGGTGTAGCAGTGATAGCCTAAGAATCCTAAAGCTAGCCTGGAGTCTTCCACACTTATTTTAGAATCTCAGCACACTAGCCAATTTTGAAATGTAGCTTGTTGGAACAGCAGAACACCCTGTCAACAGAGTACTCCAACTGTGACCCATCACACTGGACCAGACCCCAAGGGTTTCCAAGTGGACTGAGATTGGCACCAATCTTAAAAGGCAGGAAAAAGTTAGAGGAACAAATAGAGGTCAAGTTTTGTGTCTAAAAGAAGTATTAGGGAAGGCTCAGAACAGAGAGCTTGGTGGACTACAGAACCCAGTGCAGGCTCTAAGGAAAAATCCTGGGACATGAGACCACCAAGATACATTTAAAGGACACTGAGTGCATACTGAAGTGTTAATATGATTTACTTGTTATTTTACTCCTATACGGTCTCCCTATGTAACCCACGCTATCTTAAGACCCCTTGCCTCAGACTCCTAGAACTAGGACCGCACACTTGTACCATTATGCCCAGGCTTCGCTTGCATTTAGGAAGCCACATTCTGAGATTTAACTCAAACTTTTCATTTGTTACTAAGGTTTTAATATTACCAAGTAATATGTTCCGTCGGTCTTCTATATGGTGATTACTATGTGTGTAGAATCAATATTTGAGAAAGAAACTTGTCTGTACTAAATGAGTATAGCCTTTCCCCTGGTCTTTAGTCCCTAAACAACTCAGTATGCCAACCACTTATGCAGTATCTACATTGTATTGGACACTACAACTAATGTACGGGTGTTTGGCACATTACAAAAGAGGCTATGAATAAGTTCTATGCAAAGATTATACTTCTGTATAATAGATTTGAGCATCTTTCCATTTTGGCATGGGGGGGGGTGGTCCTAGAAGCCACCCCCATGAATGCCCACTGACAACTTAATTTTAAAACATATCTCAATTGTAGGGGTAGATATGAAATGTATTGGGAAGAAAAGAAGAGAAATGCACACAGTAAAAATTTAAAACATGTCGATAATGTGGCTTGGCAGGCAACTACATCAAGGAAAATAAAAATTGGAAAAATGGGATATTCTGAACCTTGTGGTATTTACTACTTAATGGAATGTTGGCCGAAAACAGTCAAATAAATATTTCATTTCATCCAGTACCACTTAAAAAGTAGGTAAGACACAATCCCTTCTGAGACAATTGCCGTGGCAGTATGGGGTAAGCATAATGGGCTTCAAGCTGCATAAAGTTTAAGCTAATATTCGTGGGCTGAGATGGTTACCTCGTCTTCTTCCCTGAAATAGTGCCTTATATGATTCCCATAGGCAAAATAATCTCAGTGGGTTTTGAAAACCCGTGTAAATAAGTGCAAGTTCACTTTAAAGCTCCAGCTACATATTAAAGCCAAATCAACACCCTTTGCTAATGGAGATGTTCAGAAAAGATAAAACAGCTCAAAGCCGAGCACTGCGTTTGTGCTGCTATTTCATGTCAAGGCAATTACAGTGATAGTATTAGGAAGATCAGGGTGGGAGCGGTGTTGTCATATGGGGAAGGGAAAGCAAGCCTTTAAGCAATCATGTAGAGCATGCAGAACATCTTAAAGCTGGGGAAGGAACAAAGCTCCGCGCTGTCGGAATATTGATCTGCTCCAGAAGGTGCGGGGAGCTGCACTGTGGTGATTGCCTTCCCCGCTGGGTTTAGAGAGGCCTGAAAGAATACAGTATTGATCTGGCCTCACTCCTGAGACGCAACTTACAGATAAGCCCTGACTGGAGGCCACCAACCTTGAGAGCAAACTGTTGCAAAGAAGCCTCGTTTGCCACACGTCCAACATCAGAGCTAATGCCGTGGGGAATGATGAGAACAGACTTCCATCTCTGCTCAGAGGGGCTAGCCCTGTCCTTCCTCTCCCATGTAAATTACAGGTGTTTCTGAACTCTCGGGAGGCTGTGTTTTGTCAAAGAAGGAAGATGTGTGCTAGTGCGATTTTACTTGTTTACTTGACACCATTCACAGCCTCGTTTGCGTCATGTATCGTCCTCTCAAGAATATTATCTATTTGTGAATAACAATGTTGTTAGAGTATGCAAATGTCACAGGAAACCCCAAGCACATTCAAAGACAGCAGGGTAAGGGGAAGCTTGAGAGTGTGAGGAGGTTTATAGTGTAGGTTTTTGTGTGGTGTATACACACATGTATGTACTGGCACACCTACATAAGGACAGATATGCAGAGGCTAGAGCATGATGTTGGGTGTCTTTTTCTACTACTTTCCAATTTTTTTTTCCAAGACAGAGTTTCTCTGTGTAACAGTCCTGGCTATCCTGGAACTCACTCACTCTGTAGGCCAGGCTGGCCTCGGAACTCACAGAGATCTACCTGTCTCTGCCTCCTGAGTACTGACTGCATTTACAGGTGTGCACCACCACACCCAGCCCCAACTTATTTTTTGAAACAGGATTTCTCACTGAAACTGAAACTCACCATTTCCTCTAGGCTAGCTGGTCAGTGAGCTCCAGGGATCCAGCTATCTTAGCCCCCAAATCTGGGGTCAAAGGGTCTCTTGTTTGTGTAGTAGGTGCTGTTTCCTACCCCCTGATCCATTTCCTCAACCTCAAAGTGAAGTCCTCAAAGACAAACACAAGGAGTGTCACGGCAGACAGTTAGGACAATCGTCTTTGACCAGGGCAATCAAAAACGAGAGTTGTGTATAACACATCGTAGTGGAACTAATAACGTCTGGTTCACAAAGTGGGCTCTGGATTCAACGGACGAATAGGAAAGCCACTCAGAAAATGGTAGGTTTTCACAGCTAGAGGGATGCCAGCAGGAAGTGAGGAATCTTTACCATCTGCTATCCAACTAGTAGAAGTCTGTGACTCAGGGCTGGAGGGATGGTTCGGTGATTCGGAGCAGGTACCGTGACTCCTGAGAAACAGAGTCCCTAGCACACCCACACCACCTGTGCCTCACAACTACCTGTAACTCCAGCTCAAGGGGAATCTGATGCCACTAGCCTCCAAGGGCACCTGCACACAGGAGCACATTCCCACATAGATTCACACACATACACACATAATGAATCTACATCTTTAAAATGAAATAAAAAGTTTTTATAATTAAAAATAGATTTTTTTTTCTTTCCTTCAGAAAAAAAGTGACGCCTTTGATATTTTTCCTTCCGGAGCTCTGGGTACAAGTCATGTACCCAGTCGTCCACACATATAATCCAACTTCCTTTCAAACATGGAAATAAAAACATCCTCCCCCAAAATCCCCCCTTCCCATGCCACTCCGCCGCTTGCTCCTGGTTTCCTGGTGGAAATGACTGTAACCATGGAGTTTTGCATGGTTTCAACATCTGGCCACAAGTTAAAATGGGCCAGATGCAACAAAGAAACTGGGAAACTGGGCTCAGGTATTGCGAAGTTTAAACTCCAAAAGAAAAAAAAGGAGTGGGATTTTAGAGCATGGTGAGCTTTTTGGCGTAGTGATAAGGATATCTCATTTGCAAAGGAAGAGGGTTTCAAGTTTGCTTATCACTCCTCTGAGAGCCCAATAATTTTGCCATTGTTCTGAAATTCCTCGGAATAGGACCTGGGTCATTTAATTTTTGTATGAAATGCAGTGGTGGGCTGGGGAAGCTGTCTCGGCAGTAAAGGTGTTTGCTGGCAAAATTGATGAATAGTTTGATCCGTGGGACCCATGTGGTGAAAGGAAAGAGCAGAACCTACAAGTTGTCTTCTCACCTCTACATATGTGCTGTGGCATGTACACACACACACACACACACAGAGAGAGAGAGAGAGAGAGAGAGAGAGAGAGAGAGAGAGAGAGAGTCAGATCCAGACCCAGAGAAAAGGGAGAGAAACACACACTCACACACTAATCAAGCAATGTAATAATATTTAATAAATGCAGTGAATTCTTAAATTCCACCTAGCAAAAATTTGTGAGCATGTACAAAAAAAACCCCAATATTCCAGTTGTGCTATGATTTGGTTCATCTCCAAATCATTCCAGTTTAGTTCATTGTAGCTGTGATACCATAGTTTCATCCATTTCTAATTCTCATTGTGTAAACAGAAACTTCCATCAGACTTAGGAACCAAAACCAGACTCCATAGTTCCTGTATGCATGAGTTCAAAATCTTCCCTGTAGACGGGTAACAAGCCCCAGGTTCCAGGTAATTTTCTCTAAGCTAGGCAGAGAACTAGAGCACGGTTGCCAGGTCACCTGCAAGCCTCAAGGACTGTGGGTTACTCTAACAATAGCATCTCACTGTTGTCAAAGTGCTTCCCTCTCTTGCATTCTCTGTGCATTACCCATTTTTGCTGTGGTCCAGGTCCCTGGAGGTGGGTGTGCATATGCATCTCTGCTACACTTGATCTACCTCTGTTTGACCACTGACCGACTTTTCCCAAGCAAATGGAGAATCCCCAGGAGGACTGACAAACTGGACAAAGGGCTGCAGAGGCAGTTTGATTTCACCACAGTCATTTCATCTTTCTTAGCAGAAATCCCTTGGGCTGGCCCTGGAGTATAGAAACTTGCCTTTGCTCACAAAGCTCAAATAGAAGGCTTCTCTTTCAAAATTTAACTCATCTCTCGGAAACACGCCAAGGAAATGTGGCCTGCAATTATCCAACCTGAAACACAAGATATTAGATCCTTTGTCCAAGGTTAATTGTTAACCTTTTAAAACTTCAGGGAGGTGTATTTGGAGCTGTGACACAATTGTGAGATCAAATAAAAATAATACTATGTGTATATTTTCCAGGAGAAAAAGTTCACTTACTATGTTGTTCATTTCTGTTGCAAACACACCTTTAGCCAGCCTTGTACATTTTGTACAACATTAGGCAGAAGTCATTAAGATCATTGATTCTCCAAGATTTATCCATAATTGCTAAGCTGTAGTAGTGGCCTTCCTTTCAGAAGGACATGATTTTTAAAATCAACATTTTGTGACAGAGATTTCTGACCTCAAATGCTAGAAATGTGCACCAACTTTAAAAAGCCTTATATGTAAAACAGGGAGTAAAATATTATGAATAGAAATCTTGTGCAGCAAGCACACAGCCTACCCACACCCTGTGTTTGTGGCAACAATAATTACCCGTGTGGTAAGAGCAACTGTGTCCTTTGTTACATTTTTGCAGCCTGCCTTTCTTTCTGCCTTCCCTGGTTTTCCTTTCTAAGAGAAGTCAAGGTAGGGGCTTAATGCCTCTGAAGCTGGGGCAAGAAAACACTCACCTTTTCCAGTGGCCAGTGAAGAATACCGGGGCATAGTTAAAACACAGCCACTGAAGTGAACAACCAGGATGCTACCAACAGGAGAAACCCCACCTCCAGGTACTCCCCACAGGGCTCCCTTTTGGTTGCAAGGCCAGGAAGGTCAGCCCATCTCTATGGCATTCCCTTTCAAGTGCATGAGCTGAACGCCAGCAAACAGGTTCCGCATGACTGCAGGTGCACAGGGAAACTCCTCCGAGAGAGACCCCTGACCCATCAGAGGGGCAAAAACCAAAGCAGGGATCAGTCACTTTATTTCAAGGGTGTGTGTGTGTGTGTGTGTGTGTGTGTGTGTGTGTGTGTGTGTGTGCATGCATGCGTTACAACGAGGAAAGCTTGCAAATCTGGAAACATCACACACATGCACAGATAAGGCAGAAGCAAAGTAGGAAATAAAACGAGAGAAATCCTCCTTTCAGTAATCCACCATGATAAAGATACAGAGAATACTTGTGACTCCGGACAGTTAAAATGTTCTATTTTAATTGGGCCCCATTGTTCTGAATAATGGTCTGTGTACTGTTCCATATAATGGGCAATTCTCCAGGTAAGACCTTCCCTCAGGCACATGCTTCTTTTCCATCAGTATTTGATACATGAAAAGCTACACATAAACATTGCTAGCAAATGCTGCTCTGTTATCAGGGGTAGAAGATTCTCTGTGATATGGGTGACAGGGCTGGGATCTTTAGTTCCGCTGTTCATCCAGGGCTACTCATTGTTTACTTGATGTGCAGAGCTAGTGACATTATCATACCACATGGGTGCCACTAGCAACTTCTTGAAGATACCACAGTCTGTCAGAACTGAATGCTTTTTTTTTTAATTTGTCTGTTTGCAAAGTGGCTGTAATAGTGCATCCTCACAAACAAGGTTGCTGTGGAAGAAGCCCCTTTCTACTCTCTAATAGGTCGCAGAATGTCATGGAAGATATCCTTGATGCTAAGGATGGCACTAAAGCACTTTGCTTCCATTCCAATTCTAAAGAAATGTCTCTGAGTTAGAGTAAATTAGAATTTTGCTGTGGACCAATAGTCCTGGGTGAGAGCTGGAGTCTCTGTGGCTCACTGTGTAACAGGGTTTCAGTCCAGAAAGCTGTCACAGTGGGAACACTGTAAAGCAGGTTCAAGCTTCATGCTTACATTTGCCAAATGTTTCTTGAACTCCTACTTTATTTCAGGCCCCAGAGATACTTTTTTCTGATGGTCTCAGCATAGCTCTCATGGAGCTCATGTGCCAGGAAGGACAGGTCATTATACTTGTGTTGAGACACATGAAAGAAAAGTAGTGTATACTGATGGAGCATCTTAAAGAAGAAATGTAGGAGGAAGACGAGGGAATGCACCCAGGAGACTGAAAGAAATTAGTGTAGAGTCAACTTACAGGCCTGCTTTTGCTGGTTCTTTATTAGGACTATCACATGTATAAAAAGTTTCAGACCCAGACCCTCAATTTTGACCCTACACTGACTCATCTTGATTTATCTTTCACAACACACCAGTTGGATTTGACATTTTTCTTTCTATTAAATTTGGAAATCCCAGCAGGGAAACAGTCTTGGTAGCCTGTCTGATTAGGAACAGAATAAGAATTATATTTTTACATCTATAATCAAACCTCATAAAAGGGCCCCAATTGATGGGAAAACTCATACTTTAATCCTAGGTCAAATTTATTTTTGACAGTACTAATTCTAACTCTTCACATCTTTCTAACATATTGTCCTTATAGAATGTTGTTAGTCTTAAAATTTTTTGAGGGGTAAGTTCTAAGTATAAATTAGGTTCCTCTTTCAACAAAATTGGGGATATTAACTTTTCATTTTATTGCGCTAACAGAAAACATCCAGTTATTTTTTTTGTTGATATGGTTTAAGGTAGTTTCAGGTATCCAGTGTGCTTCTGAAAGAGGAAAATAAGACTTAAAATGTGGAATTTGAAGATAAAGTATAAAACGTTGAGTTGCCAACTTACGGCATATCAAAATGTCAGCTCAGCACCTTAAAGAGACTAAAGGGATTATTCAGCCCAATTTTCTCTGTGCTTAATGCCATATACTGGCTTAGAGTCAGGCTCCTCTGGAAGAAAGCTTAACTCTTTCTGCACAAAATGGCCTCATTTCAAGCAATGAAGTTGCCATTTCCCAAAATGAAGTTCCTTAGCTGAAATATTTCCCTCAGCTTTGAAAGGACCCTTGCTTGAGAATAGAGTTTGCACTGTGATGATTTTTTTCCTTCTAGGGCAAGAGCATGACCAAATCACATTCACTGTCTGACAGGTAGAACCTCATGCACATAGAATATTCCCAGCATTGTCTCCAAGGCAGACACTGACTTGAATCTTACTGCAGTTTCTGTATACCTGATCCCAGTACTTTAAGGCTTTAAGGAATCATTCTAAATCTCAGTTTTAGAAGGAATGGGTATATTATGGGGTGTTTGGAAGGATCCTAGCACCATCAGCATGATACATGACTCCTCTCTACTATTCTACTGATAAGTAGACTCAAGGACTCTGGATCTGATTATCAGAAAATTCTCCATGTCATGAACTGCCCCACAGCCTTGTTTGATGAATCAGAAATGAACTTAACCTTCTTGAGCTAATTTCATATTAAGGGCTACAGAGAGTAACTTCACTTATTTATCCACAGAGTTTCCATAGCAACATCATAATGAAATCACTCATTTATTCAACCATTTGAGTATTCATTATGACTTACAGATGCATCAAGTTGATGGGGGACACAGCAATCAACAAACAAAATTCACTTCTTTCATCATGAGTGTACCACTATGTCCACTCTGAAAGTCATCTCTTTTGTGGACCTCATCTTCTATGGAAGGATAAAATCAGTAAAACAATGACAAAAAAAATGAAGCATAAGAAGTAGAAAAAGGGCCGAGCGGTGGTGGCGCACGCCTTTAGTCCCAGCACTCGGGAGGCAGAGGCAGGCAGATCTCTGAGTTCAAGGCCAGCCTGGTCTACAAAGTGAGTTCCAGGAAAGGCGCAAAACTACACAGAGAAACCCTGTCTCGAAAAACCTAAAAAAATAAAAAAAAAATTTAAAAAAAAGAAGTAGAGAAAGGATACTATGATGCACAGGATGGAGTTGGAAGTTACGAGCTATTCTCAAATGGTAAGAGAGGGTCTCACCTATTAAAGGTAAGTGAGCAAATGGCTGAGAGAAGTGGGTCAGCTGAAGACACAGGTCTGAGGGAAAGGATCCTAGTCTTTGACACTTGGGATTGATACATAGATTTCACCTCTACCATCAGTCTGGTGAGATGTTCTGTCTAGATTTTTATGTTGAAAGGCAGAGCAGCAGTCATGTCCCAGCTAATGAAAAGGGGACTGATGAATAATATCTACTATGTTTGTCATACAGGGGCAAGGAAGAGATAACTACTATGTGCAGACTACAGATGTCCAATATATTTGCTCCATCTCAGTCAGGGCCTTTGAGCTATCTTGCTACCCTCACTTGATTAAGTGAATCGCTCCTCCCCTGTGGGCTTTGATTTTTTTTTAAATCTGCACCATGGTTTTCCTTTCTTGGAGGAAAGATAAGCTAGCAAACCCTTCTCTAGTAAAGGATAAAAACTTAGTGTTGTAATAATAATTTAGGAGTTGTCTCATAAGCACAAAGAAGGTCTAGTGTGCCAATGCCCTAGTTATAAGTCCCACAATGAGATGTCTTCTACCTAGAATCATATTATTTGATTTGGGAAGGACTCCTCATCTTGTCCAAGTGTTTAATGCTGAGTAGCTGCCAAGATGTCAAACATTTCCTTATTTCCTTCCATTGCTAAAGATTTTGTGCAGAAGTCAAAGGAAGCTGTCTGCATAGAAAGAACACCATGTGTTAAGGCAGACTCCATTCACTTCCATCCACACATTCTAGCACATAGCATAAAGCCAGAATTTGACACTGCCCATGCCTAACAAAAGGTTAATGGTTTAGCTTTTAAAAAATTTGGATCTGTTGGTTGGTAATTGGAATAAACATTCAAATTTGAGCATCAAATTTCTCATTAGTTTCTCATCAATACCTGTGCTGCAACAATGGATCAGGGAACTGGGCTCCTTGCTGCCCAAGTGAGTTCATTAATCATTCTCCCCTAAGATGGCTGTGTAAGTAGACAGCTGTTGGAAACAGCTGTCTTCAAGTCCAAATCCTCACATACAGACTCTGGGAAACTTTGTGCATGAGTTGGCTTACCTGGATACCTGACTTGTATTGACAGGTCCAGAAGCAACTGGATCTCAGGTCAGTGACACATTTTACTGTGTAAATGGTCACTCTATGGTCACAGAAAGAAAGGCTTAAAGGCATTAAGAATCCATTTCCATCCCTTATCTGAGATACTACCAGGAAAGGAAAATACAAAGCAATGCTTTCAGGTCCACACTACCTTAGGTGAAAAGTCACAATTCTTACTCTGAAGCCTCATGACTCTTTCTTCTTGTCCAAATGTTATGATCTGGTTCCTGTGCTTTCCCAATATTACTGGATAAAGATAGTTAACTTTATTTTTCATACTTTGGGATACACTTGGCTGCTTAGAGATCAGAATCCACATGCAGCTCTGATTCTCCATTATATGAAGCAAGTACTTATGTAATTGGAGCTTATCCTGTCTTAATATATGCAATCGGGAAATTTGAAACAGCCTTGATGGCCCCTATAATATTTCCCTTAGATGCTCCCTGATATGTCAATGGCTATAAGTTCATCCACACAGCAATGACCTCAGATGTCAACCTTTTCCCATGCACTAGAACACTTAGTAGTAACATGAGAACCAGATTATCTTCCCTTAGGGGGAAAATGGGGTGGGGGAGGACAAAGAAAGACAACACACATAAGCATGAACTCAAGGGCTGTCTTTCTCTTGGAAGCAGACCATGCAAGCAGTTCACTGGAGAAAATAAAGTCAGAATTCCAACAATGTTTTGTAGGAACGAGGTGGTGGAAGACTTAGGGGAACCAACGGATTGCCAGGCATATCTATTTCCTGGACATGGGTTTCAGCCTTTTCATATCATGGAAAACTTTCATCTCTCTCATTAATTGTTGTCAGGAAGTAAACACAGGAAAGGGAAGAGAATGAATATGCTTTCTAGAGACTTTGTGAGTCAATAATTTAAAGTGAGCATTTCTCCTCCATACCAGGGAACATTCTAAGATAGACAGTGCATTCCAAGTGAGGAATGAGGCAATTCCAAGTCATCCACTCACTCACTCAGAATCCCATAACGGGTATGTACTGAAAAACTACCCGGGCCAGTACTGTCTTGGGCATTGGAATACATACCAACAAGGCAGAAAGAAGTCTGCCTCACACAATTTATATTTAGTGTGCAAAATGGAAAACGTAAGTTTTATCAAATTTTTAAAAATTAAAATGCCAGTTACTAAAATCTCTCACAAGCAAAAATAAAATAGAATGGTATCAGAGACAGAAAGTTATTTAAGACTGTGTGCCATTGAAGGTATCATTGAGTGCAGAGGACATCCCAGCTTAGGAATACAAAACAAGAACCAGGGTAGGATGAGTTGGCAGAAGCAACTCCACTTGTTCATAATTCTAGCATTTGGGGAGCAGGGGAAAGAGGCTTGTTGAAAGGATGAGGCTACACTAGCCCATACAGTGAGCTCTTAACTATCCTGGACTGCACAGTCCCTTGTCGCTAAATATATAATTCCAACACAAAAAGGTGGGGACACAAGGAAGGGTGCTTGCGTCAATACCTGTAGGACTGAAAACCTCCAAGCCTTTCACTTGTCTCCATTTTACAGGGTCATGGACAGTTTTGTCAACCCTAAAATCAAGAAGATAGCGGGCAATATAAATAAAATAGGGAGTGTAGAGGAAGAATGTCCAGACAGCATTTGTATGTGTGAGTGTGTGTGTGTGTGTGTGTGTGTGTGTGTGTGTGTGTGTGTGTGTATCATATCATTATAGTTGGATTTTTTAAACTTTTCTCTTTGGGGGAGGGTGCTGCCACACAGCTCCCAAATAAACACATGGAGACCTATTACTTGTAAATGCCTGGCCTTAGCTTGCCCTATTTCTAGCCAGATTTTCTTACTTAAATTATCCCATCTAGCTTTTTTTTTTTGCCTCTGGGCTTTTACCTTTCTCTATTTCTGTATATCTTTTCTTTCTTTCTTATTCTTCTTATTTCATGTCTGGCTGCGTGGCTGGGTGGCTGGGTGGCTGGCTTTCAGCATCCTCCTCTATTCCTTTTCTCACTCCTCCCTCTTTTCCTTTTATCCTATTTATTCTCTCTGCCAGGCAGCTCTGCCTCCCCTTCTCTTGCCAAGCTATTGGACATTTGGCTCTTTATTAGACCAATCAGGTGTTTTAGACAGGCAAAGTAACACAGCTTCAGAGTTAAACAAATGCAAAGTAAAAGAATGCAACACATCATTGCATCATTAAACAAATATTCCACAGCATAAACAAATGTAACACATCTTCAACTAATGTTCCACAACATATCATATATGTCTGTATCATATCATATCATGTATCATATCATATCATGTCATATCATATAGATAATATGCTGGTGCCGATCCAAACTAGCTGTTTAACAATCCCATTTTCTGAATAATTGCTCAGAAAAAAAGGGGTAAACTCCAGTTATTTATAACTCTATCAGCCAGTTTATAGATGTTCCCTAATTTTTAAAATTTGCTTATTTTCCCATTACAGAAGTGCTATACTTTGAATTCATTGATCATGATTCTTATAAGTTAAAATGGCCTAAGCATTGATTAATATCATACAGGCTTTAGTATGGAGACTTTTGGAACTATATCTTTACTTGTGTACAATCTAAGAGTGGGGTGTTATTAAAACACAGATTAAAAGACATTCATTGATTGTGTACAAAGAGATAGCCAGCAAGTTTTGTAGAGTTGGGCCCTCACTATCCAGTGAGTATATTAATGGTAATTGCTAATAAGTATCTTTTAAACTAACAGTCCATTAAAGCATTAAAAGTTTCAAATGGAAAATCCTATCTCTAAGAATCTTCTAATGTTCTCTAGATATTGACTTCTGTGATGATTTCACCCATTGCTGTGTTGCAACCACTTCTTCTTGGTTACTTCAACCTTTTTCATGAACTCACCAGAGACTTATATGACTATAAATATAAATGACTGAAGAATAATTCAAGAACCAACCCAAAAGTTGATAACCTCTAACTTTTAAGAGTCTTCAAGACCCATTGAAGTGAAATATGATACACACATTTTTCACTTTTTTCTTTTTATGCCTTTATCTACTTGTTTATATAATTGGTGGTTGGAACCCATCAGACAAATATGTTATTGTTTTATGGCATAGATGAAGGAAATTGCCAGGCAATAAATATTGATATAAAGAATATTAATAATACTCAGATTTTGAAATATGATTTTTAATATTACATCCATAAAAATGAGTTACATTGTGTTTCTGGAATGTTCCTCCTTCCTCCAGCCTTTGCTGAAATTCCAAATATGGATCCCATTTCTCCTTTGAATTTGAGTTATATTTCATTCCACTGACTTCCAACTTCAAAACTCCAACTTACATGAATTCTTGTTGAGTATAACAATAATATAGAATGATTTGTATAAATGAATCTGGTGAGAAAATAAGTACACATCCATAAATCATCCATACATACAATTTTAACTCTGAATTTTGTAAAAATATAGTCTTTGTCATATTATAATTTCTGGCAGCTGTATCATAAGTGTGAGAATATTGAGCTAAAAGAAATAGTCACTTCATGAAATTGGGAGTTAAAAGAAATTCAAAACACATCTAGTCTAGTTCTCTTCTTTAAAGATGTGAAGAAATCCAGATACTGAAAAGAAATATTACAGTCCTTGCTTTCAGTCACAGCTGGGTAAGGGTGGAGACAAGGTCTTCTGATTGCTTTAGAAAGGCAGTGGGGAGAACATCCATCAGGCTATCAGTGTGTGATTGCTTTGGACTAATCATACAGTCTTATTTGGGAGTCAGTAAAATGTCACAGTATTTAGAGTCCCATCTTAATAAAACTACCACTGACAGAAAAGATCTTTTGTTATAGACTGGGTGTCTGTGTTTCCCTAGACTTCATATGTTGAAATTCTTGTACTCAATGTGACTGCATTTGGAGATTAGGTCTCTAAGGAGAAAGAATGATTAATGTTAAATTAGGTCACAAGGATAAGACCTTGGTCCAACGTAATCATCGTCCCTATGAGAAGAGATCTCAGAAAACTAAAGAGTACCCCTTCCCTGTTTCCCCTTCTCCATCTCTTCAGCACATACAAAGCACATTGTTAGATAACACCTTCTACAAATCACAAACAGGGGTCTCACAATGAAATATCCCTTGTCGGATTCTTGGTTTTGGATTCCCCATCTTCTGGTCTGTGAGAAATACTTTCTGTTATTAAGCTACCCCTGTGGAAGATTTAGCTATGGCAACCTAGGTAGGTTTATACCCTCAACAATTCAAGTGATATTCACCTAAATTTCCCATGTTTGTATGAAGCATTGGCCTACTAGTTTACTTTCTTAAATAAAAGAAAAGAGAAACTGTATAACAAGCCCACTCTCTGACAGGGGATGGGGCATATGATTAGCTAAGATATTATATAGTATATATTATATATAATATGTAGTCTAACATTATTATTGTCATAATAAATATTCCTATGGTGAAGTTTTGCATATACATTGGATTGTTGTTGCTTTTCTTGGAGCTGTTTTTGAAATGTGACTTGCTGGGTGAAAGCATGCATTTTGAAATATTTGATGAGGGAGGTTTTCACAGAAAAGTTAAGTAAATATATACTGGCCCTCAATAACTAGCTATACTAATCGGCTGTCATGTTGATGGTTAAAAGGTCTGTTCAATGTATACGGGCTCCATAGAGAACATCTTCTTGCAGTTAAGGAATTCACCTAAGATTGTAATTCTCAAAGAAGTATATGATATGCAGGTTCACAATCTCAACGAATTAGATCTTCCAAGGCCACAGAATGAATCCATGGCCAGCCTGAGGATCTGCACAATCCACGGCTTCAAAATGAAACTTCCAAATGGTCTTCAATTTTAGCCCAGTGGTGGAGCTCCTACCCAGCACACTGTAGGTTCCAGAATTGGGTGCCTGGTATCTTGGGAAAAGTAGCTGCCAAGAAGTTAGCCGGAGCTTTTAAAGCCCATATTATAGGATGTCCTGCTAGCTGAGAATATGATCTCCTTAAGATGTGTACTAACTGATTCAAAGGAAGTCCTTTGAAGAATGAAGAAAAGCAGAATTGACATGTGAAATGATCAGAACAAGGGATTCTAGACTGGCCTTCAGATCAAGATCTAGCCTTATATTTTTTTCTTTTTCATTTCTTCATATATATATGGAATATAAAAACCACCAATTTCCTACAAGATACAATTGTTATTCATTTCAGTCACCCTCCCATATGACACTTATAACGAAACCTCCAATCTTAGCCAGTACCCCCCTGACAAGATAAGAATTGGCTATTTTACATCACTTCATATCAGGAAATTCTTCAAAATGACTGACACAGTTAAGCCTCCCAGGAAATGAACACTTTAGAAGATTTGGCTAAGAAACCTAGTCACTCTCAAAAGTCTCTCTGGCTTGTAGCTGCTGGGGGAATTTGTGAACTGAAAAGATGAGCTTTGCATGCCTTCACCTTGACCTGAATCCAGCTGAGGCTTGGGAGTTGAAAGGCACGTGGTTTGATTCCAGGTATCTACCTCCTATAGAGCATTGGAAACAGGAGCCTTGGAGGATGCGCTATGATCTAGACGTATAAAAAGTGGTGATTATTTCAGGAGGAAATCCTACTGCAATGAGTTTTAAAGCTAGGGTGTGAAATAGTGCTTCTGCCCTAGGAATACCCTCCCAGCCTCTCCCTACTGCTGATCCCTTAACATACTATGAAAAGTTAAATTTAAAAAGGAGGGAAAGTATATCATAGAGATAGACTAATCCCCTAATTCCTTAGAGGACCGAATAACCTTTCCTCTTGATATAGGAACCAAGCATTGATCTGTCACACTGTTTGTTCTAGTAGAGTTCCCAGAGGCACATTCAGTCTGAAACGTTAAGGCTAGTTCATTAGGCGTCCCTGGCTCGTTTCACCGACAGAATCAAGATAACACTGTGGTTAGTTAATGGCTTTCTCTTGTTTCCCCCAGAGCCTGCCTGTCTGAAGCCTGCAGGCCCAGAAGCTTCTTCCTCCCTTCTCTTTGCTATTAGTCACAGCTGGTAAGGCTCACAGGAGCCCAGCCTGTTTGAAAACAGTCAGATCATGAAAATATTTGAGTCTTTCTGCTGCAAGCAACAAACTTGGCCTGGGCTGCCACTAGGAGATGGAGAGAGGGCGGGGGCAGGGAAAGGATGCTTCAGGAAGGGGAGGTGAGGAGGGAGGTAAGGAGGAAGAAGGAAGGCATGAAGAGAGGGAGGGAAACAGAATATCATCTCTCGTGAAAAAAAAATCCTGGGGAAGCCTGGGTAGGCACCCTTGATGGGAAGTAGGCAGATTTTAAGTGTTAAGACAAGCCATGACCTTGAGACCCAGTGTGCATAGTGTCTTCCTTGATTCTAGTCCTAAGTATATACAGGGAAGAGGCAAATGATGAGATGCTGTGTCTAGCAGTCAATCTTTGTCTATTGTACTTCTTCAACACTTTCTGGCTCCTCTTTATACTACGACATTTTATAGAACCTGTCAGGAGTGGGGGGAAGAGAGAAAATACAAATTTAGGAATTACAGATGAAGTCTAATTTGAAAGCCAATGTCATAGTCCTGCCTACCATTTTAGAGCCATGTTACTGAAGAGAGGACAATTTTCCTCTCAGGAGTGGCTCCTGTCCTAATAGATCAGTGCCTTAGTTGTTTAATGCATCGCTTCTCCCCAAAGCACCTCTAGGAACACAGACTTATAGTGTCTTCTGAACTGCTAACAGAGGCTGGGTGTCTGGCTAATGGGCTGCCAGACAAAAGGGATGCTTACACAATAGATGATAATGATGACATTTCCAGGGACAAGTCACTTTGTGGTGTCTCTTCTCCTCACTAGTGAATACTATGGTGGCATTGATTTTATTTGTCCAATAAGCATGTGTACTTTGGAGTCAAGTTTAAACACAAGATGGAAAGGTCTCATTTCACTCTCTGGATGTTGCCAGGATTAATATTATACTGAGAAATCACAGAGGAAGGCTTTACCAGGGATCAGGTTAAGCCCATAAAACTGATGAGGTTCTTCACATCACTTCTTTCTGGGCTCTCTGGAAGTGGCTCCATGTCTGGCTTGGTTTTTTTTTTAGATGATATCCCTGCCCCTTAAATGGTTTGAGGTAGTTTGGTTTCTTCTGAATGTGGGACACTCTGAAGACTCATTGGAGATGACAAAGAATGGGCTGTTTACAGAATTCTAGATTCAAGCTTCACTGAAACACAGGAAATAAGGCTAAGGTACACTTTTCCTTTACTTTCCTCAGAGAAGTGTGTGTGTGTGTGTGTGTGTGTGTGTGTGTGTGTGTGTGTGTGTGTGCGCGCGTGCGCGCATGTGTGATGGCTCTAATTGCTAAAACCTACAGCAACTGTGTTTCAGGCCTGTATTCCCAGTTTAAGGTCATAAATAGAAGATACTGAAGATCAAATACCAAGATAAGATTTGAGATCCATTGTAACATAACCATTATAACACAGATCACACAACAGACAAGTTTCCCTAACAGACGACTGCTTTGTTTTATGTTTACAATTGAAGAAACGTGGTACTATGTGTTTAAAAAATTGCTGGTATTTTCTATATCAAACTTCATATTGAAGTTACTTAATCAGTGATGTAGAAAGAATTATATCATTACATAAAGTCAAGTCATACTCATGAGAAGATTTTACTTAGGCTGATAGTTTACAGACCTTCGTCTAATATCCGATGTTTTGTATGAGGTTATCGCGTGGTATTAGCCACTCATTCTGAGAGTAAATGTTTCTCTGAGTGTGTATGAAGTTGCATTAAAATTGTTCATTTATTCATCAGGCACCACCATTGGTTGCATTATTTAAAACAATTCAGTTTCAGCACTTTTATTCTAGGCGACGTCATGGTTCTGATTCTCTCGTTTCTGCTTGGCCTTCCTCTGTGGAGTCTTGTTTTCCACACGCCCTACATGAAGAGTGTCCACGGTCTTGACCACAGGTCTCCTATCCGTATTTTGCTTCTCAGAGAAAGGAAGGCCATGTTTATTCACAAAAGTACATCAGATTCTACTTCAGCTTGCCTTCAATGGTTATGTATTGTGTACCTGACTACTTGTTTTCTGGTTACTATAGGAAATACAAAGATAGGATAGTCCCAATACCCACTCTTTGGGCAGATGGCAACAATAGTTCGTCACAATAACTAAAAACACTTCGCTAGCTCTATTTACAGTGCTGTACACAGATGAACTTATCCAGTCTTCAAAGGAGCCCTAGGAGTCAGGGTGGAAAGGGTGTCATTATGAGCATTGTAAAGAATACAGAATGGAAAGATAGAGTACTTGGGAAATTGCCAAGTGTCTTACACATAACCACCAGGTAAAGAGAAATAAAACAAGCACTGTGTGAGTCACAAGCAGATCAACACGAATGTCAACTTAGGGGAAGCATTTATGCAACTCATGTGCCTGTGTCTCTGAATAGACAGTGAAAGGTAAGTTAGCCTTGGGTTTAGGAGAACAGGAGATAAATGTGAGGAAAGAAGCAAAATATGAATGACTGAGGAGCCTTCCCAGAATCAGAGAAAGGCTTAATACATTCCTTCTGCAACAGGAATAAATGCTCCACGTATAACACCTTTCAGGCTCTGGAGAGGTAGGACAGGACACAACAATAACAAGAGTGAAGCTCAAATACTCTGGGGTAGATAATGGGGAAAGAGATGTCAAGAAAGAGTGCAGAGAGTTTGTTACAAATGACCCTGCTTACAACTCTAGAAGTTTTATCTGATTACTTTATGCTGTAAATGGCTGCTGCATAAAGTAGTATGCAGTACTTAAAAGAAAACATGATAGGATTGCATTTTAGGAACAACAATAATTAGACCCTGAGATATCTTTGAGGAAGTAACAGAGGGCATTTGTGGGTTCTTAAAAATAATTCAGAGAGTCTCTCTCTCTCTCTCTCTCTCTCTCTCTCTCTCTCTCTCTCTCTCTCTCTCTCTCTCTCTGTATCTAAGTGCCTGTATATATTGACTCTCGAAAGAGAAAATTACTCTAAAGTCATTGTACAAAGAAAACACATACATTAGAATTGAAGTTAGAAATCAGGAGTGAATGATGAGTGTTGAGTTTGTAGATCGGCTGACTGTTGGGTAGGTATTTCCTCTAAACTGAAACATCCCTTCCTGGAGGAGGAAGAAGAAGGGAAGCTCCTGAGAATAGAGAATAATAAATCCCACAAGGCTCAGGGAGTTCCTGAGACTCAGAAGATTCATGAAATCCCTGCCCAATGTTATAGATGTGATTGATTGCTAAAGAGATTCTCAGCAGTAGGCCTGCAAACTTTGTAGGAAACACCAGGGATGCCATCCATGTTTGGTAATGCAGCTTCCTGAATCACCCCCTCTGTATGTAATCTCTCCCCCAGACTACCGTAAAAAATTCCTGTAAAAAATGTACACTCATCGACTCACTATGCTAAACCTGGGAAGAATTGTTTTTCTCCTCCATCTTTGGTGGCCTGTCCAGGGCTAATAGACACTTATTCATGTTTCCCAAGGGAGACTGACATATAGAATAATGGTATGAACATTATGACACTGATTTTAATATCATACTACCCAGTTAGTGTTCTGCTTGGAAAGATATGTTTGGATTCAAACTTGACTTCTGGGACTGCAAAGTATCTGATTGTAACATTCCAGCAGACACCAGAAATGGTGAATTTTTGCTCAAGAGAAAACTGAGATTAATGATTCTATTATTTTTAATTAGTTTTAAAATTGTTTTAGATATATATAAAGAAAACTCTATAATAATAAGGAAGCTTCTATACTCCTTTCACTCTGATATCATTAACATCTCACACAACTATTGTGAAAATTAAGGAACAAATATTGACTTTTAATTAATAACATTTTCTATTTTCTGTTTCAAGATCTTGTCTTGCAAATTGGATTACATCTAGTAAATGTGGGTCCTTGGGCTTCTCTTGACTGTTGTAGTGTCTCACACTTCCCTTAGTTTTAAGAGTTTGGGAGGAATACTGTTCGTAAATTTCCTAGAAAGCCACTCCATTGAAGCTCCTCTGTCTTCTCTTAATTAAACAGGGATCATACAACTGTGGAAAGAAACACAGTAAAGAAAAGTAAAGTGTCCTTTTCTTTACTTCTTTTTTTTGGTGGGGGGAGACTTTTTTTAAAGAAAATTTTCCACTCATTCTACATGTCAACCACAGATTACCCTCCCTCCCTCCTCCAACTCCTCCCCCAGCCTCCCCCGACAACCCACCCTCCATCCCCTCCTCCAAGAGGGTAATGGCTCCCAAGGGGAGACAGCAAACCCTGGCACATTCATTTGAGGTAGGACCAAGCCCCAAGGCTGAGCAACATGTCCCACCATAGATAATGGGCTTCAGAAGGCCAGCTCATGCACCAGAGATAGATCTTTCTTATCAAGGAACATGGGAGTGTTAACTGGAAAGGAATGTTTGCCAGATATCTCCTGATCATCCCCCAAGAATGTTACTCCCTCATACTCATTTGCCAGGCTCTTCAGGGAGAAACATTGTGTAGTCTCTTCCTCAGGAGTCAATAGTTGTGCTTCCTGTCCTTGAGAGAGTTGAATCCATATCAAAGATCTAGAGTTCTACTGTGTATAATGTTTATTTATTTCCCCCAGTTACTAATTTATATACTCACTCAGCTATTTGTATCTGTTATCAGCATTGGGATAGTCTATAATTTAAATTATAATCCAACACTTTAAATTATAATTTAAATTTGTGGTAGTCTATATTTTAAATGATAACCCATCTTTTAGCTAATTGTTTTGGTTTAGGCCATTAGGAAACCCACCCATGGGCTTCCTTTAGCATGCCCCATCATGGTGGAGGAGTGTTTGTTAGGCTGGTTGGTTGGGTTGTGTTGGGTTAGCTTCTCAGCATCCTTACTTTCCAAAACTATAAGGTGTTTAACTTTCATTTCAATATTTCTTATACTTAGCATATAACCATCCATTTCTTTAAAGGTCCCTGGGTCTTGTCATTAGATAATGGTATCAGAAGCTAATATCCGAACACTTAATGTGATAGCTAATTTTGATTGTCAGCTTGAATGGATTAAGAAATGACAGTTGATTGGCTTGATCTGTTTGGGAGGCATCCAGGCAGTGGGACCGGGTCCTGAGCTCATTGTATGAGTTGGCTGTTTGAAACCTGGGGCCTATGCAGGGTTGCTTGGCTCGGCCTGGGAGGAGGGGACTGGACCTGCCTGGACTGAGTCTACCAGGTTGATCTCAGTCCTCGGGGGAGACTTTGCCCTGGAGGAGGTTGAAATTGGGGGTGGGCTGGGGGGAAGGTGAGGGGGGCGGGAGGGGGGAGAACAAGGGAATCCGTGGCTGATATGTAGAACTGAATTGTATTGCAAAATAAAAAAAAATAAAAAAAAGAAATGCTTATGAACTCAATAAAGGACACCTGTCATATGTATGCCAGGGTATTTTGAGACATAATTAGATCAAGAAAGCTCTGACCTAATGAATGTTTTTTTTTTCCACTGAAGGAGTCAAGTTAAATAGACTTATAACAGGGGAAGTAGGTCACTAAGAGTATACCTTTGAAGAGCATGTCTCACCCTAGCATCTCCCTCCTTCTCCCCTTTGCTCCCTGGCTGCTACTAGGTGAACAGCTTTCTTCCAGTTTGCCCTTATTCTATGGCATTTGCAATGAGGCCAGTCAAACTTGGAAAGAAACCCCTTAAAACATTAATCAAAATAATCTTCCCACTTTTAAATTGTTTTTCAGATAATTACCACATGCCAAAAATGTAGGTAGCATGCAAGATGTGACTAATGCTCCTTACATGCTATTGCTTTTATACTCTCTTAGATGCTAAGAAATTATATATATGTATAAATGTACATATATCTGTGATATACAAACATATTTATATGTGCATATTTAGAATGTTTTATATGTAGTCATTTGCATCTGCATTAAGTAAATGTGAGCTCATGTGATATCTCAAAGTGCTAATCCATTGGGAATTGAATTATCATAGTCTCTTCCCCTTGCTCCTCTTTAAATTCCCATTACAGTAGAGATATGGCTCCCATCATTGCTGTTCATTTACACCCTTGTTCATTCCCAGTAGTCATGCCCAATAGTATCAGAATGCTTAGCCTGGGCAAATAGTCTTCTCAACTAGAATATAATGTTTATATGTAGTTTGCTTTCACTTTAGTTTTATAGATTTATGTCTAGGTCGCTTAGGTCAACATCTCCCCATTACCCACTGGTCATCTCAGCCTGATACTCACATGTTATATTCATTGTCTTCTTTGAGACCTATTTATTTCACTTTCCCCTCTTCTCCTCTTCATCAACCAAACTTACTATATTCAAATTCCAAGGGCTTTTTCCTTCCAATTGGTAAAATATTCAATAATACATCATTGAGTTACTTATTTTGACTTGCCATCACTTAACTTTGTCATGAGTCCTTATTTATGACATAGGAGAAGAAGTCTCTATTAATGTTAGGAACCACTTAATGAGCACCAGCATATGCATAGAAGGAGGTAAAGTGGCTTTTAAAATCTTGAACAGCTATGCAGGATAAACATGGAGTGATGGAAGAATCCTTGCAAAGTTCTGTAGAAGAAAGCATTTAACTGAGAAAAAACTGACTTAATAATTATAGAAGACAAATAATGCCCAGCCTTGAGTAGATACTGCCAATGGAAGATGTGGTGAGCTTGGTGGATCACAGGAACTTTTGGTAGTGGAGCAAACACAGAACATTCATTGTCTTTCTTATCTCTTTTATAGATTCCATTCAGAGGCAGCAAAGAAAAGATGGTATCAGAGGTTCTGGCTAGACAGTGAACCTTGGGTTCACCATCAATGAGCTGTATAATCCCTACACAACTTCACTGAGCATCAGTTACTGTGCCATAAAATGTTCTTGAAATGCCAGCCTCTTGCTCAGTGAGTTATAGAAAGAACACATTCTCATGAAGAGGTAAGTAAAGAATAGAAAAGATGGGTTTCAAATGTGTAGTCCTGAACCAATATGCAACTGATAGTGCTGACAGGAAAATGAGAAACAGGGGTGGGAAGAAGATAGGAGACAAGAGAAATCTGGGGGAGACTGTGAGTCACCAAAATCACTTTCAAGGCCTTGATCTTGGTACGTGTTACATAACAGTGTGGCCACACACTAATCCATTCCCTGCTTCTTGAACGATTAAGCTAAATAGGAGGCTTAATCACTTTATGTCTTGTCTTATTTGCGTTTAATCTTAGTATGTGTCTATTTTTAATCTGTATTAAATTTCTGTTTGCTGTTTATATACTCCAACCCCAGATTACAAAATGTTAAGCAAATACTTCCAATTGCTTCCTTTTGAGCCTCTAATGCTCAGCATAGTGGTTTCAATTTTATTGACAGTGATGAATGAGTAGAGAGAGAAATAAATGAATGAATGTGTCTAAATGAAGGCAGGAATTAAACTTTTGGCTCTGGGAGTTTGTTTCAAATCAGAGGTAAAAATCAGGATTCACTTCCCTTCTTCATTCACACAAGATTTAAAGATTTGGAAATGTGGATATTTAAGAACGAAGAAAGAGATGAAGAGGCTATGGCTAGGAAATATAGAGAGACTTGCCCAGCACCATGAAACATCTGGAGAAGAGTCACGTATGAGCTTGGTTGCACATTTCAGAAGTTCATTCCTGTTCTGCCTCTCTCCAAGGGAAAGTGGTCCTTACCCTGCTTCCTGATCCCATCTTCCAGCCTCTGCTGTGAAATAATCCTCTAGTACACTGTAAAGATTTGTCACTCAAATTGGTTTAATACAATGCTAATTGGCTAGTAGCCAGGCAGAAAGTACAGGTGGGGTGACCAAACTAAGGATGATGGGAAGGAAACGGGCAGAGTCAGGAGTCACCAGCCAGTCACAGAGGGGGCAGGAGATGAACATGCCAAGCTAATAAAAGTATTACCATGTGACAAAGGATAAATAGAAATTTGGGTTAATTTAAATGTAAGAGTTAACCAATAACAAGCCTGAGCTACTGGCTGAGCATTTATAATTTATATTAAGCCTCTCAGTGATTATTTGGGACCAAGTGGTTGGGATATGAAATGTCTGTTTACAAGCCTCCAATAAAGTTTCCATCACCTGTGCACTCTACTATCCCTTGAACAAAATCTGAGACATCTTGATGTTGATAGATCAGTGACTGAGAGCTGCTTTTGGAATTTAAAGTATAGATGTCCGTATTTGCATTTGGGAACATGTGTTCATCAAAATAATGTATTCAGTCTCAAATTTTTTTTTCTTTTTCAGTCACTGAGAAAAAGCCATTAGCTGCTTGTCTATTGTCAGTGGGTAGCTGCCTGTCTACACTTGAATGTAAAATGTCTGTTTCCAGAAGACTGAAGTCCAAGGGAATCTTTGATTCCATTTAAGTAAAAACTTATCTGCACTGTTTCAATGTAAAAACCTGGTTAAGATCTCAAAGCATACTCCTAAGATTAAGATGGATATAGACTGATGGATCCTTGGCAGTCTGCAGGGAATTAGATCCCTACCTTAGAATACTTCCAAACAACACTCCCTCCCAATCACACACAGCTGTCAAGAAACCATGGCTATAAACCTCTTCTTTTGCTTCAGGGGACAAGTCACTAAATGTACCATTTTTTCCACAGAATCTGTGATCAGGAGTGTTGGGTGATTGGAAGACATGACAAAAATAAGAAAGCAAAAAGCTATGGACATTCCATCAGCTTAGAGATCCACTCTCTGGTGTTCTTTATGGTTTAATCCATGTTGAGACTTGACCAGGAATGGGAGGAAAGGCAAATCGTATCCTTATTCTAGTAATTACTCTTTCTTAGGCTCTATGTATGTATAAATAGCTCCTATTTTTCTGAGCCAGAGATTTTATGATTTAAATTACCATCCAGGAGAAATGTTATTTTCTCAAGTCCTTTAATAAAACAGTAAGACCAAAAGGAACAGCTTTGAGTACAAGAACCTATGAAGTTTCCTACCTTTTAGAAAAGCTTTGTTTTCTTTTAGTTTTACTGTTCAAGTATAAATTGTTTTCATGTATGTATCAAGAACTATAACTGGATCATATCATGGTGTGCCATAATTTGGAGAATAAGGAAATGCAGAGTAAAGAATTTTGTAAGAAGAAGTGTGATTAAATATATAGCAAAGGCCAAATGAGTCACACAGAATAATTTTAACAGAATGGTGTAACTGAACTGAGGGGGATTAAGCTTGACAAATAATTTTATCTGAACCCTTTATATACACTTCTTAGATACAAGCAAAGCAAGGTGGTAACAGCCAATTTGAAACAACAATGAACAATTGTCACCTTAGGTACCCGTGAAAACTTAATTTTGCACTAATGATCTCACAAAAGCATGCAAACTCTTCTTCACTTCTCTCACTTAATACACTCTTCTGCTAAACACATGGTGTAGCACCAAGGTTACTCCAAGATGCCATTAAAGTCAGCCTTGAATAATGTATTTATTTTTGCTTTTGGGGATAGGGATGGTGGTGGGTTGTATGCAAACTTCTGAAATAAAACTTAAGAGTGTCTGAAAGAACTTCATTTCACATATGACCTTTTACAGTAATTGGATCTGAATTATAATCAGTCACCTGAATCCTGAAATAGATAAAATAGTTTTTTAATGTTAAAAAGTTTTAGCCCTTCGTTGATTATCTATCAGTGCTTACAGTCCTGTGAAAATAAGATAAATGAGAAATTTGGTCTCTAATTAGACTTCACTAGATTTACAGCTTTTAATTTATACGCCAATGCAGCACAGGCCGGCACTAACGCAGATAGAGATGGAGCCACAGTTTTCAATTGATTTAACAATTTAATTGCAGCATTAACATCCATTAACATTTAACTAACCTTTTAAACTAACCTCAGGCACAACCTTAAAGACTAAATGAAGTAAAATTGCATATAAAAAGGTACTAACATACAGCTGTAAGAAGCCAAAGTGAATCTTGAGGGAGATTTAGCTAGGCTTCCTCACATCAGCAGGAGGGAATCTGTTTGCCTTCTTGCAAAATTCAGTAGGGAAGCAAGCTCTAATTTATGGGAAAGGGAAATAGGCACACTTGATAGTTATTAACTCTCGTTTATGTCTTCTTGTCTATTGAAAGACCCCTTCAATGGAAAAATAGGATAGCCTGGAGGAAGACCAGGCATTTAGAAAATAGGTCCAAAGGAGGAGTCACTGTAAACCAGTCTTTTTTGATATTAAACTGAAATGCAGTATATTCCATCCTATGGTACATTCAAGGAATATATTAGAATGTGCAAACTATAGCTGGGAGAAATATCCTTTCCTGTTTACTTAGGTGTTTAGGTTTGGGTCTTGGGAACCCGGGGTAATGTTTGTTTCTTTAAAAAGTTTTCAGCATTTTAATTCTTATTTTTTCCACTTAGTGAGACGAACATTGGTGGACAATTGATTAAATTTTATTTTTTCTGAAAACGAAGACCTCAGGGTTGTAATTGTGAGATTGATTTTAAAATAGATGCCATTGTTTAGCTTTTGGCTTCAAGTAGAAACACTGATGCCCAATGTTCAGCTTCACACAGGAAGGTGACCTTCCAACTGTGAACAGCCTCATGACATATTTCTCCCATTAAGTTAGGTTTAGAAAGTTCTATAGCACAGTACTTGGAGTGGTTCAACAGGAACTACATAAATATTGTCTCTAGGTCATTTTCAAGTGTCAATATCATGCAGGCCAATGTCATGAAATTGGTCTCCAAAGGACTGTCATGATGGGGATGTTTTGAAAGCAGTAAGCCTTCCAGCCAGCAGAGACACACTGCTTTCTAACCTGATAGGTTATCCATGTAGCAGCTCAATGATCCAGATATTAAACGCCCATAATTGTAAGCATCAGCACACCATATAGTCACTCTATGTTAGTATCATGCTCCTTTGCACTTCAGTTCCAATTTATGGTGTAAGGGTTCTGAGGATCCAGTGTGTTAATACTGTGCTTATCCAAAAAAGATGAGAGTATTACAGACAGGTTTGCCTTACACATTCTCTAGTAGCACTCCTCAAGAAAGGGCTATTATTAGCCTCTGTAAAAGGAGAGAAAAGTTGATCTTGAAAACCACCAGGGTCAGAATATGCTATTGTCATATTTCTTTTTGCTCATATTTAGTTTACTATCTCTTTGATGTGTGTAAGTTATCATCTTGTAGACAGGCCTGCATGCAAATCTAGTGCAGAGCAGGGGATTCTGAAGTTCAAAAGCATGTATGCACTGTCTACCTTCACCATATGCTAGCTTCACGTCCAAAGCAAGTCTTGTAATTGAAATACATTGTATGTGTGTTTGAAATTTTCAAAGAATAAGCAAAAATACACATGATACATACAAGTAGCATTATATGAACAAATTGTATTTATGTATTTACAAATAAACATATAATTTATATATATTTATATATGTATTATACATACATGAATTAAAGTCAAAGGACATGATTTTGAGAGACAGAAAAGTGAGATTTCATGAGAAAAATGGGAGGGAGGAAAGGGGTATTACTGTAATTGTATATTAATATTTAAATTATTTAATATTTCTCCTTTTTCTAATTTTTTGAGATAATATTATAGTTACATTATTTTCCTCTTCTCTTCACTCTCTCCAAGCCCTCCCATGTACCCTCCCTTACTCTCTTGTTCTTTTTCAAATTCATGACATCATTTTTTAAATTTTTGTTACGTATATGTGTATAAATACATGTTTTTGAATACATAAATACAACTTGCTCTGTCTGTAGATGATGATGATTATGATGGTGGTGGTGGTGGTGGTGGTGGTGGTGGTGGTGTGTGTGTGTGTGTGTGTGTGTGTGTGTGTGTGTGTGTGTGTGTGTTTTCAGAACTGACCAACCAGTTAGAGTGATCTTCCCTGGGGAAGATTATTTCTCCTGCTCTCAATGTTTTATAGTTGCCTGTAAATATTTGTCTAGAGTTGAGGCCTCATGACCCTGCCTCAACCCCAGTGCCATCCACACTAGCCTATCTATTGGTGTTATCTTTGTTTTGGTAGCCATGATGGTGAGACTTCACAGGTGTACCTTCTAACATTTCTAAGTGACACAATCTCACAGCAAACTCCCTGATCCTCCAACTCTTACAATCTGTACCCCTGAGCCTTGGTTACAGGAGTGTTTTGTAGATGCATCTAATGGATCTGGCTCCACAACTCTATTTTGATTGGTTGTGGTTTTCTGTAATAGTCTCCTTTTGTTGCAAAGAGACGGTTCCTTGATGGAGGACTAAACTTGTCAGTGTGTATAAGGACAGAAATTAGATTGTTGTTGGGGATGAAGATGCTTTAGTAAAGTCTCAGCTTTTATGTTATTCTGCCCTGTTCAATTCTTATTCTGTATTTGTCTCCCTCCCTCTTCCATAATTGAGCCAGTACACCTGTATCCTGCTGTTCTCCTCTCTAATTTACTCCCTGCTGTCTAGCCACATCTGAGGATTTGGAGCTAGGAACCTAAGATGAAAATACTGTTGATCTTTCTGGATTTGGGTTACCTTACACAGTATATTTTCTTGTTCTAGTTATTTACTTGTACATGCCATGATTTTATATTTCTTTACAGCTGAATAGTATCCCATAGTGTATAAGTACTACATTGTCAGTATCCATTCATTAATGAAGGAAATTTAGGGTTATTACATTTCCTAGCTCTTGTGGATAGAGAGGCAACGAATATGGCCGAGTAAGTATCTGTGGAGTAGAATATCCAGTCCTTTGGCTTTCAGTGGTATAACTGGATCATATGGCGGAGTTATTCTTAACTCTTTGAGGATTCTCCACACTGATTTCTAGAGTAGTTAGACCAGTTGTAATACCACCAAGAGTAAAGGAGGGTGTTTTCCCCTACGTTCCCTTCAGCATTTGTTGTTTTGTTCTTCTTTGCCATTCTGTCTGAGGTAAGATTAAATCTCCAAGGTTTTTTTTTTTTTTACTTTATGTTTGCTTAATTGCTAGTGATGAACAGAATTTTGTGAGATATCCCCTAACCATTTTTTTTGAGAACTCTTTGTTCAGGTCCCAAATCCCTTTTCTTTTTTCTTGAATGGGTCATTTTTTTTCCCCTTTGACTCTGTTTTTTGAGTTCTTTATGTATTCTGAATATTTATGCTCTCAGATGAATTGTTGGCAAAGATTCTCTCCCATTTGTTTCTTTAGTTGTTCAATAACTATTTAGTTTTAAGAATTCCCAAACATCAGTTCATAGCCTTAATTCTTAGGTAAATTAGTTCATATTCTGAAAATCCTTTCCAATACCTATATCCTGTAGGGTACTTTTCATGTTTTCTTTCAGCATTTTCAATGTTTCAGGTTTCACTTTTATGTCCTTGATTCATTTGGAGTTAGTTTTTGTTCAGGGTGATAGATACAGATCTAATTTCATTCTTCAGCATATGGGCAGCCTTCCCACCACCATTTGTTGAAGTTTTTTTTCACAAGCATATGTTTTTGGCATCTTTGCCAAATATTAAATGGCTGAAGTTATGTGTACTTATTTCTGGGTCTTAATTTTGTTCCATTGGTTTACATGCTTGCTTTTTGTTTTTGTTATTGATTTTTATTTTTGCCAAGAACATATTGTTTTTGTTGCTACAGCTCTGTCGTATATCCTGAGCTCTATTAATCCCCCCATCATTTTTGCCTTTTGCTCAGAATTGTTTTCACTCTCCAGGATATTTTATGCTTCCATATGAATTTTAGGACAGATTTTTCTTCTGTGAAGTATGAGGTGGGGATTTTTTTTATTGGGATTGTATTGAATCTGCACATGGCTATAAGCAGATTAGTCATTTTTCACAATATTATTTCTATCAATCCATGAGTATGATATATATTTCTTTTTTTCTTTTCATATTCTTTCTTTTTTTCTGGTGTCTTTATCGCTTTCTTCAGAAGTTTAAAGTTTTCTTTCTAGGGATCTTTCACTTCCTTGGATAACTTTATTCTGTGATATTTTGTTTTTATTGATGCTACTGTGAATGGGAGTATGTTTACTATATCATTCTCTGTAGGTTTGTTGTGGGTTCATAGAAATGCCATTGGTTTGTTCAAGTTGATTCTGGATCCTGCCACATTGCTAAATTTGTTGATCATTTCTAGAAGTTTTCTGATAGAAATTTTGGGATCTTTAATATATATATATATTATATACATATATAATATATTATATATATATATATATATATCATGTTATCTGTGAGTAGGGATGGTTTTACTTCTTCTTTGTGACCTCTCAACTTCTTTCTCTTGCCTAATTGCTCCAGTTAGTGCTCTGAGTACAACACTGGAAGGAAGGGAGACAGTGGATAACCCTGTCTCATTCCATATTTTGATGAGATTACTTCAAATTTTCCTCCATTTAGAATGATGGCTGTGGACTTCTCATATGTATCTTTTATTATGCTGAAGTATGTTTTCTCTGTTCCTACTTTCTCTATGATTTTTATCATAAAAGCCTGTTGAATGTTTTTTCAAAGACTATTTTGCTTCTGTGTGTGAATCATGTGAATTTTGTCATTAAATACATTTATATGTTTTATTACATGTATTGACATGTATATGTTGAACCATCTCTACATTTCAGGAATAAAGATAACTTGTTCACCAATTTGAAAAAGGGCAAGTGTTATATGGGAAGGGTTGAAGGAAGGAAAGGTAATTAGGAGATGATTTACTATATTTTGATTGCAAGACATATTTAAGATAAAAATAAAAACCAAGAGTAATTTTTAAAATGAAAAATCCTCCTATTTTCTATAAGATGATTGTGAGCATTAAATGACTGCTTCTCAGCATGGCATGGATTCAGTATAATGGGCTGTTTTAGTTCCACATTGTTGGGGAAAAAGGAGGGATAAAAGAATGAAGAGAGAGAGAGAGAGAGAGAGAGAGAGAGAGAGAGAGAGAGAAGAGAAATGAGCTTCAAGTGACTCTAAAAACTAAGAATTTTGTCAAAGCACCATTGATATAAGAATGCATAAGAATATGATGCTTCATTGAAACAAATTTTGATTATGAAAGATGCTAAAGTTTTTAGTAAGTTATAGTAATAAAAACTCAACAATCTACACATTTATACTGAACACCTGGCTAAAGCTGAAAATTGCAAAAGACCAAATGCTGGTGCAGACACAGAGAACCTGGGACAGTCGTACACTGTTTATGGGTTGCAGCGTACAGTCTGATAGTTTATTATAAAATTAACTATTAATTAATACATGACCCAGGAACAAACTCTTGAGCTAGAGAAATTAACACATGTTTATTCAAAAAACACACTATATATATATATATATATATATATATATATATATATATTGAGCTCTACCTGGAGCTAATTCAGATATTATTAAATAAATAAAGAGTAGAATAAAATGAAATCAAAACCTATATCACATCCATATTGTAGAATACCACTTTGCAGGGACAAAAGAACACAAACAGTTATGGATGCATGTAACAATTTGGATAGATCCTTAGGGAATTACAGTAAGTAAAAGAGTCATTCACAAAAGGACATGCTGTATAATTTGTTTTACATAACATGTTCAACATGATGAAATTACCGAAATAGAACTGAGATTAGTGGTTCTCAGAAGTTGGATGCTGAGGGAGTAGATATGAAAAGACAGAGTCTTGAAAATGATGGGATTCATTCTACCCTTGGCTATAATAGTGACATACAATAATAATCACATGAAAAAATCACATGGAATATGGCACACATGCACACATACACTCTCACACACATATACCTGTACATGTTTTACAAAACTGATGGACTTTGAATATTTGTGGATTCTCTGAGTGTCAACAGCCGGGCTAATGGATTATGTTTTATTATAGTTACAATACTTCACTATAAAGGGAGATTGAGGTGAAGAACACATGACCTGTCTTTGTTTTCCATACAACTATAAGGGAGTCTAAAACTGTTTCAAAATGAAGCATCAAATTAAACAAAAGGGATTATTTTAAGCACAAAAGGAGCTTTGACATCAAGTATTCATGAGTTAGAAGTGAGCCAAGAAGGTTGGTGAGACTCCAAGAAGGCCATGTACCCCAACATCGTCTTCAAAGAGAATAAAAATAAAAGAAACTCGGGTGTGGAATTATAGTGCACAGACTACCATGAAAAAGGAAAACTGGTTTGGGAAAGTACTATACCCAATATGCCACTGAAAGATGGTCTTCACTTTTAGAAGTTTCTGTTAAAATCATTAATTCCACTGCTATCTACCCATTCAGCAAACCATGCCTTACACCTTGGAAACAAAACCAGGGCCTCTCCACCGTCGTTGATGGAATCTGCTGGCTTGATCTTGTTCAGGCAATCACAGCCCACTGTGAATTCATACATGTATCAGTACTATCATGTCCAGAAGACATTGTTTTGGCTCAGTCCTCCCTAACCTCTGGCTCTTACAATTTTTTCTGCTCATCTTCTGTGATGGTCTCTGAGTCTTTTGGAAGGAAAGGGGGTGATACAGATACTCTATTTATGACTGAGCACTCCACTGACATTTATTTTCTACACATGACCAGTTATGGATTTCTTAATCAACCACCATCCACTGTACATAAAAACTTTTCTGATGAGGTCCAATAGTTGCAATAATCTATGGGTACAGAGTTAATTTAGAGGACAATTGATGCTATGTCCAATCAGTAGGATGATGATAGTAAGTTTTCCCCTGGGCATTGGGAACTTCCAGACATGTTCTTTACCAGCTTTGTAGTCATTCTGGTATCCATTCCTTTCTGCAGAGGAATGTTTAGGTCTAATCAGAAAGTAGATGTTTCCCCCCATAACATTCATGCCACTATTGCACCTTGTCAGAAGAATTGTTTTTGTAGCTCCATGGTTCACAGTTTGGTATGTAAGACTGTTGATGAACTGCACCCCCAGCAACCTTCACATACTTTCTCCTTGCCATGGAATAACCCGGGTCTTCAAACAGAAGTTTGTTAGGAGTACAAGTTTGTTAGCTAGAAATCCAGAGAGGCCTTAATCCCATGTGAAGCAGAGGGCAGCCACTGCTTGTACTTCAAAAAATAAAAATACATAAATAAATAACTTATTGAATGAGAATTTTCATTAAATTAAATGCACACACACACAGACACACACACACACACACACACACACACACACACACACACACACACACACGCATGCATCTTGATTAATCATCAGTGCAATCCCAACAGTGCTGTATTTTGTGGAACAAAGAAGGGTTTGGTGGGAAGAGCTTACTGAGGATGACAAAATGAGTCCCCAGAAGGCATGAAAAAATAGCCACCGTGTCCCCAAAGCTCTGGCTTGTATTCACCAAGCTAAGCCATGATGACATAGAAGAATTCATAAATGTGTGATACAATCAGTATTTCTCTAAGCCCAGAATGCAAATATACAACACTCAAGGTCTATTTTTTTCTATGATTAATCTGGAAGCCCCAGATGGACGTTGGTGAAATAAGATCATTATTACTTCTCTAGGTTCAAATGGTTTAGAGATTTTTTTTTTTACTTCACTTCTGTATATTTATGGTGATAGCTCATGTAAGAATGCTTGTTTTTGTTTCCATTTTTACTACGTAAAGTTTAGGTGTAGTTTCACGGAAATGAAGTGAAAACTAGTTAATCCTGACCCAGAATGAAACTTTGGGGAGAATGCTCCTTTGAATGCTAGGAATTGTTCCTACTACAGCTGATTTCCCAGGTGAGGTAAATGTGCTGGAAGCTGAATGGCTGTGGTATGGAAAGGTACCCCCACTTATTATGGTTCACCACCTGCTAGCCTTTCCTCGTCAACTGAGCTCATGATGAGATGGATCATGACAAGCTCAGGTAGAGGGAAGAAGTGCACTCAGGAGGCAGAAAGGTGCATCTTCAACCTCTGGGGACTCCCTTACTCTCCCCTTCCTCTGACTCTTAGTCAGTGCCACATGGGCAAAACACAACTTTTGTTCTTGTTCTCAACACAGAAACCAAGGCTAATCCTATAACTATACCACAGTGCAGAAACTTCAGCCTGTTTTTGGTTCTCAACAAATACATAAGCAGCTACCTGCTACCCAACCCAATATTGCATAATCACAAGGCTATGATTTGTGTTTGAAGGGCTTCTTTTGTTGGATTTTACTGTTTAATGTGAACAGACAGGTCATTTCTTCTCTGTCATTACCATTTGTTCGGTTTTTTTTTTTTTTTTGGCCTTCCCTTTGTTAAAGACAAGGATTCTTCTTATGCCATTTAAAAACATGACTAACATTTTCTTTCAGCCCAATAGATACAAACAAGACCTTGAATAGCGAAAACTTAGGAGTATAAAGAACCAGAAAAAAAGGTATTTTAATATAATGTAACAATGTCTCAAATATATGTTTTATATTTAAGAAGAACTGCTAAATGTCTCTAGAACCTAAGAGGCTGTTTGATAAGTCAGTAATGAAATGAGGTTTTCAGCAACAGTTATTAGTTTTAAACATCAAATACAATAAATAAAGGGGTTGAGGAAATGGCTTGATTGGTAAAGCATTTGCCTGAGATCAGATCCTCAGCATTTGTGTAAAAGTCCTGAAAGCCAAACTGTGTTTGGCCACATGGATCAGTAGTACCTGTGCTGGGGGTAAGGGAAGACAGCAGACGGGGGTGGGGTGGGGGGGTGGGCTTTGGCTCTCTGACAAGCCTACCTCAGTGAGCTCCAGGTTCAATATTGACCTTTTCTCAAAAAGTAAGGTAGAAAAAAATAGAGGAAGACATTCAATGTCAAGCTCTCGTCTACACACACACATGTGTAGACATAGATACCACACATACATGTTCATATATACATATGCACTCCCACACAAATAATAAATAGCAACATATTTTAAAATCTGAAAATTGTCAATGCTAAGTGAAGTTAAGTGATAACAATATAAATTGACACAGTATTTTTGAAAAACCATTTATCAAGCTGATCAAAATGTCCTTAAAAATGTTAACTGTGGAAATGATACTGGCTGCAGGAAAGTGTACTCTACACAAGATTGTTATATCTGCATTTACAAAGTTATGAATATGGAAAGAAGATGCAATCTTAAATTAAAGGTTAAGTGTGTGTGTTTGGCCATAGAATGCAGATCTATGTAGACATGATAAAAGCTTCTGGTGTGTTTTGGGTTGGAGAAGCTCTAAGCTGTACATGCTAGGCAAGGGAATAGTGTGAATGATGAGTTTAAAGTTGGTGTCCATCAACTGAAGAATGGATAAAGAAAATGTGGTACATTTACACAGTGGGGTATTACTCGTGTGGCAAAAACAGTGACATCATGAAATTTGTAGGCAAATGGATGGAACTAAAAAGGATCAACCTGAGTGAGGTAACCCAGACCCAGAAAGACAAGCATGGTATGTACTCACTCGTAAGTGGATATTAGCTGTAAAGTAAAAGATAATTATTCTATAATCCACAGACCCAAAGAAGCTAAGTAACAAGGAGGGCTCAAGGGAGAACACTTGGATCTCACTATGAAAGGGAAATAAAATAGTCATCACAGGTGGATAGGGGAGAGATCTGGATAGAGCAGTGGTCATGGGAACAAGAGGGGTCAGCTTGTGGGGAGGATGGAGGGAGAGAGTACTGGAAAAGACAACTTAGTGCAATGGAAACTCCTAGGAATCTATGAGGGTGACTCTAGCTAAGCCTCCTAACAGTGGGAGATACGGAAACTGAACTGGCCATCTCCTGTAACCAGGCAAGACTTCAAGTGGAAGGATTAGGAAAACTAGCTACATAACCTCTGACCTACAATTTGCTCTGCTTATAAGATACTATGGGAAAAAGTTGGCACAGAAATTATTGGAGTTGCCAAACAATGATTGATCCAGCTTGAGACTCATACTATGAGAAGGAGCCCACCCAGTACAATGTCTGGAGAGCCAGGATCCAGAGGTTGGTCAGCTTAGAGACCTAGGATAGAACCAAACATGACTGGCAAAAAAGAAAAAAAACCAATGAAATGATTTCTAATGATATTCTGCTACACTCATAGATCATTGCCTAGCCCATTTGTTATCAGAGAGACTTCACCCAGCAACTGATGGAAACAGATGCAGAGACCACAGCCAAACAGAAGGCAGACCCCGGGAAATCATGTGGAAGAGGGTCTCAAGGATTATGGGATCCAGAGGGGCCAAGGACATCATGCGGAAACACACAGAGTCAATTGATCTGGGCTCATGGGGGTTCATGGAGACTGATCTGCCAATCAGAAAACTTGCATGGGATTGACCTGGGCCTTTTGCACATGGGTTGTATTGTGTGACTTGGTTTTCTTGTGGGACCCCTGGCAGAGGGAGCAGGGGCACTTTCTGACTCTGTTCCCTGCTCTTGGGACCTTTCCTCCAACTGGGTTGCCTCCTTCAGGTTTAATAGGAAACGAAGTGCCTAGTCTTGCTGTAAGCAGACATATCATGGTGTGCTGATATACATAAAAGCCTGAACTTTTCTGAAGGGAAGGGAGAGGGAGTAGACAGGGGGAGTTGGGAGATTGAGGAAAGGGACTGGGAGAAGAGAAGAGGAGGGAAAGAGGGGAAACTGTTATCAGGCTTGAAAAAATGAATCAATTGATTAATTAATAAAAATAAATAAAAATTAAAATTAGGCATGCTTTCCTATGTATTTAAATGTATACACATCTACATAGTGACACAGGTTAATTTCCTCTGACTCCAGAGGACAGTAACAAAGTCTAGATTCCAGTTTTCTCGTGCAGTGTTGCCTCCCTATACAACAAAAACACAAAGACAGGATCAATTCCAGGGTTCTTTCTAGAATGCTTAGGTGTCAAGGAAACAGGCAAACACACCCAGGAAGTATACCTGCTACTTCCCTTCCTTCCTTTGCTTTGAAATTCATCATACATATTCTTTAATTTTAAAGGAAACTTTCTAAGCACTTGGTAGGGGGTGTGAAGCTTATGAAATACTTGATAGTTTGCCAGAAATAATAATGGATAACATCTGCAATGGAAGCATCATAGAACACCTCCAACAGTCTCTAAAGTGACTAAATATAAATCTCCACTTTTGTCACATCTAAGTAAGGCCAATACCCACTCATTCAGAAGTCAGTGAATACTACAGAGAACACAATGACAAAGAAAGAATTCCCATTTGTCAAGAAAGTCCAACAATCCCAGACATGTACTGGTCATCAGTCTTCTCTGATCATCTCCACAGCTCTCTTTCTTTGCTTCTCTTACATATTATCCTTCATGTTACTTGTGCAGCCTCTCTACTTAGCAAGCTTCCTCTAGAGACTTAAATATTTAACATTACAAAAATATGACCGGGAAAACGCTCCTGTTTTGCTAAAATTTCTTCCCTGGAGATCTGAATGATGTGTATTCCCTTTCTTAAAGGTGCCAACGACAAACAATGATTACACCAATTTTCACCCCATTGAACCAATGAGATTATTGGGATTACTTGCAGAGAATGAGTGACAGCCTCATGGATGATCCAAAAGCAGTATCACTGGAAAATCTACCTAGCATATAGTCTGGTGCTGTCACTACTGCCATCTTATTCTGTGGTATCAGAACTCTGTCTTGCACCATGGACTGAAGATTTAGAGCTCTTCAGGTATCCTCTAGGTCTTCTTTACCAATTTGTGACCACTGAGTCATCCATCCTTAGTGACTGAGCAGCTACCACGTCCTTTGATACTCCAGTGTTAGACAAGCATTGTTGGACTATAGTTCTGTTCTTCTAGAGAATCCTGACTGATACAGACAGAATAGTCAATAATCAAATGGAATTGTAGGTGCTAGTGATATGTTAGACACAAGGTGATAATAGTTCAGGTTATTTTTCAATCTTCTGCATCTTACAGTCATGGCTTGCGATGTTTATCAGAAAACTAGCTATCTGGAAAATGATATTGACAAGCTGAAAGGTGATGGATTGGTTCCATATTGGGTCATAGCTTGAGAGTTGTTCATGTTTCAGACATTTTTGAAGGAAAATCTAGGACATAAGATGTAAAGATGTATCCATCTCAAACGATGTGTTCAGCCTGTGGCCTTGAAGCTCTTCTGTGCTTTGGTTGTGGGAACTTCTACTAGCCCAGCACTAAACCTCTTGTTGCACCTGCTTATTTTGCTTCCAAGATGGCTCCATTCAGGCTGGAAAGGAGGACCTGGATACATCAAATCCCTGTTTCTATCCTTCCAGGCTAGAAATTTACTAATCAAAAAATATTTGATTCTTTCCTAACTGTGATGGCTAAATTTCTCAATTTACAACCTGTCTTGTTTTCTTTAAAAGTTAGATAATCATCAATCAGGGCTTTAATAAGTTTTGTTTAGTTTTTAATTCAGAAAACTTGGACTTTTTTTATTCAATCTGTTATTGATAAAATCTTGAAAGTAGTTTTAAGAATTAAATTACATAGATATGTATGAGACTTGTTTTGTAGCATATTGAATAGATTGCTGATTTAGTTCTCTGAATATTATTGAAGTTACTACTCAGCTAACTGGATATTAGAAAAGATTAAAGTTTTAGACTTTATATGCGACTTTAACCGAGATGTTCCCATTTGGCTCTGTGAGAGTCTCATATATACTGAAATCATCTTATTCCATTATACTAATGAAGAAAATGAACCCATAAGCATGACACATTTGACAAAGTTGCACGACCAACAGGAGTGTCTTTGACATGCCTCTTCCTTCCCCTATCTAGAAATTACACCAAGATGTAATCCTCAAGACACGCTCATCACAAGGTGTTCCTTTATGAGGTCCACTGGCTTATTGTCTCTCTCATCGTGTCAAATGATTCACTGATAGATCTGATCTCTATTTCACAGCATCAGCAATTTAATAAAATATAACCAGTGAATCTATAAATTGGGTGATTCTATGAACTCATGGAACTCTTTATTGTTGACAAATAAAATCTGAAGTCATTTCCTAATTGATTTTTAAGTTAATGTACAGCATAATCAGATTCCTTCCCATACCATTATCCAAGCTTTGTAATTCACCTTCCTCTTCCATGCCCTTCCCCTACCATGCATCTCCCTCCTAATAGGCCTCTTCCTCTTCCATGTTTTCCCTTTCTACTTCCATGTTACATAAATCCCATTACTTCTTGTCCTTAAGATCATTTCTGACCCTTTCTAGTTTCAACTCACATATGTGTATATATTCATGCTTGTGTACTTGTGCACGCACACACACACACATATAAATTCAAATCCAGGTTGTGGATATGAGATAAAATATGTTATTTGTCTTTCTGAGCCTGAAGAATTTCACTTTAAGAATGATTTCCTGTTCTATCTATTTTCTTGCCAATATAATGATTTTTTTCTTATATAGGAATAAAGCTCCACTGTGTACATATACCATATTTTACTTATGAATTCATCTTTAGGACATCTAAATTAGCTCCATTTTTTAATGCAGCAGTGGGTGTGCAGGTATTTGTTTGGGGCATATAGCCAGGAGTACTAAAGCTAGGTCACATGGTACTTCCATTTAATTTTTTCTTAAGGAAAGTCCATACTGATTCCCATGGTAGCTGCATTGGTATATATTTCCACCAGTACTGTTGATGGGAAAATCTGCACACATTTTAAGGATAAAATTTGAAATTGGACATTCCTCCTGCTGCTGAAGTCTATTTTATGCCAAGCACCTGCTCTAGACACTCAATCATGTCAGTAAGGCAGTAGTGAATTAATAGTGATGGTGTGACATTAACATTGTGGGTATGGCTTCAGATCTAATCACCCTCACTACACCTCATTTGAGACATCCATGGTGATTCACCATAGAGACATCACCGGACATATATCACAGGAGATTGCCAAATTATGTACTCATTTCTGCAAAATAAAAAAGCAGAAAGAAAGGATGGAGGAATGAAAACAATGGAAGAAAATGAAAGAAAAATGAAGATGAGGAGGAAATAATGGAATTCTCACAGCTTATCAGGTGGTATGAATTTATGACTACATGAGTTTTACTCATTTGCATAAAGCTGAGTTATGTATCTACAAGTTTTATGGTGGTCAAAATATTCAACATAAAATCAGGCAACATTGAATTCTTCTAAAATACCTATCTAAAAATACCCTTTCATATTCAGTTATTTAATTTATTTTAATTGGAAGATGTATGCTTAGCACAAGAGCACCATAGAATTGACCAATAAATTACTTACCACTGCCAGGGTCCTAGGCTTCCCTACTAGTGTTATTTTAAGCCACTTGACAGTAATTAAATAATAATTGCATCACAGTAACAGTTGAAAATTTCCAACTGAGTGAATTACTTATGTACTATATTAAAATTCTATTCTTATAATTTTACATTGATTGAAGGGTAGATAAAAAGCAAGATAGTTGTCAATTTAAAGAAAGACTGTAGATTAAGATGTCCTTTGCATTGTTAAAATATTTACACACAATCATTATTCTATAAATAGAAAATCTGTTGTCAAGATGATTCCTTTAAAGCCAATAGCAATCATTATTCTCAACCCAAAATAGTGTTCATTTGAAAAAATTGGCACTAAAATATAATTTTAGGGGAATATAAGCAAAATAAGTGGAAGACTCATCAGTATGAAGACTTGCTTTCACACTCTAGTACATTCTATGGTCTTACATTTTGGGGGAGTGTATCTTTATTTCCTAGTCATATGTAAAATAACTGTACATCTGATAATATATGGCTTCTCTGTTCTATTAAAAGGATAGACCTGACATTATTTCAAATTCTAAATCTTAGTTTGAGATGTTTGTCTTAGACTAGCTGCTGTCACATTTAGATAAATTGTAGCAACTTGAAATGCTATTTGTGAGAATGAAAATAAATGTCATTCTTTAGCATGTTTTTCAACTTCCAAATTGTAATGTACAGAGAATTTTGAAAACTGGTGAATCCAAGGAAAGATTTCTTAGTTAAGTGAAGGAATCATGTTACAGTGAAATATTTGGTTGATTATGTAATAAGTGAGCATATTTCTTTGGGAATGGCTAAAGAGGGAATTCCATCTATTCAAGTATTATCTCTAAGTAATATTGTGTACATCAGAAACTCTAGTGAGACATACATAAGCATATCTCTATATGGGTACATATATTATTTCTTCTAAATTATGTATGATATCTAACGCTTGTGTGGTTATTTATAATTTGGAGTCATATTTGCATAGACATCCATCTATGAGTTTCAGTTCGTATGCTATGACCAAGAGAGGTTTATGAAGTAAACCTGACAGTTTCTTTCTGTTGGAAATTTCATTTATTCATAAACTGTGGGCTTATTTTAGTTTTATAGAAATGTACCTGGCTTAAAACTCATCCATTTTAAGTACAAAATTAATGAATTTTACTACATATATATTATAGACTAATTTAGACTTTTTCATCAATTCTGAAAGCTCCTTGGGTATTGTTTGTACTCAAATCCTGCTCCACCTTCAGTCTCAAGTCAACATTGATCTGCTGTCTGTCTTTATTGATTTGCATTTTCTGGAAATGTATTCTTGTGGTTTCTTGCATTCACTGTGTTTCTGGAATTTGTAGGGTTGTAGAATCTGAGAATATTCCATTCCAGTTCATTATCGTTCCATGCACTCCATCTTACTATCTCAGTCACAAGTTGAAAAACACATGTACTATTCCCAGTTGTAAGCTATTTTAAGTAAGGTTGCTATGGAGATTTGTGTCTAAATCTTTGGGTAAACATAGATGTGATGGCTGATCTTGGTTGTCAACTTGACTGCATCTGGAATTAGCTAAATCCTAGGTATCTGGGTGTATCAATGAGAGATTTTTCTTGATTGTACCGTTTGAGATAAGAAGGTCCACCCTAAATCTGGGCCACACCTTCTGGTGGCAGCAAACATATAAGGATGTGGAAACCAAAAGTTTCTGTTTTTGCTGCTTGCCCCCAGTCTCTCTGATAAGTTCATCTCTCCTGCTGCTTTGCCATTACTTCACTGGTATTTGAACTTTAAGGATTTCAATATAGACTAGAGAGCAGCTGAGACATCTAGCCTATGGACTGAACAACTACTATATTATTGACTTTCTCATCAGGAGACACCCGTTGTTAGACTAGCCAGACCACAGTCAGGAAGCCTCAAATAAATCTCCTTTCAATACATAAAGATTTAATCTATCAGTTCTGTTCCTCTAGAGAGAACTGACTAGTACAATAATCTTTTGAATTTTGAGAAGAAATCTATGAGAGAACAGTGATTTTACTGTCAATGTTTATAGTGTTAGAAACATTTCAACCTTTCTCATTGAATCAGTGCCAGCATCAACATGTGAGAATTTCAGCCTCTCCTTCTCCTCACCGACATTTAGTATTGTCCATCTATTTATTACCGCCATCTTTGCAACAGTTGAGGAGTGGAATCTTGTAAATTTCATTTCTCTATGATTTTTGGCATTGAGACTATTTTCACACATTGATTATATTTTTTTTGTTTTCTTTGATAATGGGAAGTCAGCTCATCTATTTCAGATTTTCATCTTCTCACTGTTAACTTAAGAGATAACTTTATATATTGTGTATAAAATCCAACTTCAGATATATGTTTTGATAATTCTCACTTGAGGCTTGTTTATCACTGTATTTTTTAGATTTTCTTATAGGTGTTTATGAGAGGGAAGAGCTTTTTAAAAATGGCATTCAGTTGGTCATTTTTTAAATTTTAGAAATAATGCTTTTCCTGTCAGATCAACTTTATTGGCTAATTTAAGGTTAAAGTACTTTATTCTAAAAGTATAACTTCAACTTTCATATTGGAGCCTATAATTTATTTTGAGGTAAGTTTTATATATTATATGAAATACCACATGAAGTGTTGCTTTTGTATTGGCAGAAGTATAATTGTTCCAGAGTTGTTAGGTAAAAAGATTATCATTTTCCCCAAGGGATTCATGATCTCAAAACTACAGAGAACAGCCAGGGTTTATGCCTACCATCTGGGTTCTGTTCCATTGATCCACAGGCCCACTTTTTATCCATACTACATTTGAAATAAATTTATGTGTGACCTTCAACTTTATTCTCCTTTTGCAAATATTTTTGCTTTCTGCTTGTCAGTTTTTCCAACAAAACTTATAGGGCTTTGCTTGGGATTGTAGTGTGTCTGTAAAATATTTGAAGGAGAATCACCATATTAAAATAATTTGCAAGAATTATTGATATACAATTCTCGTGTGATTCAGCCTACCAATTTTAGATAAATATTATTTAGTACAATCACAGAGATATGTTAATTGTTGCCACAATCCATTGTCAGAACCACTTCATCACCACAAAAGGAAACCTTTAACAGCAGCCATTCATCAATTTCCTTACTTCCCCAACCTTAACCCTAGAAAACTTCTGAATACATCTTCTACCTTTGTAGATTTACCTGTTCAGACTGTTTCTGTAACAAATATCTATAAAATGAAGAATGACCCTTTAGAATTAATATTAAGGAGATGGGAGGTTTTTTTGTCTTATTAGTTCTATAAGAAGTTTATACAATTTGTTTTTATCATATTCTTCTGTCTTCCAAAAACTCTTCCCAGATCTGTTCATTTCCCCCTTCAACATCCACCCCCCCATCAAGACTAATATGTGTTGCCCAAATATTCTTAGATATGTGGCTTTCCACTGGAACATGGTTGATTTACAAGGAACTACACTCTTAGAGAAGACTGACTCTTTCTCTACCAACAACTCACAATTACCAATAGTTCCTCAGTGAGGCATAGAACAATGTGCCCAACTCCCCTCTCCATGGTGAAATTTCCTCTGGCTTGGGCTTGCACAGGTGGACATCTCAGCCTCTTCTGGACTGCTGAAGGGAAGAAAGGAACATCAAGGAGCAATTGAACATATTGATGAGGTACAAAATAAAATATATAGAATAACTGAACAAGCCAGTGAGGAAATTTTGAAACTTGAACAGAAATATAACATCTCTTCTGATAATTTCAGTATCAAAAGAGATCAGAATAGATCTCTAATATTCCAAATTTCAGGGTAACATTTGTCAGCCATCCACAAGTGTCTCCATTGCTTAGGGATTAATGTGGACTATTTGTCCTCATGTGAAGTGACAGAATTTGAGCATACAGGTTTTTGAAGTTTTACTACTTATGTTTATGAACAATTCTAATTAACACTATCAAAATGTGGCATGGAAGTGGCTTCTGTATGCACCTTTCTCTTCTTCATATCTTTGGTAAATCTAAGACTTTCATCACTAAGTAAAACCTTAGTTAAGGAATTCTCAATGATACCTTCATCAGATCAATTCTTAATTGTTTTCATCATGAAATACCTACAACCAGTTCCCCCAGGGTTAACATATCAGCACAAAAGAGGGGATTGAAGAATTTAAAAGCAAGGGGTGATGGATGGCTACAATGAAACAATGTTTTCGATACAACAGGGTGGTCAGTTTCACATATGATCTCACAGTGTTTGCGACAACAGTCACAAGACTGTGAGCACAAGATAATGCCAGCCCAAAGCCCAGTATGGAGGTTAGAGGTGGCCACAAAGTCCCACACCTAGGTGAGGAGCTACTAGCAGTTGTTGGCTGCTGGCTGAATTTTCTTCAAGGATGAGGTTTACAAGAGGCAACTCAGGCTCCAGTAGCTGTCCACATATTAAGTAGATTCAGAGGGTTAAACACACACACACACACACACACACACACACACACACACACACACACACACACACACACACATACACGAAGGAATAGTAGTGAGAGCAATGGAAGGATATTGGGGTGGGTGAATTTAATCAAAACACATGATACGTATATATGAAATTCTGAAAACTGAGGAGGAGGAAAGTGGGAGAAGGAGGAAAGAAATAGTGGTAGCTTTTCCAAAAATGTTTTAGTGTACTTATTTAAATAACATTTATTTTTTGTCCTTGGTTAATATATTATGCTATATTGATGAATTTGTAAGGGATTAAACCAACCTTACATTATTGAATCAAATCGGCTATTGATTTAAGCATTTTAAAGAAGTTAATCTATTTCAATCATTATTATTTGCTATTTTTGTATCTGTATCAGTGAGAAATACTGACCTATAATTTTATACCTTGATTTAAATGTCTTTACCTGTCCATACATAGCACCAGAGTAACACTGTCTTTGTAGAATGACTTGGAAAATAACTCACCGCCTAGTAGTCTAGGAGATCTCCTAATTTTCTAATTTCTATTAATTCTTAAATGTTTATTAGAATTTATCAGTGAATCCATAAAAGTGGGGGATTTTATGGAATATTTCAATTGAAATCACACATTTATTGTTGGTAATATATTTGTGCTACATATTTCTATTTGAGAAATTTAAGTCCTTATATGTTTTTGCTTATTTGATCTGTTACCTAATTTTGATAATTTCCATTATTTTACATGATAATTTTTTTTATTTCTATCAAGTTGTATGGCTGTCACTTCTTTCCTAACTGAAGTTGGTATTTTGAATCTTATCTGCCCATTTTCTTAAGTACTCTGTCTAAATGTTAGTCAATTTTGTTAATCTCTTCAAAGAAGCACCTTTTGATCTTATTGAATTTTCTCTGTTGTTTTTCTGTTCTCTACTATTTGATTTGCCTCCAACCTATCAGTTCCTTCTCGCTGCTTGCCTTGTTTATAGCTTTCTAGTTTTAAAATGCAAGGTTCCTAATATGTGCATCAGCTTCTTACCCAGGGCTGTAACAAATTAACACACATTTAATAGCCATCACTTAATTAATTAATTATTGTGTCTGTTTCCCTGCAGTATTCAAGGATGGAACCCAGAGCATTTCGGTTTATCTGTTAAACAAATATTCACAAATGAGGGAAATTTTCAGCTAAACGTGGTGGCTTTAAGCAAGTTTATTTTCTTCCAGATCTGTAATTTTTAGCCTAACATGTCTTAATCTCCATTCAAGATTGCAACAGGGGTGGGTTTCTTTCTAGAATCTTGCAGGGAAGGTAAGTTCCCTTAGCTTTTCGAGTTTCTAGAGATTTCTTGAGTTTCTTGGCTCATAATTGCTGCTACCTTCTACAAAATTAGCCACCACTACATTCCCAAGTTCTTCTGATATTCAAAGTTTTTCTTTCTCTTCCACTTTGACACTCTGTAATTACATTTCAGTTGCACAGATAACTTTAAAAAAATACAGTTATTTCAAGGGCAGTGAATGAGTTTATATGATATTGAATGAGTTAATACTGATATTGCTTGAGTGTCTATTTCCTACAGTCTTTTAGAGGGAACATTTAGGGTAGGTCCTATGTTTTACCTACCAATCTCTAACATCTTTCCTATTACATTGTATTAATTTTCCTTCATTTTCAAATGGTTTTTAATTTCTTGTCTTTAAGTCACTGCTGTTTTTAAAATGTAATGCTGAAATTTTGACATATTTGTAAGCTTTTCAAACTACATGTGCTATTAATTTATATTATTTCATTGTGGTTGAAGAGCACTATTTGTATTGCATTTTTGAGGCTGATTTTCTGGCCTCAGTATCATGTCTCCTGAAGGATGTTCCATGTGCCCTCAGTGTGAACAGACTGCAGGGTTTCAGAGAAACCTGGGCCATTTATAGTGATCAAGCCCTCAATATCAATCTGAATCTCCCTAATATTTATATACAACCTTAAGATTTTCAGCTATTATAGTAGTTGAATTTTCTATTTTCTCTAAAACTTTGCAACGTTGGAAGTATATGTCTTTTGGAGCTTTGTGTATATATTTTTATGACGTGTAAGAAAAAGTTTGATATTTTTTTTTTGTTCTTTTTTTTTTTCTTTTTTTTTTTTAATTTATTTTAATTTATTTTGCAATACAATTCAGTTCTACATATCGGTCACGGATTCCCTTGTTCTCCCCCCTCCCGTCCCCCTCACCTTCCCCCCAACGCCCCCCCCCCCATTCCCATCTCCTCCAGGGCAAAGCCTTCCCCACAGACTGAGGTCAACCTGGTAGACTCAGTCCAGGTAGGTCTAGTCCCCTCCTCCCAGGCCAAGCCAAACAATCCTGCATAGGCCCCAGGTTTCAAACAGCCAACTCATGCAATGAGCACAAGATCTGGTCCCACTGCCTGGATGCCTCCCAAACAGATCAAGCCAATCAACTGTCTCACCCATTGGAGGGCCTGATCCAGTGTGGACCCCTCAGCCATTGGTTCATAGTTCATGTGTTTCCATTCATTTGGCTATTTGTCCCTGTGCTTTATCCAACCTTGGTCTCAACAATTCTCGCTCATATAAACCCTCCTCATTCTCGTTGATTGGACTCCCAGAGATCCACCCAGGGCCTAGTCATGGATCTCTGCATCCAGATCCCTCAGTAGTTGGATGAGGTTTCTAGCACAACAATTAGGGTGTTTGGCCATCCCATCACCAGAGTAGGTCAGTTCGGGCTGTCTCTCGACCATTGCCGGCAGTCTGTTGTGTGGGTATCTTTGTGGATTTCTGTGGGCCTCTCTAGCACTTTGCTTCTTCCTGTTCTCATGTGGTCTTCATTTACCATGGTCTCCTATTCCTTGTTCTCCCTCTCTGTTGTTGATCCAGCTGGGATCTCCCGCTCCCCCAAGCTCTCTTTCCCTCAACCCTCGCCTTTCATTACCCCCACTCATGTCCAGGCTGTTCATGTAGATCTCATTCCATTTCTCTGTCATTGGGCGATCCCTGTGTCTTTCTTGGGGTCCTGTTTTCCGGGTAGCCTCCCTGGTGATGTGAGTAGCAGACAATTCATCCTTGTTTCATGTCTAGTATCCTGCTATGAGTGAGTACATACCATGTTTGTCTTTCTGAGTCTGGGTTACCTCACTCAGGATGATTTTTTCTAGATCCATCCATTTGTCTGCAAACCTCATGATGCCATTGTTTTTTTCTGCTGAGTAGTATTCCATTGTGTATATGTACCACATTTTGTTTATCCATTCTTCAGTTGAAGGGCATCTGGGTTGTTTCCATGTTCTGGCTATTACAAACAATGCTGATATGAACATAGCTGAACAAGTGCTCTTATGGTGTGGTTGAGCATTTCTTGGGTATATGCCCAAGAGTGGTATAGCTGGATCTTGGGGGAGATTGATTCCCAATTTTCTAAGAAAGCGCCATATTGATTTCCAAAGTGGTTGTACAAGCTTGCATTCCCACCAGCAGTGGAGGAGAGTTCCCCTAGCTCCACATCCTCTCCAGCATAAGGTGTCTTCAGTGTTTTTGATCTTAGCCATTCTGACAGGCGTAAGGTGGTATCTCAGAGTTGTTTTGATTTGCATTTCCCTGATGATTAGGGATGATGAGCAATTCCTTAAATGTCTTTCGGCCATTTGAGTTTCCTCTGTTGAGAATTCTCTGTTTAGTTCTATAGCCCATTTCTTAATTGGACTGTTGGGCATTTTGATGTCTAATTTCTTGAGTTCCTTATATATTCTGGATATCAGTCCTCTGTCAGATGTGGGGTTGGTGAAGATCTTTTCCCATTCTGTAGGCTGTCGCTTTGCCTTGTTGACCGTATCCTTTGCTCTACAAAAGCTTCTCAGTTTCAAAAGGTCCCATTGATTGATTGTTTCTCTCAGAGTCTGTGCTACTGGTGTTCTATTTAGGAAGTAGTCTCCAATGCCAATGCGTTCAAGACTACTTCCTACTTTCTCTTCTAGCAGGTTCAGAGTAGCTGGATTTATGTTGAGGTCCTTGATCCACTTGGACTTAAGTTTTGTGCACGGTGATAGATATGGATCTATTTGCAGCCTTCTACATGTTGATATCCAGTTTTGCCAGCACCATTTGTTGAAGATGCTTTCTTTTTTCCATTGTGCACTTTTGGCTTCTTTGTCAAAAATTATATGTTCATAGGTGTGCGGATTAATGTCAGGGTCTTCAATTCGATTCCATTGGTCCACATGTCGGTTTCTATGCCAGTACCAAGCTGTTTTTATTACTGTAGCTCTATAGTAGAGCTTGAAGTCAGGGATCGTGATGCCTCCAGAAGTTGTGTTATTGTACAGGATTCCTTTGGCTATCCTGGGTTTTTTGTTTTTCCATATGAATTTGAGTATTATTCTTTCCAGGTCTGTGAAGAATTGTGTTGCTATTTTGATGGGGATTGCATTGAATCTGTAGATTGCTTTTGGTAAGATTGCCATTTTTACTATGTTAGTCCTGCCTATCCATGAGCATGGGAGATCTTTCCATTTTCTGACATCTTCTTCAATTTCTTTTTTCAGGGACTTAAAGTTCTTGTCATATAGGTCCTTCACTTGCTTGGTTAGTGTTACCCCAAGGTATTTTATGTCATTTGTGGCTATAGTAAAGGGTGATGTATCTCTGATTTCCTTCTCCGCTTCTTTGTCCATTGTATATAGGAGGGCTACTGATTTTTTTGAGTTGATCTTGTATCCTGCTATGTTGCTGAAGGTGTTTATAAGCTGTATCAGTTCCTTGGTGGAATCTTTGGGGTCGCTCAAGTATACTATCATGTCATCTGCAAATAGGGAAAGCTTGACTTCTTCCTTTCCAATTTGTATCCCCTTAATCTCCTTATGTTGTCTTATTGCTCTGGCTAGAACTTCAAGTACTATATTGAATAAGTATGGGGAGAGTGGACAGCCTTGCCTCGTTCCTGATTTTAGTGGAATTGCTTTGAGTTTCTCTCCATTTAATTTGATGTTGGCTGTTGGCTTGCTGTAAATTGCCTTTATTATGTTTAGGTATGTTCCCTGTATTCCTGATCGCTCTAATACCTTTATCATGAAGGGGTGTTGGATTTTGTCAAATGCCTTTTCTGCATCCAGTGAGATGATCATATGGTTTTTTTCTTTGAGTTTGTTTATATGGTGTATTATATTGACGGACTTTCGTATGTTGAACCACCCTTGCATCCCTGGAATGAATCCTACTTGATCATGGTGGATAATTGTTTTGATGTGTTCTTGGAGTCTGTTTGCCAGTATTTTATTGAGTATTTTTGCATCAATGTTCATGAGGGAGATCGGTCTGTAGTTCTCTTTCTTTGTTGTATCCTTGTTTGGTTTAGGAATTAGGGTAATTGTAGCCTCGTAGAAGGAGTTTGGTAATGTTCCTTCTGTTTCTATTGTGTGGAACAATTTAGAGAGTATTGGTATTAACTCTTCTTTGAAGATCTGGTAGAATTCTGCGCTGAAACCATCTGGTCCTGGGCTTTTTTTGGTTGGGAGACTTTTAATGACTGTTTCTATTTCGTTAGGGGTTATTGGACTATTTAAATAGTTTATCTGGTCTTGATTTAACTTAGGTATGTGGTACCTATCCAGAAAGTTATCCATTTCTTTTAGGTTTTCCAGTTTTGTCGAATAGAGGTTTTTGAAGTATGACCTGATGATTCTCTGGATTTCCTCAATGTCTGTTGTTATGTCCCCCTTTTCATTTCTGATTTTGTTGATTTGGATGCTCTCTCTCTGTCTGTTGGTTAGTTTGGATAAGGGCTTGTCTATCTTGTTGATTTTCTCAAAGAACCAACTCTTTGTTTCATTAATTTTTTGTATTGTTCTCTTTGTTTCTATTTTATTGATTTCAGCTCTCACTTTGATAATTTCCTGGCGTCTATTTTTCCTGGGAGACTGTGCTTCTTCTTGTTCTAGAGCTTTCAGGTATGCTGTTAAGTCTCTAGTGTGAGATTTCTCCAACTTATTTATGTGGGCATTTAGTGCTATGAATTTCCCTCTTAGTACTGCTTTCATAGTGTCCCATAAATTTGGATATGTGGTGTCTTCATTTTCATTGATCTCTAGGAAGTCTTTAATTTCTTTCTTTATTTCTTCCTTAACCCATTGGTGATTCAGTTGGGTATTATTCAGTTTCCATGAGATTGCAGGTTTTCTGTAGTTTTTGTTGTTGTTGAAATCCAACTTTAGACCATGGTGGTCTGATAGAACACAGGAGGTTATTCCAATTGTTTTGTATCTGTTTAGATTTGTTTTGTGGCCAAGTATGTGGTCAATTTTAGAGAAGGTTCCATGGGGTGCTGAGAAGAAGGTATATTCTTTTTTGTTAGGATGGAATGTTCTGTAGATATCGATTAAGTCCATTTGAGTCATGACATCAGTTAAGTCCTTTATTTCTCTGTTAAGTTTCAATTTGGGAGATCTGTCCAGTGGTGAAAGTGGGGTGTTGAGGTCTCCCACTATTAATGTGTGGGGTTTTATATGTGATTTAAGCTTTAGTAATGTTTCTTTTACATATGTGGGTGCCCTTGTGTTTGGGGCATAAATATTCAGAATTGAGACTTCATCTTGGTGGATCTTTCCTGTGATGAGTATGTAATGCCCTTCTTGATCTCTTTTGATTGATTTTAGTTTGAAGTCTATTTTGCTGGATATCAGGATGGCTACACCCACTTGTTTCTTAAGACCGTTTGATTGGAAAGTCTTTTCCCAGCCTTTTATTTTTAGGTAGTGTCTATCTTCGAATTTGAGATGTGTTTCTTGTATGCAGCAGAAAGATGGGTCCTGCTTTCGTATCCATTCTGTAAGCCTATGTCTTTTTATAGGTGAATTAAGTCCATTGATATTGAGGGAAATTAATGACCAGTGATTGTTCATTCCTGTTATTTTTTGGTGGTGATGTGTGGGTACTTCTATACGTTGGGGTTTACTGCTGTGGCTTTATCTGTTGCCTGTGTTTTCGAGGGTGTATCTGACTTCCTTAGGTTGGAATTTTCCTTCTAGTGCTTTCTGTAGGGCTGGGTTTGTGGATAAGTATTGTTTAAATCTGGCTTTGTCATGGAATGTCTTGTTCACTCCATCTATGGCGATTGAAAGTTTTGCTGGGTATATTAGTCTAGGCTGACATCCATGGTCTCTTAGTGTCTGCATTACATCTGTCCAGGTTCTTCTGGCTTTCAAAGTCTCCATTGAGAAATCGGGTGTTATTCTGATGGGTTTGCCTTTATATGTCACTTGGCCTTTTTCCTTTGCTGCTCTTAATATTCTTTCTTTATTCTGTACGTTTAGTTGTTTAACTATTATGTGGCGAGGGGACTTTTTTGGGGGGTCTAGTCTGTTTGGTGTTCTATAAGCTTCTTGTATCTTCATAGGCATTTCCTTCTTTAAGTTGGGAAAGTTTTCTTCTATGATCTTGTTGAATATATTTTCTGTGCCCTTGAGTTGGTATTCTTCTCCTTCTTCGACCCCTATTATTCTTAGGTTTGGTCTTTTCATGGTGTCCCAAATTTCTTGGACATTTTGGTTCATGACTTTGTTGGCTTTAGTGTTTTCTTTGACTGATGAATGTATTTCTTCTACTGTATCTTCAACGCTAGAGATCCTCTCTTCCATCTCTTGCATTCTGTTGATTATACTTGCATCTGAAGTTCCCAATCGTTTTCTCAGATTTTCTATTTCCAACATTCCCTCTGTTTGTGTCTTCTTCATTTTTTCTATTTCCCTTTTCAGGTCTTGGACTGTTTCCTTCATTTGTTTCATTGATTTTTCTTGATTTTCTCTCAGTATTTTATTGTTTTCTTCCAGGACTTTATTGATTTCTTCTAATTTGTTTGCCCTTTCCTCTAGTTGTTTACAGCGTTCTTCACATTTTTTTGTCTTTTCCTCTACACAAGCCTCTAGCTTCTTCATGATGTCATTCATAAGGCTGTTTTCTTCTGCTTCTTCCAATTTCTGATGTTCAGGTCTAGGTGTTGGAGGAGGGCTAGGGCCTGGTGATGCTGTATTGCTATTCATTTTGTTGTATATGTTTCTGCCTTGACGTCTGCCCATCTCCTTGTGCTTCGTTACTGGCCTTATCCGCACACTTGGTTCAGCCAGACCAGTGTTCCAAAAGGGAAGTCCGGAGCAAGATGGGAGCTGGGGGCCAGCCTCTAAGTCTCAGGAAGAGGCTTGGGGCTCAGGCGGATGGGAGTGGGGGCAGGGCGTGGAGACTGCAGGGCCTGCCAGGGGTCTTGGAGAAGGGGATCCTTCCCGGTGGGGCTAGCAGGGAACCTGCCCGGTGGTCAGCACCTGGGGCCGAGTTGGGCAGGTCTTCCCTGGAGTGGCTGGTGCCCAGGGATGGGGTCCGGGGCAAGGAAGGGCACTCACCAGTTTTCCAAAAGGGAAGTCCGGAGCAAGATGGGAGCTGGGGGCCAGCCTCTAAGTCTCAGGAAGAGGCTTGGGGCTCAGGGGGATGGGAGTGGGGGCAGGGCGTGGAGACTGCAGGGCCTGCCAGGGGTCTTGGAGAAGGGGATCCTTCCCGGTGGGGCTAGCAGGGAACCTGCCCGGTGGCCAGAACCTGGGGCCAAGTTGGGCAGGTCTTCCCTGGAGTGGCTGGTGCCCAGGGATGGGGTCTGGGGCAAGGAAGGGTACTCACCAGTTTTCCAAAAGGGAAGTCCGGAGCAAGATGGGAGCTGGGGGCCAGCCTCTAAGTCTCAGGAAGAGGCTTGGGGCTCAGGCGGATGGGCGTGGGGGCAGGGCGTGGAGACTGCAAGGCCTGCCAGGGGTCTTGGAGAAGGGGATCCTTCCTGGTGGGGCTAGCAGGGAACCTGCCCGGTGGTCAGCACCTGGGGCCGAGTTGGGCAGGTCTTCCCTGGAGTGGCTGGTGCCCAGGGATGGGGTCCGGGGCAAGGAAGGGCACTCACCCAAGTTTGATATTTTTATGATCCTAAATTTTACCTTCAGTGGTGTCCTAAGATTTCTATTGCTGTGATGAAGACTATGACCAAAAGAAACTTGGGAGGAAATGTTTGCCTTTGCTTATATTGCCAGTTACTAGTCTATCACTGAGGGTTGTCAGAGCAGGGATCTGGAGGGGAACTAAAGCAGAAACCATGGAGGAGTATAATTTTTTGACTTGCTCCTCCTGGCTTGCTCAATTTGCTTTTTTTTTTTATATATCCCAAGACCATGTGGCCTGGGAAGTCACTGCCCACTGTAGTCAATTAAGAAAATATTCCATGGTTTTGCCTACAGCCCTAATCTGATAGGGGCATTTCCTCAACTGAGACAATAGACTCATTGCCAACTTGACATGCAAACATGTCACTATTAAATCATAACCTTTCCTTTACTGTTTGTGCACCAACTCTCACAATAATAGTAGTATCACAATGATGGGTGATGTCGCTCTGTATGCTGTGAATGTGTTCCTCTGATTGGTTGATAAATAAAATGCTGGTTTGCCAGTGGCCAAGCAGGAAGTGTAGGTGGGATAAGCAGACAAGGAGAATTCTGGGAAGAGGAAGACAAAGTCAGGAGTCACCAGCCAGACACAGAGGAAGTAAGATGTGAAGGCAGAACTGAGAAAAGGTACCAAGCCATATGGCTAAATACAGATAAGAATTATGGGTTAATTTAAGTGTAAGAGCCAGTCAGTAATAAGCCTGAGCTAATGGCCAAGCAGTTATAATTAATATAGGCCTCTTTGTGTGTACTTGGTAAACACAAGTGGGAGAGATTTGTACCAACTGCTGGCTGGCTGAGACACAGGAAAACTTCCAGCTACATCACACTATAAAACAAGTGATATATTACTTTTTATTCTTCATCTTAAGATGAAGTATACCTTTTCCACTATCAGCATAGCCAGTTCTTTCTTATGAATGATTACTGTTTGTAAGGTATCTCCCTGTATTCTTAACCTCCAACCAATATGTGTTGTCATTGTTTTTTAGACAGGATATAACCACATATCCTTGGCTGGCCTGGAGCTCACTGTCAGGCTTGCCATCAACATAGAGATTGTCTCCCTCTGTCCTGTCAGTGCTGGATAAAAGGTGCATACCACTATAGACTGACTTACAACTTATTTATATTTTGAATTTAATATATCTTTTCTGAACAGCATACAGTTGGGTACTTTTCTTTTCTCTAACAAGTTTTGACATGTGTCCATTTTGAGTTTATTGTTTAAATCATTTAATATAATATTATTTTTTATGTTTTGAGAATTTCATACATGAGTACTGTATTTACATCATTTAAAACCTGTTCTTTCCTCTTCAACTTTTCCTGCATTCCTCTTTAATTCCTCTCAAATTCATGATTACTTTAATCACTATTGTTACATAGAGAAAAATAATATAGTTAGTTTTACTCCTAGAGATTCATGTTTAGGCCTGACCACTTGGGACAGGGTAACCATCTCAGGAGGCTTGACTCTGGAGAACACTCATTCTCCCTCTCTCTGCCACCACTGAATGGCTGTAGTTCTTTATCTATGGGCTGAACCTTGTGAAATTTTTTTCAACCAAGATGGCATTTCAACTTCTGTTGTCATTATGCAGGTTTTGTTTAGGGAAACAGCAATGCAATTTCATGTTAGCATCTATAGTATATCTAGAAAACACTATCTGGCAGCAGTTATTGTCTTCTTCTGGGTATTACAATCTTTCTGCCCTCACTTTATGATGTTCCCTCAGTCTTGGGTGTACAAGCTGTATTAGAATGTATCAGTTGGGGATAGATACCCTACAGTTGCTTATTTCCTATATTTTGACCTGTCATGGATCTCTGTAAGAGTTTATATCTTTTGATGAAATAAGATTCTTGGAAGAAGGGGGAGTGCTATGCTTATCTGAGGGCATAAGGATAAGTATTTAGAATGTATTTAGAAATTATTTTGGTTTAGGAAAATGACAATAGTAGGTTCTCCTCTGCCTCTACAACTCTCCATACACAGGTAGTTGGCAAGCTTTGCAGTATCAGGTATGAATGCCCTCTTATTTGTCTGTATTTAAATCTAATTAGACAGCTGTTGGTTATCCCCAAGAAAAATTGTTGTACCATTGTGGATATCTTACCAGACCAGTCTGTTTTGTGGTTCATAGTCTTTATAGCTTGTTAAGACCAAACTAGTCTGAGATTTCATATTACCCTAAGCAAATGGTGATAATCAAGAAAAACCCTGACAGCAAATGCTAGTTAAGATGAGGTGAAGGGGAATGATCATTCACTATTTTTGTGTTGCAAATTATCGCAACCACTCTGGATATCATCATGGAGAAACTGTAGAAAGTTAAAAATAGGTCTAACATATGACTTTTGTAAATATGCTAACAATTTTAACAATTTTATCTTACTACAGAGATACTTGCACATACATGTTCATTTCTGCTCTGTTTGTAACAACTAAGACCTTGAAACAACATAAATTTTCTTCAATTAATGAATGGATTAAAAAATGTTACTGTTTTGGTGATATATATATATATATATATATATATATATATATATGGTGATATTTTATTTGTATTAAAATGTTATTTGTATGTTAATAAATAAAGTTGCCCGGGGGTCAGAGCTATTAGCAAGCCATAGGAAAGCAGGGCAGTGGTGGCATACGCTTGTAATTCCAGCACTTGGTAGGCAGAGCTGGGTAAGTCTCTGTGTGTTCAGGGATACAGCCATTATTGGATACACATGCCTTTAATCTTAATACCAATCATGGAAAACCTGGAGGCCTATACAGACAGGCCGTGAGGAGGCGGTCATGTGGTTGAGTTTACAACCAATGAGAAGGCAGGACAGGAACTCTATATAAAGACTTTAACACAGGGGTAGCTCTGGTTCGGAGAGGTAGGACCACCGCAGGAGGAAGGGTAAGGTTTTAGCTCTTAGCTCTGACCTCTTGGCTTTCTTCTTTGCATTGGTTCTGTGTTTCTTATTTAATAAGAAGGTTGGATACATCTACATATATATATATATATAAAATGTTGTTTCCTGAAAGGACACAGAGTATGATTTTTAGTATAGGAATGAATGTATTACTCCACCAGAGCAAATATAAATTATGTATTCAGATCTTTTCATATAGTGGGGGAGTTAGTTGCTACCCCTGTCTGTGTGAGGGGCAAAGACTCAATGGCCAGCAGAGGAAAAAGAAGGCTTCAGAGGAAAGCAATGGAAGACTTCAAATTTGCCATCATGGAAGTTTCTGGAATGTGAATGGTGGAGAACCTAGATGATCTGACATGTTTAATTGAAGCACATGTACGGTTTTCTCTCAGAGGTCCTGAAGTGACATGAACTAAGCAATACAAGATGAAAGTTTTAGCAGTCATTGAATCCTTCCCAAACATCCTGGACTAACTGGCACAGAGGCAGTTAACCGAACCTCCTTCTTGTATATGATATGTTCATTTTTCATTGTTTTATTCAGTCTTTCCATACATTATTCTTGTTTCTTACCATTGTGTTAAACTCATTTCCTAGCTCTTGGAGTAGTTTTGTTGGTTCTTAGGACATACAACACACAGAACTGTACCATCCATCATCTAAAATTAAGGGCTGTTTTATCCATTCACTTCAAACTGAATATTTCAAAATTCACTTTTTCTTTCTGCCATTTTGCTATAGTGATTAGCCAGTATAGTTTTCTCAATCAACATGGGACAAAGTCAAAGAAATACCTAAAAGATCCAAAAATGGTAAAGGAAACTAACAAGTGATTTTAGCTGAGTACAGATAAGTTAGTCAGAATAAATGGTAACACGTCTATTTTGAATTGGACGATGCTCTGTCGCTTAGGTTTTACTTGCTACTACATTTGTCTAGAGTCATAGTACCTCAGCAGAGGTATAACCACATTATACTTCGCTAAAATACAGTAAATGGCACAGGGCTACACATTGGAGTGCAAAAAACAATAGCATAATTGAACAGATTTAGAAAGAGGTTTTCTCATTTGAAAATTTACTGTGTGTTATCAGCATTGATGACAGTACAGCACTGGTATGAAGATATGCGGACACCAAGATTTATCAGGGAACTCTCATGTTCAGCAAAGATGCAGTGGTATGTAACAAACCTATCCCTTTATCTGAAATCAATAAATAAATACCTAACCTTTCAGAATTTGACATTTCTGAAAGATAATGGTGCATATGTGGCATTTAAAAATATCCTTTTATTTCTAAGTGTTCATTAAATAGAAATATAAGAATATTCTCATAAGACATTTGCCTATAAATACTCATAGTAATTTAACTAAAATCAAAAACCCAAAACAACTCACATTACATGTTCTTGAAGATCTGATTTAGTAAACAAGCTGTAGCGTATTTAACCATGTACAAAAATAAACGACTAAGTTATTGATATGTGATATTCCTGGATGAATCTCATGTCATACACATTAAACAAGTCTCCAAATATAAAGCAGTACACACTGTGTCATTTCATTTAGATAGAGGCCAATTATCTAGACAAGTCATATTCACAACATGCACAGAGTTCTACATCTCAATAATTAAAATATAGCTAACCTAAAATATACATTTTTGAAATTTGAGTAGACAATATATGAAGGAAGTAATGACCATACAGCAATGGAATCATCAGGTTGTATTAATATATTAATTATTTTTATATGTAACAAGTATTATATACATGTATCACATATGTATATGTAACAATTATGTTTAAAGAAAAGGAGGCCATAAATTTGGGAGCAAGTGTGAATGAAGGGCACAGGTTGGATAGAGGAAGTGAGGGAAAGATATATTATACTTCAATAAGTGAATAAATAAATAAATATAAAAGAAGGCTGTCAAGATGGCTCCGCTGGTAAAAGCATTTGTCTCTCAGCTTGACTTGATGCTTAGGACCCTTACAGGACCTCCATATGCAGTCATGTCATGGGCACATCACCCACACAATACATTCAATACATAAATAAATTTAATAAATGCCATTAATTTTTTTTGTTTTTTTTTTTCAAGACAGGGTTTCATTGTGTGACAGTCTTGGCTGTCCTGGAACTAGCTCTGTAGATCAGGCTGACCTAGAACTCACAGAGATCTGCTGCCTGCCTCTGCCTCTTGAGTGCTGGGATTAAAGTTGTTTGCCACCACAGTCTGGCTTAAAATAATTTTAAATAGATAACAGATAATGATTCCTTTGAGGCTGGAGACATGAGCACTCATGCTAAGGTGGAGTTCAGAGTGTAAGAGGGCTGTGAGTTGTGTGGAAGTATGCGTCCATTAAAAACAGATCCAAGTGTACACAGACCAGCTCTTCATACCTCTTGTTGTGACTATTACTTAGCTTTAAAAAAGACACTCCAATATTATTATTATTTCCTGCTCAATTTCCTAGAATAAAATGAAGCCAGAGGTGAGACTTAAAAAAGTCAAGATACTTCTATATTGTTGGTTTTGAATACTCATGCAATTCACATAAAGCACTTCACGATGATGAACTCATTCTGATACACCACTGATGCTGCTCAGACTTGCTTTGTAAAGCCCAAAGTATCGCTCAGTGGCTGTATATAATATAAATATATATTTAATCCTGAGAATTATATTTTCTCAGGATTAAATATATATTTATATTGTATATGATATGCATAATATAGGATTAGGTACGATACAATATTCTATAAGTTCAAAATCATTTTAACATCTTCCATCTCCATTAATGTTGTGATGCTGGAATTCCTCAGGAAATATATATATACCATGAGTGTACAAACACTGCAGAGCGAATGATGATTGATTTCATTAACTGTCTTTGTCTAATCCCTGTGGAGTTACAGCAGGCTGAAAACACTGAGTCAGTAGTGAGTGCTGTACCTAGTGGTTACCTGAATGTACTCCTCCTTCCTCCTTGCACTGTTCTTTCTTTAAGTAAAAAAAAAAAAAAAAAGATTTCAATGACATGTACATTTAATTAATCCTTTCATTTTCAGAAAACTATAGTTGTAAAAATTCCCTAAATTAAAAAAAATGTACAGAGAGCACATTTGTTTACCTTTTAACCATATTCCCCCAATTCCAACAGCTGGCCAAACTACTACAACACCACAATCAGAAAATGACCATCCATAGAGTGAAGATGCATCATGTGGACATTTACTTCCTAGAGTACCATAAAAATTGATCCTGCATTACATGATCTTATTGTCTTTCACTCTGTGTAACTCTCTAGATATTCATGCTGATTACTGGAATTTTCAATACTTCATACCTCTCTAATTTTAAGTTTCATATACTGACACAAATGGTCTTACACTGTTTAAAAAAAAAACCCTCACTTATTAAACAAATCTAGATGTTTTTCTATTTGGGGGACTTTGTATGGTAAGGCTTCCATACATGTACAGAAATGAGTGGAATGAATATGGCTTCACTGATCTGGCATTATTAGGTTAATAACACATGGCCAAGCAATTTTTCAGATTAGTTCTACAATTGGCTTTTCCAGCAGTGGTGCTGCCTCACTGCAAGCATTTGATGTTGCTGCTCATCTTTGCCTTTCTGATAAGTTTATTTAACAAATGCAATGGTAATTCCAACCTTAAGATTCCTATTGTTTAGTGATTTTTTTTAAAAGTTCTTTACAATCCCAAACATGTATATATTGAGTTTTGGTGGATTTCCATCCATCATGACTCTGTCTTTTCTTCCCTCTTGGCAAAATATTTTTCCTCCAAGTTGATGGTTTTTTGTTTTTTTTTCCCCCACTGACTGATTTTCAATTAATTTGGTGGCATGAGCATGAGTGGGGAGTGACGTACAGAAACAAGGGCAATTTATAACCGGAAAAAAAAATCACTAAAGCAAATCATACCTCCTTCACCAGCAGCCATCTTAACCTCATTGAGGGTTAGAGACTCATGGGTGCCTGATCCATGGGTGATGGAGTAGTGATGGCTCTAATTTTGCACAGGCCTTGAGCTGGTCACGAGAGCTGTGATAAGTTCACAAGGGTGGGGATGAAGTCATATCAAGGAGAAACTTTTTTTCCAGCACCTTCAACCTCTGTCTCTTACATTCCTTCTGTCTCTTCTTCTGAATAGTTCCTGGTGTCCCTTGGGTCTTGCAGGAGGTGATACAGATGTCCCACTTAGAGCTGATCACCACAGTCACTAATTCTCCTCATATCCACCAGTTGTGAGTCTTTCAACATTAACTGCTGCTAAGTAGAAGAAGCAGCTTCTCAGGTGGCCATGCTGTCATACTTCCATCTAAGCATCCTTCTATGTTCCCCTTTACAATCTGTGTCTATTCTTTAGTGCAATAGCTCCCCATTACTGATTGAATTATTTTCTTTGGTTGTCTTTTTAAATTAATATTCCAATTAATTTATTAATTCATATATATTTTATTGTTTACCTTTGACAGTTCCTAATAAATTTTAAAAACTAGCTCTCAATCCATTGGTTGAGAAGACTCCAAATACTTTTCCATTCTTTGATATAAAATATGCTTTCAACAGGAAAAATATTTTTTTTAATTTTGATGGTGTTCACTTCGTTAATCATTCCTTTTATAGATTACATTTTTGGTATAATATATAAGACTTCTTAACCTAGCTTGGGAACCCAGTGTCTGCTGCTATTTTTCCCCATTATTCTATAATTTTGCATCTTACCTGTATGTATGCAATTCATTTGGGGGTATTTTGGTATAAAATGTCAGTCTTGGTTTAAGGTCATTTTATTGATATATAATTACTCTGTCACTGTTTTTATTTATTTTTTTTAATTAAGAAAATTTTTATCCATTTTACATACCAATCACAGACTCCTTTCTCTTCCCTCTTCCCATGCCCCACCCCCAACCTTCCCTCCCAACCCACTCTTCATTCCCTCCTCAAGACAGGTAAGGCCTCCCATGGGGAGTCAGCAGAGCCTAGTACACTCAGTTGAGGCAGGACCAAGCCCCTCCCCCTGCATGAAGGATGTTTATTTTTCCTCTGTTAAATTTCACTGAAAGTTTGTTCAGAACTTACTGTGCTCATTTTTCTGGGTATATGTTTGAGTTATCTGATGTAATCTATTTTCCCACCAACATCCTTCCATCACAGTTTTGACTACTGTGGTTTTTTAATGGGAATTTGGTAAGGATTTCATAAGGCCTACATATCAACTTAGGGGGGCTCTGGTCTAGGTCTGACAGAGAATTATCATGAACAAGCATGGCATAGATCTCCATTTTGATCATTTTTAAAAGTGTTATACAGCTTTTATCAATAAGAACTACCCGGGCGGTCGTGGCGCATGCCTTTAATCCCAGCACTCAGGAAGCAGAGGCAGGCAGATCTCTCTGAGTTAGAAGCCAGCCTGGGCTACAGAGAGAGTTCCAAGAAAGGCGCAAAGCTACACAGAGAAACCCTGTCTTGAAAAACCAAAAAGAAAAAAAAAAGAACTATATAGCTCTTCAATTTATGGCAGTGAACTAATATTTTACAGTTATTAAGTTTGTAACTGTAAATCTCCTATATATACTAACATTATTGAACTTCCTTACTACTACTAAAATGATTTATACATACTTCTTGGAATTTTTTGCGTAGGCTATTGTATGCACAGGCAGTTTATGTCTTTACCTTCTCAAACTATGTACAATTTACTGATTTTCTTTGTTTTATTTTTCTGATTATACACTCCAGCAATACACTGAATACAGTGGTGAGTGAAGACATTTTTCATTATTTCTGATATTGGAAGAAAATAATACTTTATTATTACCTATATATTTTTGTAGACATTATTTCTCAACTTGAGCAAATTCTCATATATAATTTAGGGAGAATTTTATCATAAATGAGTGTTGAATATCTTCAACTACATTCTGCATTAATTAATGGGGTCACATAATTTTTCTTTAATGTTTTAAAGTAATGGATAATAGGAGTTAATTATCAAGTATTAAATCAGCTTCAACTTTAAGAATAAACTCCACTTGATTATGACATAAAATTTTTTATACATTGTTAAGTTCTAGTTGCCATAATATCTTATGGGTTTTTATACCTACATTTATGATATTTGTGTATTTTTATTATCCTGTTGTTTTGTCTCACTTTGATATTAATTCAATGCTTACTTTATAAAATGAATTTGAAAATGGACCCACCTCTCCTTTTCCTAGACAAGATTGTATATATTAAGTACTAATTTTTTTCAATTTTTAATATTCTCTGGGGAAACAAAAGGAGGAAGAAATTTTACTTGGGAAATTTTTAATGTATGAATTGAATTCTCTTAATACTTGTAAGATTATTTAAATTGCATCTTTAGCACTAGATATTGTGGTGGCTCTAGTTCCTTGAGTAACTGGTTCATTTTACATAAATTGCCATATTATATATAAAATTGCTTGTAGTGCCACCTTATTGACCTTCAACAGCTCTGGCATCTGATCTAATAGTTCCGGTCCATTCATGATACTGATAATGTGTGTCCTTTCCCTTCTGATTTGTTTTGCTCTTGATCAACCCGGCTGAGTTTTATTACTGTGAAAGTATTAACCTATGGCTTTGCTATACTGTATTGCTCTTAGATTTTATTTATCTCCTCTCATTTCCTTATTTTCTTTCTTCTCTGAATATCTTGGGTTAGTTTTCCAGTGTTTACTAATTTTTAAAATAGATGTTATGGTTAGCGTTTTTAGACTTTTTTCTCTTCAAAGCTATGCAATTAGAACTATAATATTTCTTCTTATAACTGTTTTAGTTATACCTTCCATATTTGAATGTGTTATCATGAAAGAGAATTTAACATATAGTTTTATCTACTTGAAACGCCTTTGTTTCCTGGATTATCTAATACTATGTTGCTTAGTTTAAATGCTGTTGTGAAATTTCCTATTTGTTTTCTTAATTTCTAGTTTTAGTATATGGGACTAAAGACTATTCTCTGTATGACAGCAATTCTTGAGATTATTTTTTCTAAAATATATCTACCTTGATATGCACCTTTAAGTAAAGGGATTATAATTCTTGGCAACTGAAACCTTATCTAATTTGAAATGTTAAGACTGATAATTTTCTAGGAAAAAAATTCCACCTGAATGCATACACTTCAACTCTGGTTTAAGGATCTCCAGCCTTTCCTTTCTGATAGTCATCCTTCCTGATTTTTTTTAATTGAGAATCTCATTCATGAGTAGAGCATATAAATTCTTTCTATCCTTCCCTCTACCCACTCCATCTCTGCCTATGTATTCCCTACCCCCCAACTAAATCTCTTTTGATTAGTTCCCCTGTTCCAAGATGCAGAATCATGGCAGACACACTGTACAACTAGCAGAATCCTTGTACTTTGTACTAGCTCGCTGAAATGTGGAGTTAGGGATCTTATGATACAAGAAGACTAATCAGATGAGAATAATTGGGCCAACCTCGAAAAATCTTAAACTAACGCTGATGTCTTACTATGGAGATATTCTAGATGTGCATAGAGAAGTCAGAGATGTAATGACTACAGGATGGACCTGCTAACCTGTCTAATTTGTGCAAGGTGTGGATGGGTTTTCAAGAATGGCAGTGGGTGACTGGCAATTGACCAGGTGTTTCCAATTATACTTGCTAGTCCAAATGAGAACTTGTTGCTTGGAACAGGTTGATATATTTCCTTCTTATCAAAATTCTGATATTAATCTAGCAAACTCTTTCTTGACATTATGTTTTACAATACACCATCAGAAAAATTTGTTTAGGCTGATAAAGATGGCAAAGCAATTTATTTTTATTCTTCAGGGAGTTACCAATTTTCTAGGGTAATTTAGTTTGCAGGGATCTTGATCACTTTGCCCTTCTACAATACATTATATGATCCCATTTATTGAAGTTATTATGCAGACTGGATGATTTCAAAGACATAACAGCTCATATTTTGATACATATGTATGTTAAAGGGTGAGTAATACACCTGTCAAAAATTCAGAAGCCTTTTACCAATTGAGATCTGTAGAAGCCCACTGGTCTAGATCATGTCAAAGTATCTCTTTCTAGCTTCTTGGTATGTCCTCAAAAACATTTCCATAGTGCATGATCAGGGATGAGCAGAAAGAGAAAGGAGAAAGGAAGGAAGGGAAAGATGAGGAAGGTAGAGAAAGAGAAGATGAGGAGAGAGAGACGGAGAAAGAAATAATCTCACTTCTAGGTCTTATAAAGCCATTAATCCTACCAAATTAGGACCCCACCTTTAAAGGGCTTTCAACATGTGAATGGAGAGGTCATGATTTAATTCATAGTACTCTTCTTTATAAATTTCATTTATTTATTTATTTATTTATTTATTTGTATGCATGATACAACACGTCAGTGGCGGTCAGAGGACTACTTGCTGGAGATGCTGCTCCTCTTCCACTGTGTGAGTCTCAGGCTTTAGACTCAAGTAGTCAAGCTTGAGAGCAGAAGTAGGCAACTTTACCCTATGAGCCATTTGGTGGGTCACATAACATTCTTCTGGATGTTTGTTTGTTTCTAGTAACAAGAGGGACCTGACAAATTACATTTGCAATCAAATGTGCTTGTTTTATGAGTGCATGAATATGTGGATGGATACAAGGAGGAATGCAATGTAATTATAAATGCATCAGTGACCTCTTCAAGATCACATAGCTATCAAGCACAGACTAACATGATTAAATATCAGTTTAGCTGAATGAAAACCCACATATCTATGTGTTGTCTTCTGTTAAATCTAGTGAAAATTAAAGCTATATATCTTACTAACACATAAGCTAAACATAGAATAAAGGCAACACAGAGCTGCAACATTGAGTAGACTCTAAAGATGACTCTTTTCATCGACAGCTGTAGAATACTTAGCTATTTCAAACAAACATTTGTTTAGTACCAAAAATTCAATACTGAGTTCTGGCAAAGCAATTTAAGCTCCAGTGAATGAAGATTTGGTTTTTGGCGACAGTTCTATGAAATCCCAAAGTATGAAGGAAAGAAGAAGAAATTTAGTCTGGGGATAGAGATGGTAGGGTAAAGGCCTTAGGAAATGGGGCAGGATACTTACTGCTTCTACTCAGACTATTCCAAAAGCATTCAGGGGTAGATGCAGGGGAATGAGTTTGTCCTTGATGCACTGTTCTCTGGCCTCGAGAATATGGTATTCCCAGCTCATCAACCTTATGCAATTTAGGGGTATTAGAGACAACATATTATAAACAAGTGATGATCTGGAGTTTAACCAAGTTGTAGGCTATCAGTCATGATTTCTAGTGGCTATCATAGGATGCTTAAAGTGCAATATACTTAATTGTTGTACTAAGATCAACTTTTCTGTAAATTTCACCATGTAAGAATGTTTTCCTAAGAGTCAGATGAAATGTCAATCAAATGTTAGTGGGGGAAATAACAAAGGTTCAGTTGTATCAAACAAGTGTGAGAGTCCACACCAGAGAAAACATGATATCAAGAACACAGCTGCTATAGGGATCCTTTCTTCACAGGTTGCAGCTTCCCAGCAGTGCTTTATAGAAGAATACATCCAATAGTAAGGAATGGTTTCCCTTGACATTTGATGGTCCATAACAGGTAGGTTTTATCAGAGAAAGGAGGACATCTTTTATTGGAGAAAACATTCAGAGAAGGATAATGTAGAAATCCCAGTGTGAGGGATGACTTCAAAAACTAACCACCCTTAATCACTTTTAAATTTTAACTATTATTTGATTGTTTAATTGACATGTGTAAATTATACTTATGAAATGCCATGTGATCTTGCGATATCCCTCTTCCATTTATTTATCTCTTCTTAAAATACTTTAGAAACCCACCAATTTACACTAGTACAGATCAAATTGTAACAGTTGTTTTTTAACGTTTTTGTTTGTATGTTTTTATAATAGTAAAAGTCTCTATGAACTACAGAGCAACACCTTCTGTGTGGATAATGGCAATCTTTTCTGTTATATATAGGGGTGAGTTAGTCTTCTTTTGAGGGAGATGACAGGTTTACACTCAGGGATGTGGAACTTTACATTGTTTATAGCTTGTTTTCTTTTTTCTGCATCCCATTACTGTATCACCATGCAAGACGTCAGGTTATGCTTTCTTCCTTCCATAGAAGTGAGATGGAAGTCTCATCTATGCAGGACATGACCTGCTGATATAGGAGGTAGTTCTGTTCACATCTTCTTTGATGTGAACTCAGCTGAAGAGAAAGTCAATAGAGAAATAACACCGTCCCTTGTTATTTTGTTGACAATTTTTTTTCCTGAAACCACCTTTTCTAAACCTTAGCCTCAACAGTTACTCTCAATCTTTGCCTTTGTCTTGTTTATCTAAAACCAATACTGAGCCCAGCTCACATCAATCAATGCTGTTTCTCAGAGTGATGACAAAAGGCTCCCAATTCTCTTGTTTAACAGCTTATTCAACACCCACTGCCTTCAGAGACCTTTGAAGATCTACACTTCCTGACTTCATGGCTTCCAGTATTCTAAGGTGAAAAAGAGAGTGAGTGAGAAAGACAGAGAGAGAGAGTGAGAGAAGTTAGCTGAAAAGTGGAATGAGATTCCCTCATGTCCATAAGCGCAGGAGTAACATTTATGAAAAGAAAGACCTTATAATCAGACAGATTTGGAGACTTTCAAAGAGAAATACAAAGTACGAAGCCTTTTGTTGTTGGACTAGAGGGGAGTCCAACAAGGGCTACAAAGTTAGAACCTTGCTCGTCTGAAATGTATAATAAATAAAGCTGAGGGCTAGACTGAAACCAATTTATGCAAAATAATCCATGCAAATTTGCCAAGCAAATTATCAAGGTACACAAAATGGTAGCCAAGAATATTTGTTTAAGACAAAAATGTTCAAACACTAGAGAGATGCATGCATTTGCATATAATAATGAAATTATTTGCATATGCTAACTGAAAATTATCAATGCTGCCTCTCTTTCTTGGAACTTCTTTATTCTAAGTCATCACATGTGTGGGAAAAATCAAAGATATTGCCTAACTGTTAAAAGAACTTTTTAAAATAAGTCTGCCAATTATCAAAGCATATGAGTTGCTTCTAAAATTCATTTAAATAATTAATGCCATTTTATAATACTTTACCTTACATAATATTTCAAAGCAAAGTAATCCAATAAGTCTACACATTGGGAGAAAAAAATTACACTATTGATTCAGGATCAAATGGTTCTACTACTATAACATTTTTTGTTAATGCTATCAATGAAAACATCCTTTATGACACTGTACCTCTTGATGATAAAGAATCATGTGACTCAAGGGAGTGGAGGCAATACCAACAGAAATTCATTTCAAATCAACATATTCATGTAGATATTTTTATAGCATACATAACTGAGGTGTTGTACTTATGTTATACAAATAGAATGAACAGTTAAATAGTAAAAGTTACAAAACATATTACATGATTTATTTACTGGTAGTATCTACAGCATTTTGCATACACTGATATCATCATCCTGACTGTGGTTGTAGTTTTCTAAACCTAAAACACACTTTCCTTTTCAAAGCCCACAGAAACTTAGAATCTAGTACCTCTTTTTACAAGTATTAGCTTTTAACATTTGTCAGCGTTAAGAAAGTTCTCAAGGATACCTTACTCAAGTCTTGAGAACTTTCTTAACCTTGACAATTGTTCAAACTAATATTTGTAGAAAGAGGCACTAGCAGTGGGGAGGAGCTTGGTCCTACCCCAACTTGGCATGTCAGCCTGTGTTGTTTCCCCAAAGGGGCCTTAGTCCCTATGAGGAATGGAAAGGGGTGGGAGGAAGTTTGAGGGTGGAATGGGAAAGGGGAGGAAGGGGGAACTGTGGTTGGTATCTAAAAAAAGAAAGAAAGAAAGTTCTCAAAAATTGACAATATTCTGTCAGATTATTATTGAAATTCAACATTCTTATCCTATATTTGCTCAGATCATCACGCAAACAATTAAAATCTATTACTTACATTGTTATTTACTCAATGAATAATTTGAAACCTAGTGAAAGCCCTCATCCTAGCCCACTTCAATTCTCTTGGGATTTATATTTTCTGTGCCTGTGACCTGGGTTTCTTCTTCTACCTCTGTACTTATTATTTATAGATTTGATTTTTTTCATAGTGTTCTAGATTTCCTGGACTTTTGTTTCGTTCCGTTTTTTATTTCTTTTTTTTTTTCTAGACAGAGTTTCTCTGTGTACTCCTGGCTGTCCTGGAACTCATTTTGTATACCAAGTTGGCCTCCAGCTCAGAGATCTGAGGGCCTCTACTTCCTTAGTGCTGGGATTAAGGCATGTGCCATCACCATTGACTGAAATTCCTGAATGTTTTTCTCCTGAAATTTGTTTTTGTTTGTTTTTGGACTGAACATTTTCTTTGAGTAAACTATATTTATAGTGCAAACCCAGGGTTCCTCTAGTTCTTCCACACTATCCCCCCTTCAGTTATTCCTCTCCATTTCTTTTTGACTCCCCACCAACCCACAGAACCACTATCTGCCAGGAGTCAGACAGCTGACATCCTGGGTGGAGCCCAGGTGGTCTAGCCATATCCTTGCCCCCTCTTCACTTTAGCATCTTCAGAGTACTCTTAGACCTCAGCTCCCTGCCAGCCTCATTCCCTCCTCATAGCCCATATCCATCTCATTCAGACTTACTGCAATTCATGATCAATTCCAGTTCCACCCTAGCTCTGCCTCTGCTACCATTCATGTGAGCTAGATCTCACATTCTGCTTAAAAGAATTCCAGAGTGTGTCCCCTTCCCCGCTTTTCTATCCTTTCATCCACCACAGCTACTGCACCCATCTGGGACTGTTTGGAGTTGAAGCCAGAGCTCCAACAGGAACTTCAGATCTTGAACTAGTCAGAGTATGAATCCTTAAACCCAGAGTGATCCCAAGACTGAAAGCCAAGCATGTATCTTCTGTTCCAGAAAATGTCAGATTGGAGCATCAACAACCAAAGAACCAAATACATACTTAACAAAGACAAGAGCAGATATCTATACCAAAAAACACCACAAACTTCACAAACCCAGATGGTAGATCCTGGTACAAAAACACAAGCATGAACAAACAAGACAACAGGCCTTCTCTGAAAACAAGAAACCTGAAATGGACCACGAGTAAAGCAAATTAGCTGAAGCAAACCCAAGCAAAATAGAAATTATGAATATGTTCAAAAACCTTTAAGAAGACATGGGTAAAAGCCTTAATGAAGAGAGTAAACATACAAGCAAACAGTTGAATGAAATAGCGAAAACAATTCAAGACATGAACGGAGATAGAATTAACAAAGAAACAGAATAACAAACAAAACAAAACAAAACAAAACACCAAACTGAAGTAACATTGGAAATGAAAAACTCATTATGTTGAACAAAAACCTCAGAGGTAAGCCTCATCGACAGATTGAAAAATATGGAATAGAGAATGTTCAGGTCTCTGAGATAATGCAGAAGAAATAGATAGTCTAGTCAAAGAAAATGCTAAATCTAAAACAAACAAACAAACAAACAAACAAAAAATCCAGGCACTAAACATCCAGGAAATCTGGAACACTATGAAAGATCAAATCTACAAATAATAAGTATAGAAGAAAAGGAAGCCCAGGTAATAAGAACAGAAAATATTTTTAATAAAATCATAGAAGAAAATCTCCACAATCTAAAAAAAACAATGGCTATAAATGCCTAAGATATGCCTATAAATGTATAAGAGCTCACAGAGGTTTCCTAGTTCGATCTGAGTTTGCTTTACCCATCAGAGCTGCATAAAGGGATGAATTGACCACGTGTGGTGACCAGGTGTTTGGAAGGGTCTGCACTTAACTGTGGTAGGGGGAGGTCTTCTGCTCCACCCCTTGGCATTCATTTAAAAAGTCCTTTAGAAAAGACAGAAGAAGCCAGTGGATTAGGATCCAGGCCCTCCTGAGGCTGTCCTGTGTTTCTATCTGTCTCTCTCTCTCTCCCCTCTATGTTTTTATCTAAATCACTTACTCCTCACTCCTCAAGAGTACCCTGAGGGAGAAAGTGGGGTAGGTCCCCCATGTAAAGATATATCAAACACTGAATAGGCAGGACCATAAAAAACAAACAAAAAAACACCTCTTCACAACACTTAAGAATCAAGCCTGAAATATACAAAACAAAAAAGGATTTTAAAAGTTACAAAGGAAAAGCGACAAGTTACATAGAAAGACAGGCCCATTATATTAATATTTGACTTTCAAAGGAGACTCTGAAAGGTAGAAAGTCCTGGATGATTGTTCTATAAGCTGTGAAAGCCCATAGATGCCAACCCAAACTAATATACCCAGCAAAACTATCAATCATAATTGACAAAGAAAAACTTTTCATGAGACAATGAACCTAAACAGTTTCTGTTCACCAATCTAGTTCTCTATAAGACACTAGGAAAAAACTTCAGTATGAAGAGAAGGTTAAGTATGCCCAAAAGACACACAAAAAAAATCCCAGAAGAAATAAAAAAAAATAACAAAGTAACAGGAACTAACAGACACTACTCATAGACAACTCTCAATATTAATGGTCTCCATACTCCAATAAAAAGACATAGGCTAACAGATTGATATAGAAAACAGGACCTACCTTTTTGCTACATCCAAGAAACATGCCTCAACATAAAGAATAGGTATCATTTTAGGGTAAAAGGATGGAAAAAGTTACTCCAAGCAAATGGAATCAGGAACAATCAGGCATGACTTTTTAGTATGTGACAAAATACATCTCAAATCCAAATTAATCAGAAGGGATCAGCAAAAAAAAAATGTGCAATCAATAAAGGAAAAAATCCGCTGTGAAATTACTACAATTCTAAGTTTATGCACCAAACTCAAGGGCACCAAATTATATAAGATTTCATAAAAGAAACACTAATACATCTAAAAGTCACACATTGATCCAAACACAATAATAATGGGGGAATTCAATGCCCTCATGTTTACCAATAAACAAGTCATTCAGAGAAAAACTAAACAGAGAAACACTGCAGTAAAATGATATCATAAATCAAGTGGACCTACCATACATATACAAAACATTCCCCATGAACACTAAGGAATATATTATCTTTTCATAAATCCATGAATCTTTACCCAAAATTTACCATACACCAGAACACAAGGCAAGTGTTAACAGACATATGAAAATTGAACTACCACCTTGCATCCTATCTGAACACCGTGGACTAAAGCTGGATATCAGCAACAATAGAACTGGCAGAAAGTATGGAAGGTAACAACTCCCAATGAAAGTTAAGTCAAGACAGAAACCAAGAGGGAAATTTAAAAAATTTAAAGTATTGGATAAAAATGAGAACATAACATTTGGGACATAATAACGGAAATTCTAGCAGGTAACCTCACAGCATCAGATGCCTACACTGAAAACCTGAAGTGATCTCATAATAAACTCATATTGCACTTGAAAATTCAAGAAAATAAAATACCCCAGTACCATGGGGGCTCCTTAGCTGCTTAGGCCCTCTAGATAAGTGAGATAGTTGTTTAGCTTGAACTGTTTAGGAGGCCCCCAGGCAGTGGGATTGGGACCTGTCCCTAGCACATGAACTGGCTTTTTGGAGCCTAGTGCCTATGGTGAGACACTTTGCATAACCTTGATGCAGGGAGGAGGGTATTCAATCTGCCTCAAATGAATATACCAGGCTCTGCTGACTCCCCATGGGAAACCTCTCCTTGGAAGAGGTGAGAATGGGGGGTGGGTTTTTTTGGGGGAGGGAAGGCTGGGGGATGGGTGGAGAGAGGACAGGGAAAATATGTGGATGATACATAAAATGAATAAAAAATCTCTTAATAAAAAGAAAAGAAATGAAAATACTCAAAAGGAGCAGGTTAGAAGAAATAATCACATCCCAGAAAGAAGTCAATCAAATAGAAACAAAAGAAAAGAATCAATGAAATGAAGAGTTCTGTTCTGTTTTGTTTTTGAGAAAATCAAAATATATTGACAAACCTTTAGCCAAAATAACAAAAAAGAAAGAGGGACAGACAGGCAAAGACAGAGAGAAAGAAAGGAAGGAAGGAAAGAAGAGAGGAAGGAAGGAATGAAGAAAGGAAGAGAGGGAGGGAGGGAGAGAGGAAGGAAGGAAGGAAGGAAGGAAGGAATGAAGAAAGGAAGAGAGGGAGGGAGGGAGAGAGGAATGAAGGAAGGAAGGAAGAGAGGGAGGGAGGGAGGGAAGAAGGAAGGAAGGAAGGAAGAGAGGGAGGGAGGGAGGGAAGAAGGAAGGAAGGAAGGAAGAGAGGGAGGGAGGGAGGGAAGGAAGAAGGAAGGAAGGAAGGAAGGATGAAGGATACTAATTAGTAAAGTTAGAGATAAAATGAAACATATTACAACAGATACTAAGGAAATTTAAAGAATCACAAGGACATACCTTTAAAAAATCCAAACTGGAAAAATTGAATCAAAATAGATCAATTTCTTCATCTATATGACCTATTAACAAATTTAAATTAAGATGAATTAAACAATTTAAACAGACATAAAACCCCCAATGAAATAAAAGTAGTAATTTAAAAACTCATAGCCAAAATAAATCCAGGGCCAGACGGATTCTGTGCAGAATTCTACCAGCCTTCAATGAAGAAATAATGACAATATTCATCAATTATTTTTGAAAATTAAAACTGAAAGAACACTTCCAAATTCTTTTTATTAAGTTATTATTACTCTGATTGAAAACCATATAAAGATTCAACAAAATATCAGAAAATTATAAGCCAAAATTTCATGAAAATATATACAAAAATTCTCCCAGGCTTGCCTTTAATCCCAGCACTTGGGAGGCAGAGGCAGGCTCTTCTCTAGTTCAAGACTTGCTTGGTCTACAGAATGAGTTCTAGGATTATCAGGACTACACAGAGAAACCCTGCCTCAAAATACCCCCACAAAAAAATTCTCAATAAAATACTGATAAACAGAATTCAAGAACACATAGAAAAGATTACATATCATAATCAACTTGGTTTTATCCCAGAGATGTAGAGAAGGTTCAACATATATAAATCAACACATATAATGTATCACACAAGCAGACTACAAAACCCACACATACGTGTGTCATTAGATGCAGAAAAGGCTTTTGACAAAAATACAGCATCTATTCATGATGAAATTCTTGGAGACACTAGGGATGCAAGGGTCATATCTCAACATAAAAAAGGAAATTTACACAATCCTACAGGAGCCATCATCTAAAATAGAACTCAAAGCATTTCTACTAAAATCAAGACCAAGACAAGGATGTCCACACTCCCATACCTGTTCCATATAATACTTGAAGTCTTAGAGTAATAAGACAACAGAAGATTGATGAGATACAAATACTAAAGTCTGAAGTTAAAGCATTCTCAGTCACAGATGATGCGACGTTATGCATAACACACACTAAAGATTCCATCAGGAGACTTCTAGAGAGTCAAATCTTTTAGCAAAAGCAATATAAATTAGCACACAAAATCAGTAGCCTTCCTATACACAAATGACAAACACACTGAAAGAAAATTCAGGGAAACAGTGCCTTTACCAATAGCCACAAAAGATTCTTGGAGTAACTCCAACAAAGCAAGTGAAAAGATATATACAAAAAAACTAGATGACACTGAATAAAGAAATTGAAGAATATATCAGAAGAGAGAAAGATTTACCATGTTCATGGATCAATAAGATTTATATTATGAAAATGTCCACTCTACTGAAAGCAATAAGCAGATTCAATGCAGTGTCCAACAAAATTTCAACACAGTTCTTCACAGACCTTGAAAAGACATATCTCAGCTTCATATGGAAAAAAATTAAAATAATCCTGAATAATAAACTAATTGCTGATGGTATCACCATCTGAGATTTCAAGTTGTGTTACAGAGCTATAGCAGTGAAAATGGCATGACATTGGAATGAAAATGGATAGGTTGATCATGGAATAGAACTGGAGACCCAGACAGAACTGTATACACTTATTGAAAACTGATTTTTGACAAAAGCCCAAACTACATATTGTGCAAAAGGGAGTATCTTCAATGAATGGTTCTGATCAAACTGAGTAAGTTCACACTGAAGGCTGAAATAGATCCGTATCTATCACCCTTCAGAAAAATCAACTGCAAAGTGATCAAGGACAAGATACTCTGAATGTGATAGAAGATAAAGTATAGAATTCGTCTGAATTCATTGACACAGGTAGGACTTTGAACAGGTGCCCAATATCTCAGGCATTAATACCAACAATTAGTAAGTGGCATCTCATGAAGCTAAAAGTAAAGAATACCACCATTCAAGCAAAGCATCAGCCTAACTTATGTGGAAAAATCTTTAGAAATTGTAGATCTGACAAAGGGTTGATGCTTAGGTTATAAAAAGAATTAAAAGAAAAAGAAATATTGATCAAGAAAATGCATAACTCAATTAAAAAATGGAGTATAGAGTTAAACATAGAGTTTTCAAAAAATAAAACTCAAAATACCAAGAGATACTTTAAAAATGCTCAACATCTTTAGCCATCAGAGAAATTCAAATTAAAACTACATTGAGGTTACATTTTACCCAAGTCAGATGACCAAGATAAATAAAACAAGTAATGGCATATACTGACATTGCTGGTTGGAGCGAAAACTGGTACCATCACCATGGAAATCAGTGTAGTGGTTCCTCAGAAAGCTGGAAAGAGATCCACTTCAAAACCCAGCTATGCCTCTCTTGGGCATATACCCAAAGGATTGTACATTCTACTATAAAGATACTTGCATGTCCATTTGCATTGCTGCTCTACTCATAATATCCAGAAATCGGAAACAAATTAGATGTTCATGGATTGGTGAATGATAGTGAAAATGTGGTACATTTACATAATGGGATATTATCCACCTATTAAGAAAAAAATGAAATTATAAAATATAAAGGCAAATCCATGATAGCCAGAAAATGGAAACAGACTAGATGCCCATGAACTGAATGGATAATGAAAACATGGTACATTTACACAATAGAATATTATTTAACTGTTAAGAAAGTGAAATTATAAATTTGAAGGTAGATAGTGCTAGAAAAAAAATCATCTTAAGTGAGTCAATCCATATCCAGAAAGACAAACATTACAAGTTTTCTCGCACACAGATGTTAACTTTAAAGCTTTACATACATGTGCTACAATTAGAATAGCCACAGTAGTTAGTTAGCTATTTATGGACCCGGCAAGAGGAAGGAATCTCCAAAGAAATGTAAATAGAACATAGTGTTATACTGAGATGAAGCAGAAACTAGAACAGGAAGGTTAAATGAGGATGGAGATTGAAGACAGAGTAGGAAGGGTAATTATGGAAGGACAACTAATACTAAAGGCCTTTGAAAAAGCCATTTGACAACTTATTACTATAGAAGCTTCCTAAATCATATACATATACTAAAGTAATTTAAATGGAGTCACCATAAAAAGGGAGAGATAATGCTTCAACTAGATATTTCATTCCACAAAGTACAGTCTCAGTTTCAGGAATGAGTGGGCTACATCTTGTTCAGTGATTGGCAAAAGGGGTCTCGTTGAATAACCCCCAAGCATCATACATTATTGCCAGTGCTATCAGTTGCCTTCCATAGGCTGATGATAAGATCATATTCCTGAAGACATCATAGAAACCATGACAGCGTGCACAAATATCCACAAGTTCAAGTCACACAAAATCCCAGCGACAGAGAAGAGAAAGTAGACACAAACATCCACCCTAAACAAGAAGTTATTTTCAATTGACACCAGCTGTGAGAGGAACAATCCATTTTCTCTGATGGAGATATAATGGATATATCAACCATGTGCCACAGGAAACTGCACACTCAGGAGTAATTGCCAACACAAAACAGACTCCATTTTCTTTGTCTGTGCTTTTGTTTTTGTTTTGGTATTTATGTGTGTCTGGGTATATGTGGGTGTGGGTGTGTGCACATGCGCGTGCATCTGCATATGCGTGTGTTTTGCTGGTTTTTCTGAGAAAAAGAAAGAACATGAAATTGAGTGCATAGGAGGTGGGGAAGATGTAGGAGGAGTGGAGAAAGGAAAATAATCAAAATATATTGTATGAAAAACTGAAATACAATAAATATAAAACATGTAGTGAAATCATAATTGGGGTGATATTTTTAAAGATGCCAGGAAAGTGATATTTCCAAAGTAAATAAAGTGGGACTGTGTATGTGTAAACTCATGCTGAAATAAGAGATTTGTCTTCAGATATATGACTTGATAAATATCTCATGTCATGGGTATTCCACGTGTTCTTTCTTCTCACCAAAAAGTCTAGCTTTTCCTTGGGGAGTTCTGACCTTTCCTTTTGTCCACGTATAAAAACCATCGAGAGCATTGTTTTATAAAAATAATCATTACATTTCCAGAAGTTTTATTTTTTTCCCTTCCAGTAGAGTGTCTCCTCAAGTAGCAAAAGCAAGAGGCTGTAACTTCATTATAAATGTGTCACTTGCTTCAAAATTATCATAATAATTAAATTTAAGAGCTCATTATTAACCAAAATTTTGTCTATAAGTCAAAATATGGGCATTGAGAAAACTCTTCCTGTGATAACACTTTGAGGCAGTTCAATTCTGCCTCTACCAGAGCTCCTGGCATGTGTAATGCATGTGAAGCAGAACAAGTCTGTTCTACATCAACATAAGGTTAATATATTTTTCTAATTGGTAGGGAAAAAATTGTCTTTGATTGTTCTACATTCCTTTTCCAATTACAACATAACCCTACTGTACCACCACTCTTGGGAAGGTTTGTAGGCATGAAATATATGATATTTCTTTTCAAAATCATGTTTCCCTTTTTTCTCTACAGCTATGTTTTCTTAAATTAACATGAATAATTCATATACATTGGAAGAAATAATATTACAGGTTTGCCATCATTCATAAAGAGACTAATTCAAAATCACTTCTGGAATTCAGTTCTGTATCCTAACATATTTGATGTACATGTTTATGTAAGTCTCCAGGGCAGCAGAGGAAAATCTATTTAATACAGGTTATACTTAAGGTGTAAGTCTTTGAAGTATGTATCATATGTGTTTACATTTTGAATGATTGGTGAGTAAATGCTTATTAAGGACCATGTGCATAATAGTCTGATTTTATAGTAAATGTGTGCTACTTAGAGTCAATTACCTAAGCTTAATTTCACATTATATAGGTATACAGTAAGTATCTAAAGGCACATGATAAATACCTTCTCTGCATGGTCTTGTACTGGCTTCCCATGGGCAAGACTATATTTCACCCATTCATGTAATAAAATTGTCATAAGCATCTCTGCTATTTAGACAGATCTGTGTCTGTCTAAGTCCTTATGTTAAAGTTCAACTCTCAGTGATATCCAATGCTAGGTTGCGGGAGCTTTGGGCTTAATTAGACTATGAAGGTAGATCCATCAAAAATGAAATGAATTCTTTCTCACACAAGACCTCAAAACTGTGTCTCTCATCCTTTTGACCATGTGAATACAGCGGGTGCTATTTACAAATCCAAAAGCCCTCACCAGATACCAAGTCTGACAGGGCCTTGAACTTGGATGACTCAGCAAAAATTATTTCTGCCATTTATAAGCCATCCAGTTTATAATATTTCGTTCTATCATTCCACACAAACTAAGGAGCTCCCATGTCTGCATCTTTTAATGGATACAAGAGCCCAGATGGAAACATGAAACAGCCTCTGCCATCAGCAAGCTAGCCACCTATTTTATCCCTGGTTGTTGAGTAGCCAAGACAGAAGTCATAGCACAAAATAATAGATGCTACTTATTGGCTTTGGCTAAGGCATTGCAGGGACAATTTATTGGCATATCAATATTTGTTCCTCTCAGATCAGAAGAAGAAAAAGAGTCTTGACACCAGTTTTCAGCAGCCTGGACCTCCAGGAGGGATCGGGAATGAGAAAGAGGCCCAGCAAGCACTAACCTGTGTAGGAGCTCTCTCGTGCAGTCTGGGGTAGCAGCTTTGACAGTCAGATCTTCGAGGCTGAGGAGAGGACTCTTAGAGACACAGCTGCAAAGATTACCTGCACTTTCTGACATTGAGAAAAGGGAAGAGGACATAGGGATCATAGAAATCAAGCCACCCCCAAACACACAATGAAGAAGGTTGACATGGCCGTAGCTGCATAGAGTCAGAGCAGTGCCTGTCAAAGTGTAAGATGCAGAGAACACCCCTGATCTCTTGACCAAACACCCAGTCTTTGGTTCAGCTGGTTGGAAATGCAGAAGCAGGATTTTATATTTTTAACAGACTCTCAGCTGCTGCTGATATTGCTGGTCCCACAATGGCACTGAAAAGCAAGGAGTTAAAATACAGAAAGGGTTTATTTCCTTATAACCATGGAAGCAGTAATCTTAACTGGAAAGACGGACAGTCTGTCTGCTGTATCACACTGTAGCCACTCTCATGCAGGGAGGCTCAGGCACTGTACAAACAAACACCAATAACTGAACATGCCATGGTCAAAGATATCGCTATTTTTACACCTTAAAGAAAATACTAAAATAGAAAGCAGAGGTTCCTTCCATCAATTGTCTCAAAGGATTGACAATCACTTTTACATCAAACTTGATTAGAAAACAAAAAGTACAATACTGTAGTCCAAGGGTAGAGATGGGAAGGAAAATGCATGACCGCTCTCAGACAGAGCCTGAAAATGATATGAAAGTCTTCTACTTTGTGTCTTTTCTCTGCTGACCATTGACATTGATTTCTGCTGTAGGCAGATTCCACTAACAACTTTTAAAGCAAGAACGATGGCTATGACTCCTTAGTCTTATTAACAGAAGGAGAACTTGAATTCCCCAGCCTCTTTTACACACACTAACCTGTTTTGAGAAATCACTAGGGTCGATGCTATGAAAACTGGATAGCACAATGGAAGGGAGGGTTGTAATTGGGAGCTGTGTCTCCCATTGAGAACATGTGAAGACAAGGTTATTTAATAGTCTACTGGGAGAGGACAGCAATGGCAAATTGGTACTGAGAGTATCTCTTCTATGGCACACCTCTCCATCTTTTCTCTATAAATAAGGGACAGGTCTACGTCTCTATGTCACATAAAATATGTGCAGAAACTCCATAATTTTTTTCTAAGAGAATGTATGTGACATGCTCAAACATCAGACTAGTTAATTTCCACCCATCCCTTGTTTTGACCACAGAATAACAATTAGTTACCATAGCAGCATGTCAGTTCATGACAGTCTTACAAGTGGGAGACTAAAACAATGCCCATTTGTTACGTCACAGTTCTGTGGGTCAGATCAGAATCGGTTCCCTCTAAGGGGTCTGGAAAGAACCTGATTCAGAGTTCTCCCCCGCCCCCACCTTCTGGTGTTTTGCCATAAATCTTCGGTGTTCCTTTAATCTCTACTTTTATCTTAGATAGTATAAAATACTGACGTGTGTGTGTGTATGAGTGTGTGTGGGGAGGGGCCCATGTGTGTGTGGATAGGTGTGTACATGGCTAGATTATCTCTTAAAAAGAATCAGTGATATTGGATTAGAAGTCCACCCTACTGTAGCATTACTTCTTAACTAATTATCTTTGTGATAATTCTTTTCCCAAAGAGGGTCATAGTCAAAAGCCCCAGGGACTGAGAATTTAACATGAACATTTTGGGTTGGGTGGTGATACAAATGAACTCATTACACCTGGCATCATGCCCCATATCATCTATCCACCTGTCCTTTATAATTGTTAGCTGCTTCTAGTACTGAAATAGCATGGACTCTGCACCCCTCCAACACCATCCCCCAAAAATCCAAAACTGGGTCCAGATCCATATGTAAAAGATGTCTGTTGATCTGACCTGAGTTAAGTTGGGTAAGCCACACTTCCTAATTCAAGGAAATGATTAGACTTACTCACTGAAAATTAGAGAAAGTAATGTCAAAATAGCTGCCATTCTTAAGATTTAGATTGTGAGTTCTACTTAAGGTACTTTTAAATTAAAAGACAAGAAACCCAAGATTGAGACTGTGTTAGTGACATGAAAACTGTACTTGAAGATATTTAAAGTTAATGAGTTTTGTTCCCTGTTTCACCTTAAGTGAGAAATGCCAGAATTATCCATTTATAAAGGTAGTAAAGAACCTCGATGACTCATTATACCCAAAATGACTCACTGGTCATCTGAGAGTAAGCAACGGACACTCACTGCTTTTCATGGACTTCCTCCAACCTATGACCCAAAGCAGCAAATCTTACAGTCCAACGCATTTAAAATGTTATATAAAAATTTGAGGTATGATATACATTGATCATATTCTTTCCCCTCACTCAACTTTTCCAAGATCCTCCCCACTTCCCTGACTACCCAACTCATGTTCGTTCTCTCTCTCTCTCTCTCTCTCTCTCTCTCTCTCTCTCTCTCTCTCTCTCTCTCCCCTCTCTCTCTCCCCTCTCTCTCTCCCTATCTATCTATCTATCTATCTATCTATCTATCTATCTATCTATCTATGTCTTTCTCTCTCTCTCTTTCAACAAAAACATACCCAAAAACAAATTTAAAACAAACTGGCAAAAATATAACAAAGCAAAGAAACAAAACACACACACACACACACACACACACACACACACACACACACACACACACACACACAAAGCACAGATTTCATTTCATGTTGGCTGACTACCTGGACATAGGACCTGCCCTGGAATGTGGTTGATATACTCAATATCACTGCATTGGAGAAAACTAATTTTTCTTTTTCCAGCAGGTATCAATTGCAAATTGCTTTCTTATTAAGAGTGGGATTTTGTGTCTGCTTCTCCTCCTCCATGCTGGCATTTTGTCTGTCTGCCTAAACATTGCTCAGGTTTGTTGAGTGTCACAGTCTCCGTGAAATCCGTGTGTCAGCCTCATTGTGTCTGAAAAGCGCTGCTTCTTTGCAGTCACCGAACATTTCTGGCTCTTACAGATTTTCTGCTTCCTGTGCAACAAAGATCTCTGAGACTTTTGGGGAGGAGTTTAATAAAGACATACCATTTGGAACTAATTATTCTAAAGTTTGCACAGTGTCCAGTTGTGAGTCTCTTTGTTAATTCCCATCTACTAAAAAAAGAAACTTCTCTGATGAGGCTTAAGTAGTTCACTGGTCTATGGGCATATCAGCATGTTGTTAGTTGTCATTTTAATTAGCAGAATGATAATAGTTGGTTTTCCCTAGGCCCTTGATCTACCTAGTCTCAGGTTCCTGATCACTTTACCAGTATCAGATATGGGTTCTGTCTAATGAAGTATACCTTAATCTAATTTTTAAAAAGGAGGGGTTGGTTACTCCCATAACATTTGTGCCACTTTGATGTATCCTGCAGAAATGTTACTATGGTACACCTAAGAGTTAGTAGCTGGGATGTAGTGATGATTACATTTTTCACCTTGTAGAATGCAAAGCACCTTCCAGCACCATGAATGATACTCAGTAGATGTGAAGTTTCTATTTGGACACAAGCTCTACTTTTCCATATTCAGTGATAGAAGTAGTGTCTTCATCGATAGGGCCTTATGATTAGGTTGTGGAAGGTGATCAATAGCCTTATCAATAGCCTATGATGTTTGGTTGGGGAGAGGGTCTGTGAGACCTTTTTGATCAAAGACTCCATAAGAAAGCTATAGACAAATCAGCTTAGTGACTTTAAAGAAAAATAAAAGGAGCTCATATGTGCCTTTGGCCATTGAGAAATACAACAAATACACAATTGTCTACAAAATGAGATGTGAGCCTTTACCAGACACAAAATCTCTTTGATCTGGATTTTGCAACTCTTCCAATTCAAAGAATAAATTTCTGTTATCTATGAACTGCCCAGTCTTCTGTGTTTTATGCTGGTAGCCACAACAGATATAAGAAGTAATTCTTGAAAGAATAGCTTTCATAGAATTTAAATTGAAGGAAGTCAAAATAAAATAAATATTTCAATTTGTGAATTTTAGCATATAATCTGCATCCATGATATGATGGTACAGATTTTGATAATGTATGTAACCTCCCTTCTCTATTCTTAATTACTTGCATAATTGGAAGAAAAAATTAAATTATATTGTTAAGAATGTGTTAGAATCTATAACTTTGACAAATATAATGAATTTACCTCTGCTAATTCAACAAAAATTTAAGTATTGTACTCCCAAACATAATGCTACTTATAGGGACAGAAACAAGAAAAAAAATCCTGAGTTATCTGCTGTGTGAAACTTATAGAAAACTGGTGGTAAATAAAAACAATTAAACAAGCAGCAGCAGCAGCAGAAGCAAAAACCAATGATAGTAGTGCAAAAATTCTTAACAAACAGTATAGTAAATGCTTTTGAGCATCTAACTTTCTTTTCCACATCTCTGGCCCACTTGCCAGAGTAAGAAAGTACTCCCTTTCTTGATATAATATCTCTGTTTCTACTACTTAAAAAATGTGACATGAGGACATTTAAAAACTTGACAAAAATTTAGCAAAAAAATTTTTAGAAACAGCCTAAGCTAAGAACATATGAATAATATGTTAGGTGACAATCAGTATTCAGTAGTATAGCTAAATGATGGCTAAAATGAGCTAAAAAGACAGCAGACTATCCCCCAACCTCAGCACATTTCCTATATGATTTCAGTGCTGCCTCTTCAGAGAGAGAGATGTGATAATTTAAAAAAAAAAAGAAATGAAGTTTACTTCTAGTGCATACATGCAGTTGTCTCCTCCCTTGTTAGTCCAGTTGGTTTGTCCCATGACCTGGTCAAGGTGGTTACCCAGGGAGGTATAGATACCTAGAAAAGTGGGCTTACCTAGAATTATGCTAAAGGAAGAGGCAGAATAATTATTCCTTTAATGAGATACTGTTCCTTTCCATCACAGAAAACCCAACCAGTAGCACAGTCCCTGACAGCATCCCTGCCCCTTTCTGAACCTTCCCAGTTTTCGGAATCACTCCTGAGAGCTAACTTTTCCATTTTTCTCTTTCTACTTCTGTTTTAAACATGCTCTCCCCAGGACCATGGCTTCCTTGTTCTTTCTCTAAAGCCCCTGCTGACCACATGCTTGCTCTCAGCCATCATGTGACTCCCATACTGACTTACTCAAAGGACATTTTCCCCTTTCTCTTCTCTATTCTCCTCCAGGCAGATGCTGAGATTTAAGGTTTGCCTTCCCTAGGGTTTTTCTTCTAAATGCTAATAAAAAGAAATGGGCTTAAAAAAAAGAAGTATGCTGAATTTATGAAAACAAAACACTGTCAGTTGAATAATCAAACAAAGTTAGAGGAGTTCAATACCTGGAGCAATAGGAATAGTGAATATTTATGGAATATGGTATCTCCATGTACCATATATCAGCATTCGAATACTTCTACCTAAAACATCCTAGTGGGAAGAATATGGTTTTGTCTTTCTGTCCGCCATTGAGAAACTCAGGCTACGTGTAACAGTCGATGCAGACAGAAAAGCCAGGATTAGAACCCAGGTGTGCTGTACTGAGTGTTCTATGTATGAAACACTGCAGCACGGTAATACTTATTTTTTAAACAACATTATATAAAATGTGACTGAGCTGTTATATTCCTACTGTGCTTAATATTACCCTAAAATTTTATAGAGTATTGGAATCAATGTCATTCACTCATTTAAAATATATTATCTCTTTCAAAAAATTTGGAAGCTTTTCTAAAATACAAAACTCAAGAGAAAAAAAGAATGATTAAATTTAGATATAGTAGATTGTTCAAGGAAATGAAATACTGAGAGCTTAGATTATTCCACCCCCTGTGAATACTTGAAAGCAAAGAGGATATTAGGTATGGAGGAAAGGTTTCAGTGGTATTTACTTTAGAATCATGAAGATGAAGCTCCTGGGATGCTAAGTTAGAGATTCCTATATGATCTAGCAGTTAAAGGATCACAGTCTCCTTAGATTTTAACAAAGCACAGAAAACAGAAGCGGGGTATTGTTTGCAGAAAAGGGAACCAGAGAGGAAAGAGAATCTGGTCCCAACATTCCCTGGGCAGGTGGAGTCCCAGACAAAACAGATGGAACTAGAGTGAGGAACCCATGCTCTGGATAGAGGATGAACTCATCTTTGGCCTTCCCTTAGTAGATACCTGAGTCCTAATCTTCATGAACATTTCACTTCTGCCTCCAGGGAAACCGCAATCCCTCACACCGGATGGCTCCTCTCACTTTAACTCAAAAACATTGAAAGGCAAAGCTGTCCTCTCTCCAATGCCCAGACAGTTGCTCTCAACTATGTCACCTATACCACTCTAGAAAAGACAACTTGGTCATTGACTACTGGCTTCTTCCCAATGCCACAGGAAAAGCAGGGGAAGAGGCAGGCATGCTGGACTCAATATTCGAACTATTCAAGGCAAAATGAAAGTCTGACGCCCTTGTTCAACAAATGATTGAAGAGTTCAACATGGCAACTCCTGACAACTAAGCCTCAAACGGTGCCTTTCCACGCCTCTGCTCAGACCTGTGAAATCTCACGGAGAGCAATAAAGTACACTATGAATATTTTGCTCACCTTCCAAGTCTTTCATACATGGTTTGTCGATGGTAGCTTAGAACGATTTCACGTATGAACTCAAGCCCCTTGAAGCCTTGAGACTCTAACTCCTGCACTGGCGCATCCTGTCTTTCTATTTTACATCATCTGGCAAGTCCCTCGTCATCTAAGGAGCATGAGTCTGCACGTCCCTGTTCATCGCTAAATAAATGTGACTTCCTGCTGGAGTTATTTTTCCTGCAAAGTAGGAATCATCTATTCCATTTCTACCCTCTTTACCATGGTCATCTACGGGGTATAATTAACAGAAACAAGCAAACACAAAACAGAAATCTGTTCTATTGTTAATAAGACATATGGACATATAGACAAATGAGCCTATTCTGCTTTAAATATCTGAGCTAAAGAAGGCCACATCACAACGGCCTCTTATTCCACAAATCAAGTTAGGCTACAAATGGTAATCAAATCTTCCTTTTTCTCACTAATTCATTTTACCTATCAGCAGTAAGTAGGGAGAGATGATATGCAAGGATCTATGGGAAAAAAAAGAATAATGACATCTGAATTAGATGAAAGATATTCACAAGAGTGGCCTACTTTGCTTTTTTTTTTTTTCTAACCCAAATGCAGAGCTATTCCCCTACTCAGGGCCAGTTCTTGCTGTAAGACACAGCTGGCTGGCATTTTAAGACATTTATTGTATAAAGTGGTGAATAACAGAGTAGTAGAGTGGAGCAAGGTGAGCATGCTTGGCAAGAACTGAATGATTAATCATATTCTAATATCTGTAATTAACAAAACAAACAAAGAAGCTGCCATTATCTATCTAGAACTATTTAAGACTATGCTTGGGTTCTGACTGAGAAACCAGGGAGAAAGTCATTTTTTTTTTAACCAACAAGCAACAGGAAACACAGATGCAAATAGAGGGTTAAGGTAGTTAAATAGAAAGATATATGTTTGAGCAGAGTGTGCTTTAAAATTACTTCTAATTTATCCACTTACCAGACATGTATTGAGGTAAAATGATCACAGTAATGTGCACTGGAAAGATATATACTTTTTTAATTGTAGCCAAGAGGGAAAAAGCAGCATGGAATAACTTAATCATTGCTAATTATAATATCACTGAGGTAATTACAATAGATTTTGATTGTCTCATTTTCACACCAGAGGAGGGCACAATGCTGGCATTTCTCTTAATACATATTTGTTTTTAAAGAAGTGCCGACAATTACACTAATTGTAGTCACAGCATGAAACTTTGTTTTTAAGGAAAAATTTGCCTACATGTCACATGGAATAAATGCACCCTTCCTGTTTGGTGAGGTGCAAATTAAAGACACATTAATTGCTTTGTTTATTGTGGTAAGAGATCTCTGCATTCTTGCAAGCATTACCAATTTCCCAGGAGCAAAATCCATTTCAAAGTTCTTAACACCCAAAAAAGTGTCCCGCTGTTTAAATGGGTCACCTGCATGAAAGAGCATTGTCAGACATACTGTTCCTACCGTTTGAACAACCACCGTGATTCCCAAATGTGCAAGTTCCACTTGGGAAGTCAAGAGCAAAACCTGCAAAAGTGCCAGGGGAAGCTGAACTGAGATGTGTCTTCCACTCTGCCTGAGAAACCCATCTGGGTGCCAATCATCCCCGTGCACAGGAAACCAGCCTGTGAGGAGCTGGCTGGAAAAGGCTCAGATCCTCGGGCAGCTGAAAGCTTGACCCTTGGCACAGCTGAGGAGAGGAAGTCGGAAACTGTACAGTTGCAAATCCAATCAGAGTGGCCATCGGGTCAATTGGTTATTCTTCTTGTCCACCTGCAGGCTGCCATCAGCAGGGAACACAGACTCAGTCTTCAATAGTAAGTCAGAACTGTGCTCCTCCTGTGCTGTCTGAAGTGCCTGAGCCTGCCTTCCTAGGCTGACCTCTCCCATAATGTGTAGTTGGACCACTGGTCCTGTCTGTCAGTCCTACCTCTTTTACAATTGTCTTGATGGAACTATGGGAAGAAGAAAACCTGCTAGGCAGCTGGACCACAAACAGAAAACAGGGAGAAACTGCAACCATGACTGAGTGGGTTCTTAGGGTTCAGTGGAGGTTCTGAACTTTATGGCACTTTATTATGGCAAGAGATCATTATGAAAACCCAAACCAGATGTGTTTTGTAGCCTCCCCAGAGGGGTAAACGACGTTCTCGTGATCAAATTGTGTTCTGCTGCACTGTTCCAAGTAGATAAAAAAGTACCAATGACTAAGAGATGTACAGTTGTGTCACCTTGACAGATATCCAGACTAAACAATGTCATTCTTGGTAAAGTGGTACAGATTTGAAGCATTATGAAAGCATGTTTATTATTGAGTGTGTATATAGAAACAGATATACTCAGAAGAGTGCATATATGTATGTTCATATATATATGTATATATATACACACACATATATATATATATATATATAATTTTGTCTAGAGGGAAGTGGGAAGTTTGAACATATGTATTTCATATGCATATATACCTTGATGTAACTAAGTCAACATAAAAATTTCAGAAAAGAGATAAACATGGGAATTTGACAGAATGACCTCATAAGATATTCACTACAATCATATCTATAACAAAAGGACACTTTACCATAAAGTTTAGTCAAATTGGGGAAGACACACAGTACAATACTGACAATCAATTATATTTAATTGCATATAAAGCAGTTTATTAAACATTGTGGTTGAAGGCACATTTGAGAATAATAACATGCATAGTTAATTCCACTGTACAGAGAGCATGCCCACCTACGTAAACTTGCATCTTTTAGAACTGTATGTGGCATACATACTTAGAGGAATATTTACAATTCAAAAGAAAAACCAATGATAATATTAGATTAAAGAAGAGGTAGGTTTTGTGCAGGAGCTGAGACGCAACTCCTGGCAAGCTGTAAAGGCTCTGTCTCCTCGTTTTTGTGGGTGGAAACACATGCCTAAAGCGGTTTGAAACCACAAAATGGCATCCCATTGCCAGCATTACCACATCATGACTGGGCTTCCAAAACAGATGCTGACTTGAAAACAACTGGAAATGCAGAAGTAAGAAGGTTTTTTTCTCATTCAGAGAGAGTGGGAGGGAGGGAGGGAGGGGGAGAGAGAGAGAGAGAGAGAGAGAGAGAGAGAGAGATCAAAAGGAGCCAGTGTGCACTATGGGATTTCACGCTGGACATACCAGTGAGAGGATCTGGGCATGTTCCTGAGACAAATGCCCCTGTTCTGAGCTCAATAAGAAGAGGTGGGCTCTAGGATGTGGCACCTTCAAGTCAAAGGGGACAGCATGAGACAGGACAGCTTGAACTAAACTGTGTCTGCCTCCAGATTTTCTGTGCATCTGTGTGTGTGTGTGTGTGTGTGTGTGTGTGTGTGTGTGTGTGTGTGTGTGTGTGTTCTGATAAACATATTGAACTTCTAAGGGTGTCAGAGTTAGCAGCCCCTCCCGGGGCTAACTGGGGGCTTGAAACAATAGGGACACCTACTCAGACTTGACACTAAGAACCTTTCTAAACCTCAGCCACCTAACCTGATTCATTCTTTAGAGATGAAGGAACCATAACATCAATGACAGTGATTTCTTTAGAGATGAATGACCTGTGATACCAATATAGAACAAACTTTATGTACCTAGGAGGTCCAGTATTCAGAAACATTATCACATTTTCTTTAATAACATATAAAACTAGATATTTTGTGTTTCAAACATTATTCAGAAGAAAAGTATGTTTTCTTATCTATAAACACACAATTGACTAAACTCTTAAATGTTTTGTCCACTTCCTGGTAAACTTGATTGATCATCTTGGAGTTGAGGCTCCCCTGTCACCCCAAGGTTTCAGGATTTATGTATTTGATTCTGACATTCAGGTGAGAGAACTTACCGTACTGTTTTCCGTATCTCTGAATCAGGTTATTAAATGGTTACAAAAGATGTGCATTGTGTAAAAATCCGGCCAGTTGTGTAATTAGTGTATAAGCCATTTTCCACATCTACATTTAATTTTTATTTTAAAAGGCAATTGGAGCTATTAAGAATTAAAATAAATTCTATATTAAAATAATTCATTTGGTTTTCTTAAATAGTAGACATAATCCTCAAATGTCACCCAATCTCCAAACAGTATAAACTTTCTCACATTTTCAAAATCATAAAATGCTCAAAATGTGAAGTGAGTAGACCCTCGGAAAAGACTTAAGGACCAGGGAGTGGGTAGCATACTGCCATGCAAGTGTGAAGAACTGGGTTCAAGTCCACAGACCCACAGGAAACCTGGCAAGTCATACACAGCTGTGATCCCAGTACTCCTCTAGGAAGTGTGAGGCAGGGACAGGAGAAGCCGCAGAAGCTGTCAGGCTAGCTGGCCTCTAACAGCCACAGCAAGCAGCCGAAAAAGAGACACAGTCTAAAGCAAGGTGAGGACAGACACTGGAGGTGTTCCTAGGACCTCCACACTCACACTATGGCACAAATATAACCTTACATACACACATTCGTACACACTGTGGCACAAGTGTGCCATCTCACAGGCATATACATACACATATCCACACTGTAGCACAAATGTACTCTCATACACACACACACACACACACACACACACACACACACACACACACACACACAGAAAGAGAGATTCAGTAGCACTTCTATAATTACTAATAATTAAAAAGCTCCTTCATATGCATTTGCGATTCAAGGTCAAGGTGATAAGGCAGAACAAGACGATTGAGTAGAGAAATATATTTCTACCTGATGTTCATATTTCAGAAAAAAGTTAATTGCTGTTATTGGCTATTTCTAACAAAAGAAAAAGTTGTTGTATTTACCCAAGTGTATTTATCTTCTATCTTAAAATAATTGAGTTAGATCAGACATGAAAATATTGTAAAGTTTTTCAATACCGCATTACCACCAAATACCTTATTAATTATAATTCTTCATAAAGTTATTAGTTCACTAATATGAAGGACAGAAGAAAATCAAACATTCTCAAACCCTTCAGGCATTGCAGTAGAGAATTCGGTGTACATTTCTGTTTAGTACTTATCCCCTGAGCTGAGTTAGTTTCTCAAATTTGTTACTTTTTCATTTTCCAATCTATCATATTGATTTTTTCCTCCAGGTTTGTGCAGTTTGGAAATTACACCTCCTTATAAAGATCCATGGAATCTTTTTATGGCAAAAATAATCGAGCTCTGTCAACCAAAGCTCTGGCTCTCACTGAAAGACACACAGGGTAAATTACAGCTGGCCAATGTGACCTTTTCAAAATCACCATGGCTCTTCAGGCCTAAGCTTTATGTCCACGTCCTTCCAGAAGGAATGATTATAGGAGGAAAGTGGGGCCCTACTGTAAATGCTGTATGTAATATTTATGTGGGATAATCTCTGTGGCAGGTAAATAATTTAGGATTTAAAAGTATTAAGTGTACAAATACTAAGAATTCAACAAGTTGCCACACTTTCTAAACAGTGAATTCTTCATACTTGGTACAATTCCATGGCTGGGGGAAGGCAAATCAATCCCAAACGGCAATCTATTTCTAGAAATATCCATTCTAAGCACTGGTTGTGTAAGAAAAAAAAAAAAAACACCACCAACAACAAAACCATTTTATTTGGCAGGTACAATGTGTTAGTAAACGTGTTTCAGAAGGATTGTGTTGAACCCACTTCATGCATATGGAACTTGACTAGGGTCTTTAAAGGGCTTCAGAGGATCCATTTGGATTGTGCATTGGTACACTTTCTGATCTTTCTGGGAGCACCTCATTTTTTTTCCCTTATCAAATCTAACTTAACCATGAGGAATTAATTCAGATGGGTTTCATTTTGTGTTGTTTCATTGTGTTTTTGGATAAAGCTGGTTCTAACCTCTCACAGTTTCTTAAACCATCTTCTGCCACAACCTTTAGAATGCCGCTGGAATGGGCCATGTTCCTTGTAGTCATTGTACCTGGAATTGAACCTGAGGTACAAATATCTAGTGATAGAGTTCGTTAAAAATTCACTGTGTGGGCAAGTGAGTTTAATTAATCCTTGTTTAACATAGAAGAAACTGAGATTTTGTTAGCGATTGCATACAGTTTCTGAGTTCTTGTCTCTTTCAGGTGGTTTGTGTGAGTGTGTGTGTGTGTGTGTGTGTGTGTGTGTGTGTGTGTGTGTGTGTGTGCGCGCCTGGGGTCCAGGGGTCAATGCTGAGCATCTTTCTTAACCATTCATCACCTTGCTCTGTGAGAAAGTATCTCTCACTAAACCTGAAGCTCACCAATTAGTTTAGGCTGACTGAGGAGCAAGGCCCAGGGATGCTCCTGTCTCCACTTTCCTAGGGAGAGGGCTACAAGGTTCCACCACTGTGCCTGGCACTTTCCCTGTGTGCTGGACGTCTGAAACCTATGTTGTCACGCTTGTGTGGCAAACCTTCACTGCTTGAGCCATCTCTCCAACGCTGGTCATACTAACTGTCTAAGTAGGACCTGCTAAAACAAAAACGTAACACATTAAGACCAATGTCAATGTGCAACGGTGTTGTCTTTTAGGTAAGATTACTTAATTGCACTGAGATATACAGAGCAGAATAGCACACACACAAACATATATGTGAGCACTTTAAAATATTAGTAAAGGAACTAGCATAAGTGGGTTTGTTTGCTGTGGGTTATTATCAAGTGCAAATTGGGATAATAAAAGTAGAGGGTTTCCTTACTTCCAACTCCCTCTTAAACCCCTTACCCCTTTCCTCTCTCTCTTTCAACCTCTGTCCCCTCTTTTTCATCCCTCTCTTCCTCCTCCTCTCCCTCCCTCTCTACTTCTCACTCTGAAGCCCAGGATGGTTTCCACTCTTGATCTTGCTGCCTCAGCCTAAGTTCTGGGATCCCAAGCATGGTGTACCACTACACATTAGCTCTCTCTCTCTTAAACTTTCTTGCTGAGCATCTCAAAACTTCTGCAAGCTGAGAACCACAATAGTTTTGCAAGGGAAATAGGCAAGTTCTTAATTCATTGAGAGATTAATTTAGAAAATCGTTTGTGTACAGTAAATCAACCAGGTGCGTCACACTGACAAACTGCTAGTGGTTCCTTTCTTCTAACAACAAAAATCACCCAGGATCTGCTTTTTCTAACCTGCCTTTTTAAGGACCTTGGCAAACCTGCCTGAATTTCCTTTCAGAACTCACCAAGATGATCCTTCCCTGTGCATGGACTGACTATATTCTCTCTGCTGTTTACATCCCATTACTCACCAAGTTCCCTGAGGTCTCTCTAAACACCAAGCACTTCCATGGCCTCTCAAAGCAGAAGCCTGTAAAGCCTCCAAACACACAGCAGGCAAAAAGTGTCTTCCTTGTTCTCTGACACCATCGGAGGTGTTCATTACAAATAAGCCATTCAGGCTCTGTTTTACGTTTCACACTAGTGCCTCATGCAGTTATTTCAGTTGCTTCAGAATTCAAACTCAGCACTCTTGGGCCAGTTGTCTATGTCCTGGGAGCAAGGACTTCAGTGTGACCATGTAATTACTATATGATCCTTGAAGGAGAGGTCTTATACAGAAATGCAAAAGATAACTAAAATTCTGCATATTTAACAAATATGTAGTCTTGTATAGATTGTTCTACCATTATGATGGATTTACACAATAATTCTTTTCAAATATATTCGGTAGACTATAGAAATAACATTTATTGTACATGCTCAAAAGGGCTTACTTTATCGATTAACTGAACACTTAAATGTAGTAAACAGAGTAGACTTAGTATGTATTCAGATATTTTATGTTTTTAGCTATCCCTAATACCAATGGCATTGTCTGCTTGTAATATCATCTTATTTTTAATATTTTTGTACAGTTGCTTACAATGTCAGAAAGTTGAACTTTCTTTTGATAATTTTCATTGATGACGCATCCCATTTTGCCAATACAGACAACATGCCATTTAAAATTTTAAACTGTGTAGTTATAGATGCAAATATATAAAGAATAAATGTGATTAAATACAGAAAATAATACATTTTACTTAGTTTTGTATGAAAATATGTAAATGCTGGACTAAAGTAAGTTTCCAGATATTCTTTTGGTGTGTATGGGTGTTCTTTTTCGTGGTTGTATTTATTATTTTAGTACAACTGTTCTCTTAAAACAAAATTTATCAAAATGGATTTCTCCATTGATGATTCTGGAATGTTCCCTCCAATTTATTTACTGAGAAATCAGGTTTTTCTTCTTTCCTCCCATTCTGGCAGGGAATAGACATGCATCCAGCTGTATGCACTCATGAAATTAAGATCAAGAATTCAAATCAAGAATTCCATACCAAAACTATGGATTTTTTAATTGATTTTTCAAGACAGTGTTTCTTTGTGTAGCCCTGGCTATCCTCTAACTCACTCCTTAGAGCAGGCTGGCCTGGAACTCAGAGATCTGCCTGAATCTGCCTCCCGGAGTACTGGGATTAAAGATGTGCACCCCTACCACCTGGCTATGATAGAATTTTTAGATTAAACTTTGTACACAATTTCAGGCACATACACACACACACACACACACACACACACACACACAAACAAATCAAAGGTGTCATTGCATGCCTATCAAATGTCTGAAAGGGAGAATATTGACCGCACCAGCGGCTCTTGGGGAGATGCAGGAACACAAAGCCCCTTACCTAAAACAGTGCAGCTACTTTGGAAGGCAGTTTGTCTATTTCTTATAAAACTATAAATATTCTTATATATGATCTTAATCTATAATATTTACCACAGGAGTTGAAAATATAAATCCACATGAAAGCCTGTACAATTTTTTTTTAATTTCCTTCTTTACTTTTGTTTCTTTTTTATTTTCAGACGTGGTTGCACAGTGCAATTCAGCTTGGCCTGCAACTTAGAGTTGGAGCAATCCCTCTGTCTCAGCTTCCCAGGTGATGAGATTAAAGGCATAAGCCACCACAAACTGGTGCCTGACTACACAGAGGTATATAGTGAGTCAAGAAAATAAGTTTCTCTGCTTGTGGTGGTGCACACCTTTAATCCCAACAGTGGGGAGGCAGAGGCAGGCAAATCTCTGTGAGTTCCAGGCCAGTTAGATCTACATAGCAATTTCTAGGACAGCCAGGGATACATAGAGAGATCCTGTCTCAAAAACAATGCATATTTAAGGCATATAGCATACAGATTGCAAAATTGGCTATTGTTATGAATTAAATTAATACACTTATCTCATATATTTACATGTGTCGTTCTACATTTACGTGTGAGACAAGAAAAGCTAACATACTTGCTTAGAAATAGGGTACCTGAATACTAAATAAAATGTTCAGAGATAAGAATAAACCAGATAAATGCATCTCTCCACCCTCATCGGAGGAGGTCCTATTTACAGTAGATGGTGATTAACACAGAGACCCATGACTGGCCAAAGTGCAGAGAATAAAAGACTGCAGAATACTCAGCCCTAACAGAACACTTATGCTACACTGCCCTTCCTAGGCTCTGGGATCATTCAGAAGATGAGGGTGAGGGGGAAAGAGTGTAAGAGCCAGAGGCATAAAACAACCACAAGGAAGCATGTGAATAGCTGTGTTGGTGACAGTGTGAACAAAACCCACGTAAACCCAAGCCAGGCCAAAGCAAGCATAGACCGGGGAACTGGGCGTGATATTCCACACCTAGCCATAGAGCTATCGGCAATTGATAGCTGCAGGCAGAGGGAGAGTCAGTTTTCTGTAAATGAGTATCCCCTGGTAAGTCAGTCACATTCCAGTAGAAGACCATACATCCAAGAATGTTTTGGCAGCACAAATTGGTTTTGAAGTTGTTTTTTTTTTCTTTCTTTCTTCTTTTGGACACAAAGAGAAGGAAGAGCTGGGGTGAATATGATCAAAATATTTTGAAGAAAACTCAAAGCTCTCAAACAACTAACAAAAGGGAAGAAGAAAGAATAAAACAGTAGTTTCAGCAGCACGGGGGAGGCAAGAAATGAAGAAGTGTAGGCTCCGGCATGTGTGCTGAGCTCCCCATGCAAGTCACTGGATGTGAGGGTTGTGAGAAACCAGCAGGGAAAGGTTGTTGAGGATGGGACACAATCAACAGAAAATAATTCACAATCAGGCACAAACTGGATCCTCACTATTTTTGACAGCCCTTTCCCATGTTGCATTGGGTGACTTCATTACAGCCTCAGTTCTGAACCCAGGACACTCAAACTTTGCACTCTGCATGGTGTCATGCCTCAAGGTTCAGATGACTTCTGATTGAAACACTTTGGCTCAGATCTGCGACACCTTTTTACTGTCTACACAGACTCTCTGCTCTTCCTGAAACTGTGGGTCACTGAGGAAACATGAAGACTTGATATTTTCCCACCACCTCACTCAAATTGTAAAACATTTGATTTTTTTTGTTTGTTTGCTTGGGTTTTTTATTTTGTTTTTTTGTTATTGTTGCTGTTGCTATTTATTTATTTGTTTGTTTGTTGTTTGTTTGGGTTTTTTTTGAGACAAGTTCTCACTATGTAGCTCTAGCTGTTCTGGAGCTATGTAGACCAGGATGGCCTCAAACTCACAGAGTTCCACTTGCCTATGCAGAAATCAAATGCATACATCCAGTCACCACACCTGGCTGCAGCATTTGACTATTAAAAATTACTATTTAAATTATTGACTTAAGGTTTTTTTTTTTTTTTTTTTTTCAAGACAGGGTTTCTCTGTGTAGTTTTGTGCCTTTCCTGGAACTCACTTTGTAGACCAGTCTGTCCTCAAACTCATAGAGATCAGCCTGCCTCTGCCTCCCCAGTGCTGGGATTAAAGGCATATGCCACCACCACCCGGCAGTTTTGTTTTTAAAAATTCTTTAAATGAATTTTGTATTGGGGTTAAGATAAGATTTCCGAATGTTTTTAAAATGGCCCTAAATATGCTTCTGCATTTTGCACTATATATTTGTGTGAAGCAGTATGTTTAGCATTGGTATTATAAAATCAAAATGGCAATCAACTTTGAAAAGTGTTGAAGATGCTCAGTGTTTTGCAGTAGCAAATAATCAGTCACCATTTGGTTCTTTGTGTAAACATAAACAAGTACTTCAATCTAGTACTATGAAAACTTTATTTTTTCTTTAATGAGTAATTCTACATATACAAAAGAATTATTCTAAAACAAATTTCTTTATGACTTACAATTAGTGATTTTTTATATATTTTTATCTATCTATGTCTCCAAGGTCACATAAAATTTTCTTAGGCAAAAGCAGGTCACAAAGGAAGTCAGTGTAAGATGACCTAGGCTAGAAAGGACAGAGTGGCAGGCATCCAGGGTCAACAATTTCAAAGGTTCACTGTACCCTGGGATTGTAGTTAATATTTAGATAGCAGCTTTATTGATAGTGACTCCCAAACTTTAAGGAAGCTAGTATGTATGAGGGTAGATAATATGTGGGTGAATAGCAGTAAGTCGCTAAATAAACTATAAGAGACTATATTTCAAGCAATAAGCTATTAGGCCATGAAACATGAAGAAGTCTTAAATACATATTACTGATTGAAAGAAATCATATGGAGAGATTAGCTGTGTGAATCCGGGTATGTGCAATGAGAGAAAAGGCAAAACTATGGAGACAGTGAAGGAGTCAGGACTGCCAGGGATCGGGGATTAGGTTAGGGTTGGGGGAGCAAGGAGACACAGAAGATTTTTTTTGAGGAACACAAACTCTTTAAGATATCAGAATAGTAGACACACACTACAATAGTTTCCTAGATCTGATTTTTAGAACAGCAAGAGTGAACCTTGACTTAAATTTTGCTTTGGGGACCGTGATGTGTCCATGAAGTGTCACCATGTCTAATAGTTGTCCCTTCTTGTGGGCTGTGTTGATGAAGGAAAGCTGTGAAGCTGTGGAGCAGATGTCATGTGAGAAATGTCTGGGCCTTCTTAATAGTTTCGCTATGAACCTAAAGTGGCTCAAAAAATACTTTCAAGGGAGGCTTCAGGTAACTCTGCTTACTGCTCTTCTAGAGGCCGAGTTCCATGCTGCATGTTAGGTGACTTTACAACTGCCTGTGACTGCAGTTACAGGGTATTTAACACCTTCTTCTGGCTTTCAGGACACCCACACACATCTACATATACACACACGAACACATGTATACAGAGGCCAAAAAATTTAAATTAATTTTAATGAAAAGTCAATAAATTAGGACAAAATTGATCAGATTCTGTGCGAGCTAAACTTGGTGTCCCCAAACATCCGAGACAGCGTGTCATCGTCCCATGTGCTTCCCAGACTTGGTTCTCTCCAGATGATCAGAAGTCATTGTTGCTCTTGATTAGGCATTGAGATTGCGCTGTCCTTTTTACCAGGTGCAGCTCTCTCTGTTACACCGTCACAGAATTTGTTCTCTTCGCAGCCCCTCCATGTCACTGCCCTATGCTTTAAACACACACCAGAACCCTTTTTTGCCACATCACAGTCCTACTTTTAAACACGTATCAATAGAGCCTATCTTGGCCCCATGCTTTTAAACTCATGTCAGCACAACCCTTTCTTCCATGTCTCAGCCTCATGTTTTTAAACACGTATCAGTAGAACCTTTTGTTCCTGAAGAACAAACAGAAGTTTTCCATGGGGCAGAGCCAGAATGTGGAGGAACATCTGGCCTCTGCCTTTTCCTATGATGTAATTGTCATTAGTTTCTATGCGTTCAAAAGCATTGATAAATTAGGAGAATGACATACCACATATGCCCTTACGTATAGCTTTTGCAAGAAGACAAAATGACTAAACTACATTTTTCTAGATTTTAAAAAATGCAATGTCTTTGAAATGATTTTATTTCATTTATTTATGTATGTATGTATGTATTTAGTTAGTTAGTTAGTTAGTTAGTTAGTTAGTTAGTTAGTTAGTTAGTACTGTGTGCAGGTGCCCTAGCACATGTTTGTGTGAGTGGAGGCCAGAGGTCAATATCAGATGTCTTTCTAAATCATTCTTCTCTTCACTTTTTAACTCGGTCGTTTGCTGAACCTGGAGACCACTGATTCACTCAGCAGGCCTCTGAGATCTACCTGTGTCTGCACCACAGTGTTGGAATTACAGATCTGAACTGCTGTGCTCAGCTTTTAAGAGAGTGTAGGCGATCCAACACATGTCTTCATGTTGATACTCCACACACTTTGCCCACTCAGCTCTCTCCCTATCCCCACTCCAAACAACAACAACAAAGCAGAACAAGAAATATATTTCTATCTCTACCATTTTAGTCAATGACTGTGATCTTGGCTCTGGGATCTGATTAGTAAACTCCATCACACATAAAATATTCACTGCTCTAGTAGCTGGCTATGGTGTGAGTTTTGTGAGAGAGAGTATGAGAGACTGAGCCGGGTTGCAGTGTCCACATTTATCCATCTGCATGCAGACAAGCAGAAAGTGGAGAAAAGTACACATCAGCTTCACACCTAAACAGTTTTTATTTTAAAATATGTCTGGACAATTGGAGCTGCCTTCTCTGAAGGGGAGACTCAACTCCATTTCTGCCGGTTGGTTGGTTTGGTTGTTTTTGTCTTTTATTAAAGACTGGGATGGCAACCGGAAAACAAAGAGACTTCTCCATTCTAGAATCAGGCAGCCCCAGCCTGAATTGATTGGAGTCCTCGGGAATGTTAGCCCCCTCTCTATATTAAAGGTGAAGATCTGTCTTGTTTACAGAGCCCAAAGCAGGAATAAACAACTACACAGCTAAATGTTATGACAGCTACAAGTTGTTCATCATTGTATGTCATCCACTTTTCTTGTTTGTTCATTTCATTCTTAAACTCACATTAGTATGTTCATGATCTAGTCTGAACAGGGAGTCTCAGACAAACGGCATAACTATGTACTAAAAAGAGTCAGTGTCCAAGTTGTTCCCCTAATACAAGAGGAAATGACATGGGCAGAGGTGGGTTATATTCCTGTAGTAAAAGATGAAAGCCAAAAGGCCAGCTCAGGAAGTGGGGGGCATGGGGTATTTCTTCCATATTGCTATTTGTACCCATTATTCATTCACTAATACTAATGAAGATATTCTTTTTCACTAAGCCACAATTTATCTATTTTCCTATTGATGAGTATTTGGGTTATTTATATCTATTGCTAACTTAAACAGGGTTTTTATGAAAATTTACATCATGTATTCTGAGGCAAATAAGCTTGGAATTGGAGGAATTTAATTTCCTGTGATAATTTTACATTGTTTTACAAATCAGTTGTATTAATGGGCACTATTACCAGCAAAGTGCTTTATTTATACTCTGATTTTTGCCATGGAAGTGGTACAATGTGATTACCTCTTGGAAGTCTTCATTTATATTTATGTGATTACTAATACAGCTTCAGATGAATGAATGTTTCATACATTGTGTGGTAATATCCACTTTTCACTTAATCTTCCTATTTATATAGTTCTTCCTAATTAGCTATGTTTATAGTGTATTTTTATTTGTAACAATATCATTTTTACTAAATACATTTTGTGCTATTATATACTTTTCAGATATCTTCTATAGTCTGGCTTATGTCTTCCATTTTTTTATGTTTTTAGTTTTTCAGTGTTAAATGGAAAAATCTTAATAATTGAAGATCAAATGTCTGGGAACTCATAGATGATACCTCATATGAAAGAGCTCTTAATCTATCAAATAATTGCTAGCCCATCAACATGTCACTTCATGCAGCTATTTCTTCTAAATTGAAACCTTCCCACCTGGAAGGAGAAGGGACACGCACAAGACTCAAGAAGCTACTGAAACTTGTGTTATTGCAGAAGCTTATGAAACATGATATTCAGGAAGCTCATAATTTACAAGGTTCACAAAGCCTCTTCCCAAGGTTAGATAATAAACTTCTGGGGAGGAGAGAGTTTTTTTTGGTGGAGCCTCTTGCAAGTAGAGCTCCATGGTAAGGTTTTATTTTGATGGTGGTTGGTTGGTTAGTTTGTAAATGCAGTTGCTTTTGAGTAAATCATAATTCTGGAAGTAATCCCTCATCCATGCTTCTGCAAATAGCCCCCATAAATCCATTGGTTCCCAAAGCTAGACTTGGGCAGAATCATTTCCTTGACCCATCATCAGTGCCCTGTGTGGGGTGAATCAATATTTACGTGTTTCCAGGAAATGTTACACAACTGTACTTTCAACCTGAACTGGTTACCACTTGAGTCCCTGCTCAAGTTCCTATAGGACTTCCACAAAACTAGTTTAATTAAAAGTTTCCTCAATATGACTGTAACATTTTTGATGATGGAAACTGTGTCATTACTTATCCCTAATATTAGAATTAGAATGATTCCCTTCTCTTATTTTTACACTCATGATGCAATGAGTAATTTCCTATAAACAGATACTCCTAGTTTGTTTTATTAAGGTGTATTAATTTGTTCATAGTGTAATATCCTAGCGACGATTCCAGATTGGTCTAACCAAGGTATAGGTGTGTAGAGATTGTGGGTCCAATATTTAGCTAGTACATTATGATTCAAGGCACCTAAGATTAATTTTGTTCGGTCTTGAAGTGTAGCCTATGTTAAGTTTCTGACTAAATAATCCAAGATTGGAGTACTAGTATGTTATGCATTTTTTTTTTAAATCCATGATGAGGAAAAGAAAACTTCCCTGGGATGTTGAATAAAGCTGTGCATTTTTCTGCAAGCACACATTAGTGTGCTCATTCTGCCTAGTATCAGCAAACACTTTACCCCGAGTATCCACCACACTCATCCTTCTCGTGATCTGAGGCCAGTCAGTGGCAATGTCATGCTCACAAGATTGGCACTTTCTCCTGAACCTGGTCCTTGAGTATAGTTTCTCAGATGGGAACCCAGGGGTCTGTGAACTTGCAACAAAACTACTCACTGGCATCTGCTGTAATTGAATTGTAACCTCCATGTTATTGTACCAACAGAGGAAAATTATTGCTACTGATGCATGGAACAGCGATGTCAAGGAACAGGTTGGCCCAAGTACAAGGGTGATCTCTAGGACAGGGTTAGCTAATTCAGGTGCCTTCACATAAATGCATACAGTGGCATGAGACTAACCGATGAAAATACACATTCAGTGATACAGATTTTGAAATCTTTGTTTCCTTTACTTTGTCACTCATTCCTTTATTTCCTTTAGGTTTGATTAAATACCCTGCTCTCTTCCCAGAACAAAATTAATGATTCAAGTGTACAAAGAACCAAATTAATCTCTCTTGACCTTTCTAATATGAAGTGTAATCTTTTGTGGCTATTAAAAAGCAGAGAACTTTGTACAAACTGAGGTTAAGCATGATTAAAGAATTCCTGTGCAACATGGAAATATCCCACACATTATTTTCCCGGCAAGAGGGTTTTCAAAATATTGCTACTCGTTTTGTAAGTCTCTTAAAGTTGATATCAGTACTGTTGAGATCTAGAAAGGGGGGTTTAAAGCTCTAACTTTGTGTCTAAAATTGAAGCTGCTGGCTTCCTTTGAATTTTTTGCCAGGTATAAATCTTCACCATAGGATTAATCTGTGAGCTGTGGCAGCTGCAGGTTTTACATACTTAGTTAATTAGCAATTCTTACCAAACCGAGTGTATCATTTCTCTTTAGAATCCTACATGGCCTCGATTAGACATATTTACGGGAAAAGTCAATGGATAAGACATTAGAGGCCAACCTCAAAGTCAGGAGAGAGCAACTGTAGACCTCAGAGAAGTGCTGCATTTGCCAAGAACTGGTTGCTTATTGATCCTGGTCTGTGTCTCTGGTCACAGTAGCACTTACCCTAATTTTTCTAGTGTAAATATAAGTAAATTTGAATGGGTGTTGCTGAAAACAATCTGTAAATCTACATTTTGTGGTTTTGATTGTAATTGTAGTTACTGGAAGGTTCAATATCTGGGGCATGTCGAGGAGACAAGGCTGTGGCCTGGCACCCTGCTCCCTGCAAATACCTCCTGAAGCACTTTCTCCAGGGCTATTAAGGCGACTCTGGCTCTCTCTGCTCAGAAGCACAGAAACCACACGGGTACTCAGCAGAGAGGAAACTGGAAGCAAGGGACGAGCACTGTCAGAAGATATGCTGTGCATTTAACTTGGACTCCGTTTCCCCCCTGAGGTCAACCAAGCAATTAAGGCAGAAAGACGTGAACCAATTCCCTGCTTTCTGGGAGGTAAACAAGGCATTCACGTGGCAACATTAGTGTTCTCCCTGCCTTTTATCCTTCCTCTCTCTTCCTTTGACAGTCCCTCCCCCATCTAAGGTTTGATTTTAGAGACATTCTAACAAACACTATGTTCTCAGCACAACTCAAGTCTTCCTCGTACTGGGAAACACCTCCCCTCAACAGAAGATGCTTCAGGGTTAATGAGGGTTAATGGGTATTGTATTTCACCTGGATACTGCCAAGAAATTTTGAGCTGAGACAGAGTGGGGGTAGGGGGTGGGAAATGGCTTCACCGGTAGTACAACAAGAAGAAATGAAGTACTGAAGAAATCTCACCACTGGAGCCCCACCCTGGAACTGTGACTCTCCCAAGTTCAGACATTTAGGATGCCTAATACCGAGGCCTCATCACTTTCATTCTTTCCAAAGGACAAGGTACGCCTAACGACATTGCACGTTCATAGGAAGTTGTTTCTACCAAAGCGAAGAATAAATGCAAAAAGCCTGGAGTGAATTAATGTGCATGGCCAACACCTGCATGCACACAGAAAATTACAATGGGAGTTTTCAGAAGAGGCAAAGGGTGGTGGAGTTTACAGGCACCCAGATATCTGCTTTCTGGTTGGAGAAAAGCTCCACTATTACTGGTCTCTGCTACTGTGATTTACTTAATGCCAACCATTTTCCTATACAATGAGCAATTCTGTTGTTATAGCTGTGTCCAGAACTTCACTCCCTCCCTTCCCGCAGCCCCCAGGCCTGTAGATTAATTACGAGCTCAAACCTTGTGTTTTCAGTTTGCCACAATGCCTTCTTACATACTATTCCTCCCACCACTGTTCATGCCTCCTCTACCTGACAATTCTTTGTACTTAGGACTCTGAGAAAGTGTGGCCTCCTCTGGGAAGCATGACCACCCCCAGTAGTCATTCATTATTCATGTAGAAACACATGCTAAATTCAAGGAGTATATCATCTCTCTTGGTTATTCTAATCTGTGAGCACTCAAGAAACAAACAGTATGTGTCAGCTTCTGTGTCCACTGAGAACCAATACCATAATAACAAGCAGATGGGACTGATAGGTAAGCAAATAGGTGAATGAATGAATGAATGAATGAACATATTAAAGTACTTTGCTATAGCTACACAAGACTACCTGAGAAAAGTAAAATAGATAACTTAATTATGCATACAAATCCTAGGTAAGAACTAACCTTAATGTGTCTGAGTGGCATACATGTGGCTTAGGAGAATGGGCATATACATCTAGTGATTCTATGTCCTCTACTTCCCAGAAGTTTGGGGTTTTATTTGAAACTAACCAGTCTTTTTAATGTCAGAAATTTACCATTTCCTTTTGTGGCCTAGACTGTGTCAAATACAAACCTTGACCAGAAAAATCCACAATACGAACCATGCCCAGCAATTTTCTTTTATCTATGAAAGTAAGGATTCAAAGCCGCCCATGGCAATAATGGGCAGACTACAAAAATTTCAATAAAGACCTGAGAATGAAATGAACCTATGAACGTACAGGGTTGGTTGTATTGGGTGTGCTACTTCAACTTTTTAAGAAAGCTTGTAGAGAGAATCGAACTATACTGTCCAATGTTCAGAGCAGTAGCCAATGGGAGTTAAAATTCGAGAATATGTTATCAGTAAAATCATGATGGAAAAGAGAGAGCTAAAAAGGCATGGAGCCCAGAACCACACTTCATCTAGACCTCCAGGGCACAGCTAGGGCTCTTTACTATTTCTCCAGCCCCCACATTCCACTTCCTGTGTATTGTGCTTGTACTTCAGCTAGAGATGTAAGACATCTGCAGCTCATTGTAAAAACGAGATTTTGAAGATGTAATTGGATAAATTCACAAATGTATGCATGTGAAATGGGTTAACATATGAATCAGAATAACAAAAGCTCCTAAACCAACATCAGAGTCTGTGATTAAATCAATGATGCTATATTCACCCACTGGTGTACCATCCATATTGATACAGCATAGACAGTGTTTAATTAGTTTCAATTTCAAATTCTATGCTTAAAAGAACAGTCTTATTCTTTATTACATCTACTATATGCACATACCTGTGTGATCTCTTTATTTTATTTTTAATTTTTTCATACTGTGTACTTTGATATTGATATCTCTGGCTGATGGGACTACAAGTAAATTTTATTTCATCATTTTTCCACTTAAACAGGTTCTTATGTAGCCAAGGATGGACTTGAATTCACTATATAGCTGAGAGTGACTTTGAACTTCTGATTTTACTTTTTCTACCCCTCACATGCTGGTATTACAGCCATGTAACATACCACATCCAGTTTATATGGTGCAGTGCTAGGGGCTGAACCCTGGGCTTCACTCATGCTAAGCAAGTATTCTACCAGTTATGTCTTTGTTTGGTTTTATATACACATTTTATTATTTATGAACTCATTGCAAAGAGCAGGAATTACTTTTATAATTATTCTGTCCACTTGGGCAAAAATACACCATTCACATTTTAACTTTGGCCTTGGCTGTAGGCCAGAGAGTCTGTTTTCAGGATGTGGAGAGAGAAAATGGATCCTTCCTGTGTAACTGATGGTTATGGCTTCTGACCCTTTCTTTGATTAACAGTGAGAGCAGCTGACTGATTTAACATGGTCCATTTCATGCAGATTGCTCCGGCAGCCTTTTCAGCCATCTTTTCAGGTGATCTATGGAAAGAGTAGCAATCTCCATAACCTGACTTTGCTCCACTTGTTAACAACTTGTTTTTCAGACATGTTGCAGTCTGAAATAAATGTATGCTTAAAAACTCATGATAGAAGATAGTTTCAATATATATTTAACAATCAATAATGTGATAGAATTCTAAACTCTATTCATTTCCTAAAGCTTCCATGTAAATTACCACAAACTAGAGGAATTAAGGTAACAAAAGTTTATGTCCACATTTCTGGAGGCTATAAGTTGCGTGTGTGTGTGTGTGTGTGTGTGTGTGTGTGTGTGTGTGTGTGTGTGTATGTGTGTGTGTGTGTGTGTGTACAAAGTCAACATAAAATATGTTCATATTCTCATACTGAACAAAACCAGGGATACATGTTCCCTTAGTACTATACATCATTTAGACACACTTAATGTTAGAGGTTTCTAAAAGATATTTTGATGTAAATTTCTCCTATCATAGATTTTGATGTATATGTGTGAGTATGTGTGCATGAGTACAAACACGCATGTACATATATCTCTATTGCTTTTTCTTTGTTCTTTTTCTCTCTCCTTTGCTTTTTTTTATAGTTATTTACTGTGGCAGACTTAGAACATGCCATGTATGCATATTAGTTGTCAAAAGTCAGTTTGTAAGAGTTAGTTCTCTCACTTCATCCTGTGATTTCTAGGAATTGAACTTAAGATCATCAGGCTTGGCCACAAGGAACTTTACCCATCTCACAATCCCTCATGGCTTTTTAATAATTGAAATCTTAAACAATTCTTGACCATTTCTTGAACTAATATGAATAGATGCTACTGGAGGAGGTCGGATTTTTGTCTGATTATGGATATCCTCCATAGTAACCACCATAATGCCTGGAATATTACCACAATTTGGAAATCCAAAGGCTACACATATAAATGAAAGGTCAGTCTTCCTAAACACAGACATCAGCTTAACCAAGAGCACAGCTCAGTTAAAAAAAATATATCAAATGCATCATAACATATAGTGAGGGAAGAGTTTCATATCAAAATCATTTTGAGAGACCTCTACCTTTAAGAATGTCTTCAATCTGCACAGTTCTAAGAGAAAAAAATGAATCTTCAATTTTGTTCAGAATGAGCACATTTTTTGTTGATTTTGTCTGTTTTAAAACATTGAAACAAATAACAGTCATGAAAGTCCTTGCTAATTAGTAATGATCATCAACAACTATGTATATTATCCATGTGGAATTCTTGGTTTCAGTGTGGGTGTGCATACAAACACATGTGTGCATGTGTGTACACTTTTGCAGCCTTGTGTTTAAAAAGTTGTGACTTTAATGGATCAGGGTTTAATATTATTTAGAGATATCTCTAATGAGGCTCTGCTTTTCTTCTTAGATGAGTTTAGTACCCACGTAAATGAACTAATTAGTAGTCTGTTGGTGAATGAGGCTACAGTGCTTTATATATATACATATATATATATATATATATATATATATATATATATATATATATATGTATATATATAAAACCTGGTCATCATTGGGAGTTCCTCCACGAAACAGCAATTAAACAGTTCAGAAAAAAAAAATCTCCAAATGTGATCCCTATTCCCTCACCTATCCAAGTCTACCCCATGACTGAAAAACTGTTTGCTTACGCTGCTCTGTTCCCAAGTGGACTTGGGCAGGAGGCCATGGAAGACAGGCAACAGACAACACAAACCTGGGCCACAAAATCCAATGTGGAGATGAAAATACAAAGGCAATTTCTGGTAGGCCAGTTGTCTCTTGAATGACCCAACAGGTCTCTGTAAGCCTCTAAATTTTACCTTGATGTTTAAACGAAGGCACACAGAAAATGGAAGGGCTAAGTCTATTGATTGTTGTGGCTTGGAAATCTAGCACGAAAGCAATTCATGATGCAGAGGGTATGTGTGCTAGCTATTCTTTTTTTGTTGTTTGTTTTGTTTTGTTTGGAAGACAGGGTTTCTCTGTGTACCTTTGGTACCTGTCCTGGATCTCACTCTGTAGACCAGGCTGGCATCAAACTCATAGAGATCCACATGCCTCTGCCTCCCAAGTGCTGGGATTAAAGGCCTGTGCCACCACCACCCAACATGCTGGCTATTCTTATGTCAACTTGACACACAAACTAGAGTTATCTGAAAAAAAATAGGGAACTTCAATTGAGAAAATGCTTCCATAAAATCAGACTGCAAGGCATTTTCTTAATTACTTAATTACTGTGGGTGGTACCATCCCTTGGCTGGTGGTCCTGGGTTCTATAAGAAAGCAAACTGAGCAGGCCGTGGGGAGCAAGCCAGTAACCAGCACTCTTCCATGCCCTCTACATCAGCTCCTGCCTCCTGGTTCCTGCCCTGTTTGAGTTCCTATCCTGACCTCCTTTGATGATCAACAGTGATATGGAAGTGAAAACCAAATAAACCCTGTCCTCCTCAACTTGTTTTTTGGTCATGGTGTTTCGTTGAAGCCTTAGAAACCCTAACTAAGACAGTGTGTGACCTAAAAGTACAACCAGTTCCATCTGACTCAGATGTGCTCTCTCTAACGGCCATATAGTTTCTTGTACCACATTAACCTGGAGTGTCATTTGGGACACATTTATTAATAAGTAAATAAATCAACTCCTATGTGAGTGATATTTAGCATATTCAGAAATAAAAATATGTAAAGAAAAAATGAATTAATGACTAGGTTTTCACTCCGGTTTCTTAAATAGGATCTCCAGAAATACTCTTTATACTGAAATCACATTTCATTCTTATCATAGTCTTCTGATCCTCAGTCTATCCCCACTCCATCATGGGGTGACTATCACTTTAGAGCAGTGGTTCTTAACCTTCTTAATGCTGGAACCCTTTAATACAGTTCCTCATGTTGTGGTGACCTCCAACTATAAAATTATTTTTGTTGCTACTTCATAACCACAATTTTGCTACTGTTATGAATTGTAGTGTAAAAAATCTGTGTTTTCCAGTGGTCTTAGGCGACCCCTGTGAAAGGGTCTTGAATGACCTCCAAAGGGTTCACAACCCACAGGTTGAGAACTACTGCTTTAGAGTTCCATTCACATGCCAGCAGAAACTAAAACACCATGTCCCTCTGTACCTCAGGATAAATGCCTCATACCTAGGGCTGTTTGATGAATAGAGAGCACCAAATGCTGTCATACATATAGGGCACACAGAACAAGGGGAATGTTTAATACACTTCACTTTCCTTCTTATTGTGACATTTCCTAGGGGTCTCCCCTGCTGGCGTATCCTCAGTCAACCTACCATGCCAGCCTCACTTCCCTATTATAGTATCTTCTCTTAGAGTCAATAGCCTTTACGTTGCTGTCAAGATCTGAGTCTGAGTCCTAGCCTCTTGAGTTCTGGCAACTCACTAGCTCTCAGAGCTTTTATTCTCTACTGTCTTTTCCAATAAAGCAAGGGAAATGGGAGCTTGGCATTAGGGGCTAAAGATTAAACAGTGTAGAAATTGCCGCTCAGGTGAGTGCTGCCCCTATTTCTCAGGAGGAGAAAGAGGCAAAGATGGAAAGGTGGGTTCTTCTACACAGGTTGACACTTCTTTTTTTTTAATTTTTTTTTACAACACATAGAATGAAGCGTGTCTGTCACCACAGTGATGCCGATTCCCATCTGTTCCAAGGAAGTCACGTCACTCCCATTGCTTTCCATGTGACTGTTTTGAGAACTCCCTCTCAGAGCTCCTTGACAAGTCATCTTTGAGTAATGGGACGACAGGGAGACTGCAAAACTCTTTCCTCCTTCATCCTGGGAGGAGAAAGTTTCTTTCACCTCACTGTTTAGATCAGTCACAGCCTACCAAATCACATTTTAATTAAAATAGGAATACCTAGTAGAGGTTTCACGTGTCTTTGAAGATGTTATGCTAGGCTGTAATATTGAAAGAAGAAATAATTTGTCTACAGAAAACTGCCTGTCATAACTAGGACAATACACTAGGAACCACTAGAATTTGTCAAGTAGAAAGAAACTAGTGAAAGTGCGTTATGTTCCCTGAAGCATTATTTCTGTCAGCGGAGCCTAACCAACCTTAAAATAAAGCCACCAAACTCCCAAGGACAGGAGTTGAGGGAAAAGCAAAAAGGATTACTTAAAGTGAATGGGAAATACACATGAAATCCAAATGTTTCTCAATATGCTAAGACAGTTCTTTGCCAATTTAAAGATTTTAATAAAGGTCAAGATCACTGGAACAAGTATGGAAATGCAGCCAGTCACTCAAAGTCCCTGTGGCCCACCGTCACTATCTAGAGTCCTTCATGGCATCAGGGCTGTGAACCAGTGCACAAGTGGGTCTCTGCAATACCCCTTACCCACATGCTTCAGGGAACAGCTGCAGCTTATTACACACTCCTGAAGACTCCGGCATGGTCCCATCCCTGTGCGTATGTCACCTCTTTTTACAAGGTCTTCTAGGAAGATAGTCAATTATATGTATAAAGCGCCTTGACTTCCCATACAATATGGGACAGAGGAGCTCAGTTAGTGTTAGGTGTTACCATCACTAACGGATACTCATAGTGCTGCCCATCCTAGCCTGAAGGATGCACTTCAGACTCCGTCAGTGTTCCAGGATGGTCCACACTGAGCACGTGTGCGGTCAAAGTATTTAGAGTTGATTTCATGAGCTACCACCCATCTGTTAACCCATGCTGAATCATTTAATCATCCTTTGGGGTGAAGGTCTCCAGAGTACTGTCTTTGCTTCTTTGGTCTGGCATTCTGACAGGAAGCGGTCTCTGGCATTATGCTTACAATCACACACCACTGCCCACAGCGGAGCTCATTAATGGCTCTAGTGAACAAAGCACCTGGTAAATAAGGTAGTGCTGGCGTTTACCCATTGGCTTCCATTAAGTACAAGTCTATGGACGAAGAAATGGTTTCAAGTTCAGTCCAGCATTCCAATATCCCACTTAAGGAACATTGCTTTTTCCCTTTCTGGCAGTCATTCATCCATTAAGAAACTACTCAGCTCCTCTGGCAGGAGGGGCAGTCAGGACTCCCACCCTCATGGATTTGGGCGGGAGGGTGGGGGGAGGCATGGTCAGTCATCAGGTAATGGACAAGACCTTGTTTATGGCAACATGAAAGAAATACAGGAGGCTGGAGGCAAAGGGCATGAGACATGGATGAGTCTAAAGGGAGGGGCCTTCCAAAGTGTATTTCCTAGATTATAAAGTGAGGCAAAAGAAGGCTTCAGTTAGATAAAATAGCACAGCTGGTAGAGAATCAAGGCCCACTGAGGAGTTAGAGCACTGGGTAAGAAACTAAGAGAGGGAGGCAAATCAAACTCCCACCGAAGTATGGAAGTGTGTGGAACAAGAGACCAGTGACTAAGAAAGGAGTAGAGATGTTCAGAGCACCCTGTCTGAAGAACCTGATACTCCATACAATGTTTCCACAGATAGCAGCAGAAGTTGAAATCAGCACGCCTTCTCTTCTCTTGGGATCCAGCTAGGTTGTACGGCTTATATACTTGAATTTCTGAAGTAAAGAAGTGGGTATGGCCGTGCTCCCTCTACAAACCTTAGTCAATCTCACTGCCCAGCATAAAAGCTACCTCCATTATTGAACTACCCTTACATTCTATTTCTTTGAGTGTGAGTATGTATGGCTATCTGTGTGTGTAGTGTATGCCTGTTTGAATGTCTGTGTATATGGACTTGAGTGTGAACATGGAGGTCAGAGGTCAGCATCAGTGTCTTCTTAATTGCCTTCCAGCTTATCTTTTGTGAAAGGATCTCTCACGGACCCCTGTGATCACTGATCAGCTGTCCAAGTAGCTGCGGGGATGCTACTGCAGCTGCCCCCTTTCCCATCACCAGGTTACAGACGTTGACAACCATGCCCAAATATTGCATGGGTCCAGGGGATCTGAGCTCAGGTCCTCATGATGGCACAGCAAATGCTGAATCCAATGAGTGTTTTCTGCAACCTCGAGTTCCCAGCATGGGTCAGGGCCAAGTGATTTCTCCACATTCATATAGTCTATTATTCATTGTTTGCATTCATTAATTATACTTGGCAGCTAAATTATCTATCTTCTTGTATACCAGGAGCCTAATTCTCATACTGGAAGGTTTCTAGGGAACCAAGATACACTTTGAAATTTCTTTTGACCCATTCATACCTGATATTCACATAATGATTCTCTTTGTCAAAAGAATGTGCTTTTTTTTAGGTTTTTTGAGACAGGGTTTCTCTGTGTAGCTTTTAAGAGTGAGTGACACATCAGCCAATGAGGCAGAGCATGAAGGAAGACTCTGTCACTGGAGATCTTACGTTGTGGCCAGGGGGACAGGTAAAACGAAGAAGGAACTTAAAATAGATGGTGCTCATGTGAACACAGAGACGTACTCATACATGTGTGTATATTTACATATTGCAGATTCCCCTAGCTTATGGTGGAGCTGATCTCAGCAGACCCATCATAAATTGAGGTGTCATACGCTATAAGTGCACTGAATCTATTTAAGTTATGGAGCATTGCATTCAGCTACCCATCCCAGTGTAGAGTGCTGTTTGTTGCCCTTGTTACATGAGGCTAGCTAGCAGCTAAGGTGTAGCTTGAGTTTTCCTGCCTGGCCCACAGTCAGGACAAATCTCTCTCACCTGCCAGTCCCACAGCCACTCAGTCCCAACCAAGTAAACACAGAGACTTGTATTGGTTACAAACTGTATGGCCGTGGCAGCCTTCTTGCTAACTGTTCTTACAGCTTAAATTAATCCATTTCTATAAATCTATGCCTTGCCACATGGCTCGTGGCTTACCGGCATCTTCACATGCTGTTTCTCATCGTGGTGGCTGGCAGTGTCTCTCTGACTCAGCCTTCTACTTCCCAGCTTTATTCTCCTCTTTGCCCCGCCTACACTTCCTGCCTAGCCAATGGCCAATCAGTGTTTTATTTATTGACTAATTAGCAACACATTTTCCATACAGAACATCCCACAGCACTAAGGCTTACTGCTATTGCTCATGGATGACTGGAGCAAACCTTGCCTGTCCGTAGGAAAAACCCACTTCAAACTTCAAAGTCTAACTTGTTCTGAATCTACAGTATCCCTTTCCCACTATTGTAAAGGCAAAAGTCACAGGTTCAACCATGGTACAATGGGCATCGGCTTTATCTAGAGCTCATATAGATGTTTATTATCCATGTGAATCTCAAATACTGCTAGGATCAATGAGGAAATAAAGATTGAAGGAGGATTCATGAGGAAGTGGCTAGAGACATGCTACTTTGTAGTGTACGGCCGAGAAAACTCAAGGAGCTGGCATTTAAACTGGAATATGAATGACAAGACAGAATCAGTCATGAGGACAACTGGGCTATGGTAGTCCAAAGATATAAACTCCACCCAAATTTCTAATTTAGAAAATACCCTCTATATCAAAGCAGAAGAGGCTTACAAGGGAAGCAGGAGATAATATGTCCAGAAGTAAAAACAGTAGGAAGTGTTTGGTCTTATAGAGACAGGAAGAGGCAGGTGGAATTTGAATATAGTCTGGTGTAATTGGAAATCTTTGAAAGGTACTAGGAAATATTTGAAGTTTAAATGTATTGGTTGTTTGTACAGCATTGTACATTAAAGGAAAACGTAAAGGAGCACAACTTCCCCAAAACTATGTCCTCAATTTGAATTAAATAGTCATCACTTGCACTTGACCTGACGACACTTCTCAGAACGGTCCCACACAGCAGAGGTTCTCTTGTTAAGATCTCCTTCTGACATGTAAACAGCAAGTTTGCCTGATGAAACTGAAACAGGAGACTGCTAGGAAATGACTGGAAATCCTCGCTTCTCGCCTGGAATGAATGGCACAAAACATAGCCTTCAGACTTCAAGTCTTTAGAGAAAGTTGGTTAATCGGGGGTGGGGGTGGGGAGGCAACTGAGTCCTGAAGTACTTTTCAAAGGAAATCGTGTATATGTAAGCATGTTTTATAAATGAGGCATATGAAGTCAGGAGCATACAAGACACAGTTATTTTTAATATTTTACATTTAATTCTCTCTCTCCACTCTCTATGTGTGTGTGAGTGTGCATGTGAGTCTCTCTGTGTGTGTGTGTGTGTGTGTGTGTGTGTGTGTGTGTGTGTGTGTGTGTGTGTGTAAGTATAGCTAGTTCTTCTCTTCTGTCAGACATTGGACTCAAGTCATCATGTTGGCCAGTGAAGCACCTGTATCTGCTAAGCCATCTTTCTGGCCCTGAGAAGAAATGGTTCGTAAGCAGTAGTTATTCAACCTCTCCCAGGAAAAGTGATAACATTTTCATTTTTATTGTAGCAGTTGCTTCAGTTTGCATTTTTGGCACAGAATGGCTATGAGAAAAATGGCCTTAAATAATAACATAAAATAAATCCACAGTTTCAATAATAATAATAAATATGGTACTCTTGCTTGCTCATTTAATTATCATAAGGCTCCAGGAGATATTAATAAGACCCATTCTAATATTTGACGAGCACAAGGATCCAAAAAATGAAACCACTCACCAGGGTCAAGTTTCTGAGACAGAGTTATAGTCTGTCTTACTCAGCTGCTTAACATTGACCATCTGAGAGGCCTTGGAAAAGCATTTTCTTCGTAGTTAAGAGGGACTGTCCTGTCTGTTAGTCATATTTCTGTTGCCCTAACAAAATACTTGAAATGAGTATCCTGAGATGAGTCCAGTTTCATAAGTTTCCTCCAGGATCACTTGGTCTGTTGGTTTGGGGACCTATGGTGAGGTATTAGTTCATGATGGGAGGATAGGATTGAATAAAGAGGGCCACTTTATGGTGATGAAGGGGAAAGCAGGATAAGGAAAAGACTGGCATTCCATAATGCCACCTATGGCATGCCTCCATTCACTTAACTTATTCCAATAGGTCTCCTTATCATAAAGATCATACCACCTTTCAATAACACCATGATCCAAGATCAGGCTTTAATTCAAGAACCTTTGGAAAGGGTTCATGATAAAAATTGTAGCATTTACAAATGTATGCCAATGTCACAGAAGTGCTGACCCTAAATAAAGTATACTTTTATTCATTCAAAACACGTTTATTGGATATATACTATATTTCACTACGTAGAGATACAGCTGGGAAGCAATCTAAAATTGTCATTTCAACACTGTATATTCTAGTTGCTTTTACACACAAGGAAAGATAGCTATAAACAGGAAAATGTAGAGGTTAATACACAATGTAGTGTCTGAGAGGGGTGAGTGGTAGAAAGCAGAAAGGGGTAAGGAAATAGAAAGTGTTGGAGTGGAACATGGTGCTGGTCTTTTGCATCATGTGCTTCTATAAAGCTTCCTGTGACCATATTTTGCTTAAAGACCATATTAAACAAAGTACCACTTGAATGTGGCTCTAATGGAGAGATGGGCATTAGGTCAATAGTGATAGACACTTTGGGAGAAGACTTAGGTAAGAATCTGAAGTTTTGGCTTCCAGGTGGGGAGAAAGTCGTTTATGAAATCACACTTCCCTTAGGTATCTAGGGAATGCATGATGTGGCATGATGTGTCTGTGCTATGTCAGTGACATTGGGTTGACAACAGTGCAGTGGCTGTGGCTATTCCAAATGACTTTCAGTCAACTTTCTCATTCCCTTGACTTTATGAGAAAAAGTGCCAAGGTAAAAGTTAGTTTTGCTAAAAGTAGTTGACTTTCTTTTAAGGTACCAAATCCATTTTGCATTTGTAATTCATTAAAGGTGTCTACTTTTCAATCAATAGTAAATGACTATGGGCTAATTTTCAGTTGATAAATTCCTCATTAAAATTAATGACAACCAAAGCTTCTAAACTGTGCCTATTAATAAAGCTGTGGATTGATATAATACACAACCAGTGCCTTTCTACAGACACTTCTATTTGAAAGAGATGCTGTCCTGGATTGACTTCCGGTCACACACAGGAACACTGTTTCTCCTTCAGGGAGGACTTATCTGGGCACAAGAATCCAAAAGCAGATCCAAGGCCAAAAAATGCACTTGGCATTCAATTTTGACTTCCTGTGACATTCTTAACGGATAGCACCGACCTCAGATGATGCTGTGAGTGCTTAGGCCCCAAGGGTCACCAGCTAGGAGAAGCCAATTGCTGCACTTAAAAGCTAGACCATCAGAAAGCTTGGTGTTCTAGACACCCTGGCTCCAGTTCCATCTATGAAACTTTAAGTGGCATTTGCTAAAAGTATGGGAAAACCATATCCTGTCTTTATCCATGTGGAGTATCACTGTACATCTTACGGCATCTCACAAGATGAACAGCTTGAACAGGGCAAGCAGCCAGTACTCTGTATTCAAATATTTCTAATTCACCAAAGAAAAGAGGTTTCCTTGAATCTTAAAGAAAATCAGCCCCCATGCAAAGAAGCATACGCAAGTTTTAATCTTTAGATGACAAAGGAAGGGGTGTATCTCTTAACGGTTATTTAAAACTATCCCCAAGGTTCAACGCTGAACTGCGGCATTATACTGAACATTTCTGAGTATGTGCATTAACATACAGAATATCCATACAGAGAGGAAATATTTGTGAAGGTCTATTGGGAAGCTAAAAGCCACAAACGGAAAAAAAAAAATTAATGAATCTCCAAGTTATTTTTAATTATTTCATTCAAACAAAATCTGAAACCAAGTTTCTCCTTACTGATAGATTTCAAAATAATCGGCGACTAGCCTGATGGCTAAAGAGAATTCAGCGAAGGCCTCTGACCTCTCTGCGTGCTTGGGGATAGAAATGGCTGTGATTAAGAACAGGGCATACAGGTAAGTTTCTAGAAGACTAGACTTTAAGCTTAGTGTTTAGTAACTCTAGAGTCTTCAGAGGTCCTGGACAAATACTAGAAGGGAAGATGCGCCCCCTCTCCCTGCATTTCTATCAGAGCAGTAGGAAAGGCTGAGCATCTCTGCCCTCATGCAGTCCCCAGCTAACATGTCAAACTCCTGTCAGTTAAGGACACTTAGGCAGGATTGTCTCAGCCTCACGTTGTCAAAGGTACCCTGTGAATGGACTTTGAGAGAAAGAGTCTAGAATGGAAGAGAATGTACTCTGTTCCTAAAAACAAGGGAACACCCTCCCTCTCTCTGTCTCTGTCTCTCTCCCTCTGGTAGCTAGATAATTGCTCTTCAATTCTCCATTACAGGTTAGATGATGTGGTGGGTGCCTTTGGTCACGGTTTGGGTAAAGTCTAAGGAGAATTTTACAGAAAAATCTTGGCTACTTGTTTTCCGTAAATAATATCTATTCAGGATGGAGGCCTTGTCAAGGACAGCTCTGTACTAATCCTGATTCAACCATAGATCAATTTCTGTTCATTCGTTTGTTTGTTTGTTTTGTTTGATTTTGCATCCTGACCAAAGATTCCCCTCCCTCCTCTTCTCTCAGTTCCTTCCCATCTGCTCCTTCCCCTCTGTTTCTCTTCAAAAAAGGAAAGGTCTCCCATGAGTATCAGCCAGCCATGGTTTATCAAGTTACAGTGTGACTAGGTACTTCCTCTTCTATTAAGGCCAGATGAGGCAATCCATTTGGAAGAATGGGTCCCAAAAGCAGGCAACAGAGTCAGAGACAGGCCCTGCTCCTACTGTTACAATTTCTGTTCTTTTAAAAATTATTTAATTGTGAGTGGATGAGTGTTTATGTGTGTCACACATGCATGTATGGATATGTAGACGTGAATGAAGGTGCCAGAGAGGGTGTTGAGCATCTGAAAGCTGTAGTTTCTACTTACTAGTGGGTAATCCAACTTATATGGGTAATGGGAACCAAATCCTAGTCCTCTGCAAAAGCAGTATACTCTCTTAGCCACTGACACATCCCTCCAGCCTGTTATCCTATTGAACTCCTAAAACCAAATCCTGTCTTTCCATCTTCTCTGTTGATAGATGTTTTAATTTGTATAATGTATTAAACTTTCTTTTCTAAAATTTATATAATTCTTTTTCACTCTAAAGGCAACATAGAACTAAATAAAAGGAGGAAAATAAGGTTGTCCATAATTGCAGAGTACTTTGTAATAGACAGCTGACAGAGGTATTTTCCTGTGTTTAGCTGTTTCCTTCATTGTGAGGTAGCCATGTGTATATTTCATTAGGGAAAATATGCTAACTACTGAAAGTTTTCTAAGTTATTTTCTTTATATATTTGCAATTTTTAGTTGACATATAATAATTAAGCATATTTATGCAGATGTGGTGTGATTTTGAAACTTGAATAAAATATGTCAAGCCAGGGAGCTTAGTACATCACCTTAAACATTTATCACTTCTCTATCATTTGTCATATATTCAAATTCCTCTTCTAGCGATTTTCACATATGTAACACATTATTATTAGATACATGCATGTACACACACACACACACACTATGCACAGATATATTTACATATTACCAAAAATCTGGTATTTATATATATATATATAAACTTAAATTTATATATGTTGTTCTTTCTAAATCTTTCCCTTGTTAATAGAGTCTCTCTCTCTCTCTCTCTCTCTCTCTCTCTCTCTCTCTCTCTCTCTCTCTCTCTCTCTCTCGTTTGAGCTTTCTCCCAGCTGTTTACCAACTCTAAGGAGCTTCCATGGGCTTTTGCATTACCCCTATCCTCATGTTGAGTGACTGGGGTTTGTCACTGTCCTCTGTTAACATATGCATACAGGTGCTGGACCTTAGGGCTTACATGCTTATGGAAAGTAAAAATTTAGGCTTGTTGATTAGCTAATGACATAAGGATTATGAGCCTTTAGTTTTTCTGGTCGTGATTCAGACTCCATTTTACAATGTCTACCTGTGTCTATAGTGTTAGGTGGTGGTTCTAGACTTGTCCAAATTGGGCAGGTCTCCTGTTGCACATTCACTCGCTTGTTCATTCTTCCTATGGATATTCTTCTGGATACTAAGGGTAAACCAATGAGAACCAATTCCTTGTTCTTACTATAAATGGATTGCATCATTGCCTAAAAGTGAAAGAAAAGTGTGACATGAAAAATTAGAGGGAAAAAAGTCAGGTGGTAAGTTTAAGCATTTGCTTTATTCAGCTGTATCTGGGTCATTTCCGTCTTTCAAAGCATGTGAGAGCATGTGAAGTTCATCTAGCTAACACAAAAGAAGATAAGAAGTAGTTTTCAGACTCTCACATAATTCAAGAAAGATCAAATAAGACACTGACATTATCTAACCCTTTTGACAGACCTCCCGACTGGAAAACTGCCCCGAGCTTCCTTCCACCATAGACACTTGTCTCAGCTCACCCTTGAATCTGACACATGCTTTTCCATTGATCCCATCGCACATACTAGCTACACGTTCATGTTGCAGGCTGCCTCTTGACCCTTAGACCTAGCTCATAACTAACTGAGCTCTTCAGAACAAGAAGCAGACACAGCACCCAGCACCAATTACAAGAAGAGGGCAATTCACACAGTTTGCTCCCAACCTTGTTGGACAGAGTAAATAAAGAAACTAATACTCAGACATGTCTAGTCCTTGAGGGAGGTAATTCATGACAGGAGAAGTGTTCAATGACCACATGGCAGTTATCCTAAAAATAAAACCCTGTCTTGAATATTTGAAAGGAGAATGCTAGACCTGAGAGATGGATCCATTGGTAAAGTGCTTGTCATAAAATCATAAGACCCTGAATTTGAATCCCTAGTACCTAGATAAAAGCTGGGCTTGGTAGCACATGTCTATAATCATAGTACTAGGAAGGTAAGGACTAAAGGATCACTCAGGCTTGCTGGCCAGGCATTGGGCTGGCTAAATTGGTGAGCCACAGGTACAATGGGAAATGTCTCAGAAATTAAGGTAGAGGTCATTTGAAGAAGACACTCAGTGTCAAACTCTGGCCTCCATATGCACACACACACACACACACACACACACACACACACACACACACACACACACACACACATAAGAAGTTCAAGTCAACAGAGAGAAAGTGTTACAGTTCCTGCACATACCCCAATAACATTAGATACCACAGTAAAGAAATGCCATTTTGCTACTAGATATATTTAGATATTAATAGCCAATTTTTAATTTAGATTACTTATATTTTTGAGAAAATATCAAAAGGCTAAAAAGATTGACCAGTCTTCCAAGCTAATGGCTCTGTGTGCTTAAGGGGAAAGATGACTAATAATAGCAGTTAGGGCAGCAGGTACCTTACCTTCTTATCTGCAGGTACCTGGGTGACTTCAGTAGAGATGATTGTACTAAAGGGGGTGCTGATACTGCTGCCCATTAAAACTTGTGGCTCAGGATAAACAAAGTCATAGGGGAAACAAAATGAGTAAAATGGAAATATCATCTAGGAGGCAGTAGTTGACACCAACCAAACTGGATGCTAAACATTGCATAAAATCTTCCTCCCAATGCCACTACTGCATTCACGTCTAGGTTACAGTTGAAAAAAATGGAGTCAGAGATACTCAGTCACTAGCTTCAAATCCGACTTAGGAAATATCAGTATCTACACTAGAGCCAAGGCTTGCTTTTCCAAATGTGCACTATTGTTGTCTCACACTAACTTAAGAAAGAGGATTGATGTACCTGTCCATCCTCCTTACTAAGGAACTGTTCAAAACACCATGAACATGGTCCATCAAGATGTCTCAGCCGATGAAGATGTCTGCTGCCAAGCCTAATGACCTGTGTGCAATTACCAGGAAGTCCATGGTGGAAGGAAAGGATTGACTCCTGCAAGTTGTCCTCTCATCTCACAAGTGTTCCCTGGTAGGCACACACACACACACACACACACACACACACACACACACACACACACACTAAATAAACATGCAACAATTTTTAAAATCACTATAAATGGAGAAGACTTTTAAGGAAAAGGAAGAGGTTAGAGACTGCACCAGGTAAAGAAAAAAGAGTGTCATAAACTGTGTTTTTGAGGTCTGTTGACCACAAGCTTAACCTCTGCAATCATCTGGGCACAAATTGCAGAACAGGAATCAGTGAATACAAGCACCATTTCATACTGGAAGACATACTAATATGTGAAGAAAGATCATGTATGAAGGCATGCCATATGGTACAGCTTTTTACCAAATCCAAAGCAAAACAAAAAGTCAAACACATTAGGGAATACACAATTATCATTTACTACTCATTTGCTATTTATGTATTCTAAATATCTTCCCATTTTTGTTTTGTTTTAATGTCAATTAATTGTCCGTACTGCCTGAACTACTACTTGAACATTATAAAAATAAATGAATGGATGGATGGATGGATGGATGGATGGATGGGAAGAAATCTACCAAGAGTTCCTACAAATTTCCTTGGACTGTCAGTTCTAGATCTTGTTTTTCATGATGTGGGCCATTGGTATATTACAGATCTCGAAGCTTGGTCATACACACAGATAGCTACTAAAAGCCCCAGGTGACAAAGGGGCAAAGAAAGCTTTTTAAAACAATTTTAAAATAATTTTCTTTTATTTTTGATATTATAGTATAACAACATTCTTTCCTTCCCTTTCCTGCCTCCAAACCCTCCTTACTCTCTTTTAACTGTAAGACTTCCTTTTTCATTAACAGTTATTACACACATACATGTATATGTATGTACACATGTCCTAAATAAATAAGTACAACCTGCTCAAGTCTGCATAATGTTACTTGTACATACAATTTCAGGGCTGACCATTTGGTATTGGATTTTAGAAACTGAAGGTCATATGACAAAACAGTTATATGATGTAGAAAGATGTTCAGTATCACTGACTATGGAAAAACCACAAATTAATAACCACACATCAATATCATCACTTATTTATATTTATCAGAATGGCTAAGACAAAAATTGGTGAAACTGTTCAGTGTTGGTAAAGATGAAAACAAATTGTGTCAGTGACAATTGTATCACTCAAAACCAACTGTTTCACTCACACATTGTTGGTAGAAATGTAAAATGAGTCCTTTAAGAGATTCCATATCTATACCTACAGCATTAAGAAGCTGGGGCAAGAAGATATGGTATTTGAGGCTAGTCTAGGATTCTCAGTGAGACCTTCCCTTAAAAGTTAAAAGAATAAAGATGAAACATGGTAAGATGATGCAGTCAGTCTGAAAAACACCTCGAAAGCTTCCTATAAAAGGAAACAGGAAAATAATCACTCGATGGTTTACTTCTGAGTATTTATCACAGATAAATAAAAACATGTTCATATAAGAAATTGTGCAAAATATTCCTAGCACCTTTTTCATATCATCCAAGAACTAAAACTAACCTAATGTGAGTTGCTGAACTCTAGTGTAACCCTATCATAAAATTTTACTCAGCAGCAATAAAGAATGATAACATATGCAAAATACTATGTGTCTAGAGGGAATTCTGCTGAAAGCAGGTATACACACTACATGGTTGTACTTATATGACAATACTGGAGTGGTAAAATTATAAAGAAGACAAAGGTTGATTACCAGATTCAAGGATTTAAATAAAGAATGAGAGAAAGGAAAGTAGGTGTGGCCATGGGAAATAGCATCAGGGATCTATGTCTAAATAGCAATGTTCTAACCTCTAGTTTTTAGCAGGTTAAACAATTGCAAAAAATAAAATAAAATATGAACACTGAGAACATATGATACACAGACATAATTAGAGGTAAAGCTGGAAGATTGCTTCCAATTTCTGCTTTGGGAATTCTAAAGTGTTACCATTAGGAGTTAATTCAAGAAATAGATAGGATCACCAAGCTTTCTTACTCAGAACTACTGTGTGTATTTTTAATTTTATCAAAATAAACAGTTCAACTAGAAATAAATATAATATCTGAAGTACAAGGCTGAACTCCACATGAAAGATTCTTATATATTCTACTCTGTTTTATTTCTGCCTTCTCATTTTGGATAGAGAACCCCAAATCATTTTGTTGATTAAATAAGATGTCCAGTGGCTGGTACACAGTGGGATCTCAGTGAGTGTAAGCTATCTTTAGGGAAAGCAAAGAAATCCTCATAGTTATGTTTCATATCAAAAGTGGATGTGATCTTGGCTTCTTAGTGCCTCTTATGAAATGACTTAATGAGCATAAGGCTACTCTGGAGAGCTTATAATCTACAACCTAACCCTTGCTTTTAATTTTAATGCTTTAAGTGTTTGACACATTAAGAGAGATAGAGGCACACAAGATGAAACTATGGGCTAACTGGTAGTAATAAGAACATGCTCTTGAAGCTTCCAGCTCTGGTTCCTTTGGTTTGACTTATTTGCTTGCTTATAAGGAGAGGAAAAATACATAAACAAGAGAGGTATCCTTATTGTTATGGCTTTACACTTTATTTGCCATGAATGAATGACTTCTCATATGCCATGTCTTAAGCAACATCATCTGTGGAGACATTTACATGGTCAAAGAGAATGAGAGGCCCCTGCTTGAGAGGGAAAGCTCAGCTTGTTTGCATATCATTCTCTTCAGTGCCTGTGGGCCTTTGCAAATGACAAAAAGAGTCCATACATCCATATGTTTCCAATTTTGCCTGTGTTGTCTCAAAACCACCAAATCAGAACCATTTCTCCTCTTTTGAAATGTCCCACCCTAAGAAGAATGAGAGAGAACAGAATAGAAAAATCTTAATAAGACAGGAGAGGAGCCAGAGCCGAGGTGCAAGCCTGCTATTGTGGCAAGTCTCTGTGGTACACACCCCCACAGAAAGGCCCATAGCGTGCCAAGCTGCTGCTCTATGAGCAGATTGGCTAGAGAATGGTGCGGAGCCACTGGCACCGGGACAGCTTTCCATTTGCTTTCTCCTTCTCTTGAGGTGACCATTTCCCCAAGGCCTGAGAACCAGGAAATTCACCATATTGAAATGAAAAGCAGCGGGCCTGGCTGACATTTTTATCAACCCAGATTTCTAAATGAGTTCTTTGGGAAGATAAAGACCAAATCAAGCAGGCAGTCACCTTCAAAATTGCTTTCTTCATTCGGGGCTGTAGAGCGGGTTACAGGAAGCAATGGTGAAAGGGATGAGTTTACTAAGGCAACAAAGATTGCTTTGGAATTGGGCCAGGTCCAAAGAGGAGCATGGTATTTGTAACACCTGTCAGTAATTTAATCTCAGACACTTTCTACCTCAGCATCCAGCTCAGGGGCGGCCCCACACCCACATCCACCGGTCCCCAACATGGTAGACTCTGTCCTCGGTG